>NW_028277035.1:605000-907500 GCF_059951505.1 Python bivittatus | reverse complement strand
GAGCTGCTGGATGAATCTCACCTAAAAAATTTTACACAGGAAGTCATTCTCTGAGCAAGTTTACTGACATTCTGCATCACCATTTGAATCAAACTACTTAGGGAAGGGAAGGGCAGGTTGTACAAACCAGAGTCTACAAAAAAGACAACTGAGGGTGTATATTACATTGTTGTTATCAGGAAGAAACAAGTATTGACTTAGATTACAGTAGGAGTGGAAGGTTTGGAAAGTGGCCTGGGCTGCCTTCTTTGTTGCTTGCAGACTGACGTCAATAGAGGTGTTAGTTGCATTGTGGCTACGCTAGAAGCCAGGAAAGAGCATCAACTATGCAACCAAGAGAAAGAGAATAGGATGTTGAAGTCAGTAGGGTCCGTGTGGAGGTACAGAGAAATGGTGACTCATTCTTTCTCTACGTAGGACTGCTTAGGCACTAAAAGTTTGGGGGGGGGGAAACCACTATTTCCTAAAATCCTCTAACATCCCCTGAAGCATAAATTACCATGGATGTATGCTGGACTTTGTAGCCCACAAAGTGCTGGTTATCTGATAGACCCCTAACTCCAATGGTTCCTGCCCATCCTGTATAATCAGGCAGAGTGGGCATGCTTCAGGACCCTTTGATTAAACAATGTCATTTGGGGGGACTCAGGAAGTGCATTTTTTCTGTAGCAGTGTCTGCCCTTTGGTACAGCATCCCCTTGAAGATCTGTATGGCTCCCACTCTGATGATGTTTAAGAAGCCTGTGAAAAACTGGCTATTCCCCCAGGCCTTGGGTTAGAGTGGGTGCTGAGCCCCTATAAGCCACAGCTCCCAAACTGTGTACCATAGCACTCCAGGGCACTGCAGCAAACTTACAGGGACACTGCAGGATATTTTAAATTTTCAAGGGGAACCCAGCAATACTCAACATCTGTTGGACACCATGTGAATTACTAGCCTAGTACTGCTGGGTTTCCTTCAAAAATTTAAATATCCTTTGGTGCCCTGTGAGTTTGCTGTTTCTGTTAATCCTGCAGTTCCCAAACTGTGCTTTGTGGCACCATGGTACACAGCTTGGGAACCGCAGGGGGTCATGAAAAAATTACTGAGTCAGTAAGGGTACTGTGATCAGAGAAAATCTGGGAACCACTGCCCTATACGATTTCATTCGTTCAGGGAATTGCCTTTTCTAGACATACACGATTTCTGTTTCTTAATGTTTTACTGTATTATTATGATGGTTGGTCACACAGTCAGCCAGATGTTTAGACTGGATTTGGCATTTTTATCCACCTATTGAGTCCTTCCCTAGGACCTGGGATAGGCAGATGTTACTGTTGTTATTATTATTATTTAATGGTGTACGCTGTCAAAAGTCTAATGGAGTTGGGCAGCCATCTAAATAAAATCAAACCAATAAATAAATTCCCCATTTACGTAGATCAGCCCTAGGCAACCTATAACCCAGAAGCCTAATGCAACAGGCAGAGGTTTTCCACCAGCCTGGAAGTTCCTATGAAGACCCCAACTTCTACCTGGAGGTCTCATTTCTTTTCCAGGTCACTATCCTGTTGCAAAGGACAATGTTCTTTCTCTGATTACCAGTTGGTTGGCTACCAAACTTTTTTTCTGCCTTCACACAGTTTAAAATAATACCTATTATAAGCAATGGATTCTATGTTAAAGGCTCTGTAAAGGATGGAGAACAGTCTTGAGGGAGGTTTGCTGCTGGGATAGGAAAGCTAAGCCATCTTTCCACAATTCTGTGGTCTTCTTTCAGTTTTTCTTTTCCACTGAGATGACTCACTGATTTATGTCTCCATCACAAGACCATCAAATTTGCTTGGTGATTTACTAGTAGGTTTCCAGCATTTACTTTCTCTCTTGGCTTGAGATGCTGGCATTTTGTTTCTTTCTAAAGCAGACCATTTTCTGTTTACCTTAGACCCTCTAGCTTTCTTTTAAAAAGAGAGGGGGAAAAAAGAAGAGGTGCAGATGTATTAATTTTCATTGTCACAGTCTGTATCATGAGGAAGTTCACTGGAAAACATAGTCATGTGAAAATCAGGTTACGATCTTGATTGTGTCATTTAAGGTTAAAATTTCACTTGGCAGTCAGCCTAAATCCCATCATGGTGAGAGGGAAATTCCAGGATGACTCAAAGGCACAAACAACGAATGGCCATCACAGATTCTGCATGTGTAAGATGCAATAAGATTTTGCAATTATGTCTTGAAAAATGGAGACTGTAAGAGAGGTGCATGGGGTTGGGTCATGTAGCCTTAGTCTGCTTATCCTAATCAAATGTATGACTCACCCATGGGCTCCAGAGTTTAGCGCCATAACTCAGTCTCCCTTGATGGCCAAATGGGGTGAAGATTTTATGTGCAATACTTCTTTTCTTCTATTGAAGTGTGCCTGTAGTCTTGGAATCATCCGAGCTGGGTGAGAAGGGTTTGCTTTCACTCATTTGTTACACTGGCATGTGTTTGTTTTTTAAATAGCTGTGTTGGCTCAGAATTTTGGAAGCTGTACCCTAATACAGAAGGTTGGAGAAAGTTGATCTGATAGAGAGGAGGGGGGTAGTTCTCTGCACTTCCCTGAAGAACAATTTGTTTGTGCCCTTGTTGGTTTGTTTTCTCATTACCAGGTGGTGAGATGGAGAAGACATTTAAGATGACAACGATGATGATAAGTAGCCACAATGGTGCATGGGAATACCTGCAAGAAATACCATTTGCCTGCAGGCCAGAACTGGTAGGACCACAAAATAGACAAAGTAATAGAAACTGAAGAAGCTAAAGTACTCTGGGACTTTAGAATTCAAATAGACAAGCACGTGCCACACAACACCCCAGATTTAACAACTGTCGATAAGAAAGACAAACAAGTCTGGATAGTGGACACTGCAATACCTGGAGAGAACAGAATGGAAGAGAAAGAACTGGAGAAAATCACAAAATATAAAGACCTGCAAATAGAAGTAGAATGGCTGTGGCAAAAGAAAGCAAAGATAGCACCAATAGTAATAGATGCTTTGGGTGCAATCTCAAAACATCTGGAGCACCACTTGAACACCATCGGCATTGATAAAATCACCATCAGTCAATTGCAAAAGGCAGCTTTGCTTGGAGCAACTTATATCCTGTGACGATACCTTTAATACCATCAAACAACATCTGCCTATCCCAGGTCCTTGGGAAGGACTCAGGTGGGTAAAAATGCCAAATCCAGTCTAAACATCTGGCTGACTGTGCAGCCAACAATAATAGCCAGCCCGAGATTAACAACTAAGTAAAATAAGCACATGCTTATCAAGGTATGAGGGGGCACCCCAGAGTTTTTTCCCCTAGCTATCATGCCCATAACTTATTTAGCTTTATAATCCTTGTGAGGATGATCAAAAATAGTTCTCAATTCCTTTTTTGTATTTCCATTTTTCCCTTAAAACAGTTTTATTAAAAAATACATGAAAACATGTTGAAAATTTACATTCTTTTTGTTGCCCTAGTAATAAGTAAATAATTTGCTTATATTGCTTACTGCTATTTAGTGTTAAATAAATAAAAATGTTTATATTGAATATAGTTGTGGAGTCTGGTCTCAGGGCCAGAAAACTGAATTTTTAATCTCTTATTTCACCTTCAGCACTTATTGAGACTTAATAGCTTGTCAGTTAAACAATGGAAGGGCCAAGGGGCACCATTGTTCGTCTGTGCTTAGGGCATCAGTTGGCCTCAATTTGGCCCTGATTCTGGCCCGAGAAACATTAAGCCATTACCTTGGGTTGCTTGGCCCTCTAAGGAAGAAATCACCTTTCTGGTGTTGATGTTCTTCTGGTGCTGTTGTTTTTGCTAAACACTTGTGTTTTCTCCCAACATAAAATTTAGGCTTGGAAGCATGTTGGTAAATACTGAGCATATGAATAACAATTTCCACGCTATTCTGTTCATACCTACTCAGAAATAAACCTCAGGTAAATTTTATTTATTTAAAGCACTTATATCCTGCCCCAGTCAGAAGAGACAACTTCATTTGCAGCCTACAACTTCAACAGAAAAAAGCCAAAAACATAATAATACATAAGTAAATCAGAACAAAGTAAGCCCCCATCAAGAAAAACAAAAACCAAGATAAAACTCAAATAAAGCCCAAGCATGTTGAAATAAAGCAGTTTTAACCTGTTTCCAGAACTGCGGCAAGGTGGGAGGTGCACATATTTGTTGGGAGAGGGGAGAGAGATTATTCCATAAGGTTAATACAGGTACGTGGACACATGACTGCAGACTTCATACCTGATTAGGCCTGATTGTACTGAAGAATTCCACAGCTACGGGATCTCATGAATGTTTGCCATTGAAGTTGAGGAGAGAGCCTGAAGCGAAAATGCCTCATTTGCATTCCTCCACCTGCCTTCTGCAAGGCTTCCCAGACAGCTATTTTCAATGCTGGGAAACCCCAAATGCTAGAAAGTTTCAAGGGGAGGGGGTGATGGAAGGATCCAATACACTTCAAGCCACCTGTCACATATCTAGGGAAAGTCAGGTTGCATTAAATTCTCTCTCTCAACTTAGTACAAAGGAATATCCCTAAAAGGAAAGAGCAAGAGAAGCACTAGCACTTCTGCCTTTGGCCCAGCGAACAGTCGCTGGCAGGATCTGGATCTGTAGGAATGATCCAACATCAGAGGAGAGTTTGCCCATATTTTATTGTTTTCAGCGTCACTGCTTTTTGCTATGTTTTTCTTTTATGTTTCTAGGACTGCAGAGCAACACATAAAAACATTATAAATAAATGCTGTTCTATATAAATAAAATATATATCCATCATCAGAACACTGATGCAATAAATTTAGCTAGCTACTTCCCAGTCTTATAATATCCATTTTTATACTTCTTTTGCTTACTTTCCTACTTATTTAAGTAGCTTCTGCTAATGAGTTATTCAAATAAAGTTGTCTGTTTTTATTTCTTTATTAATTGGCCCCTCAGATTGCTTGCTTTATCAGCCACCTATTTTCAGTTTTCTCTGAAGATCTTTTCTTAAATTTAGGCAAGTTCTCACATTTTGCTTGATTTTGTGGTTAAGCTGGTAGTGAGTTAGTAGACTTTTTTTTTTTACTTTTTCCCTTTTTAAGGGGACTTTAGTTTTTAAGTCTGTTCTACGAGTTTTTATTTGAGCCTCTATTATCCTGGTTTTAATGGTATCAAGTTTCTTCAGTGAGTTGCATCCTCTTACTTGTCTTTTCCAACTTTCTCTCAGTTAATTCTTTTATTTCAGGGGAACATTTCCATGATACCCCATTGTGACCACTCAGGATATCTACCTTTCCCCATGTTGATATGCATATACTTACAACTAGCAGGTACAGGTCCTCCAGCTAGCTGGTGATTTCCAGGGCATAGGTTGTATTTCCAGGAGCTCTTTGAATCTAGGGAAAATATCTACAGGTAGTCCTCATTTAGTAACCACAATTGGGACCAGCAACTCGATCGTTAGGTGTAATGGTCGCTAAGTGAAACTGCAATGGTGCTTACAATCTTACTTCAACTTTCCTTTGCTTTACAGACCTGCGAAGGTCACAAATGTGGACACTGGTTGCAAAGTTACCATATTTTTCCGTCTATAAGACGCCCCCATGTACAAGACGACCCCCACTTTTCCAACCCAAAATTAAGAAATCAATATTTTAAAGATAGTGCAGAACACATTTTTATTTAGTAATTAGTTACCATTTACCTGATACACTCGGTGGGAGGAGGTCCAAACCGTCTCTCTGCAGCTCTATTTCCATGCTCTTTTGCATAACTGATTACATTCAGTCACGAGTGAAACTGCCGATAGCTTGTCTCTGCAAACAGACTTCCTCCAATTGGTTTGTTCAGCATCAGCTGACGTCAGTTACATAAGGCTCGTGATTGGAGGAAGTCTGTTTGCAGACTCAAGCTATTTCACTTGTGATTGGAGGCTAGCAATAGGAGGAAGCCTCTTTGCAGAGACAAAGTATGGGCAGTTTTGCAACCGTGCGGTTCTCTCCTCGGCTGACTTCCTTGAATAAGACACCCTTTAATTTTTAGTGTAAGGATTTTAGAAAAAAGTATCGTCTTATAGTCAGAAAAATGCAGTACTTTTTCATCACTGTCGTAACTGTGAACAGTCACTGTCCAAGGCAGTCACTAAACGAGGACTACTTGTACACACAGATTTCATTTCTTCTCTTGGATCTGCCTGAAGGCATCCCATTCTGGAATGAATCTAGGAGATCACCACCTACCTAATGTAATGATCCAAAGTCAACCATACAATACTGTACTGAGAAAAAATAGAGGAAAACAGAATAAATGTGCCAAAATCCTAGGAAAGGCCAACTTCTGGGGGAAAGAGGATAAAATTCTTGCAGATTGAAACTGTATTGTTACATTTTATTGAACTAGACACTTTGCATACTTAGGAAGGACAAGGCTATTTTGAAAAATACACACAACAACCACCATGGTTGTTGAGAACATGTAAGGCAGGCAGATCAAGGCCAGTCAAGTCTACCATATATTGATTGGACTGAACATACTCCCAGTGTCTGCAACACCACTGTGTGCAACATGGTGGTGGTACATCATAAGGAGGCAAAAAGTATACAGCAGCTACATGATCCCTAGGAAAGGTACTACATTTAGTGCTAATTTCATGCCCTTGTGTGCTTTGAAGCATTTTTTCATATTGAATCCAAAGTGGATAGTGATATGATTCAATAGTGGGGAAAGACCCTACAGCTCATACAAAGGAACAATATGTGCCATAAAATGTAGAATAATATTGAAAAAAGATCCAGCAAACTAAATATAGAAAATTACATTTACTGTGGGGCCCCTAATAGGCATATGCAGAGGTCTGCACGACCAAACCATAGCATTTAAAAGCATTGGAAGCAACATTCTCCCATCCCTGGTCAAGACAATGGAATGCTTGCCAGAGCAGCATTGTGGAGGGAAATGACCATCGGTTGGCAACAGTTCAGTTCATTTGGAGCCAGCTATATTTGTTTCACACGTTATTGCTCTTCACCATCCTCTATTTCTGTTTCTGACTCTTCTTTATGGATTTGGTATGCAAAGACAGGCCTTTATACTTACTTAATTTCACCTTGGCCCAGTGTTGCAGCCTGTCAGGATCATTCTGAATTTGTCTCCATGATATTTACACAATCGCCCAACCAATTAAGGAACGTATTGAATAGCCGGTATTAATTTAGCAACAGTCCAGGTTCATAAACCTGTTGGCAGAGCCTGGGGCTTAAGGAAAATCATTCATGCTTCAGTTTGCATTAGATACAAGCACAGTGCATATTCGAGCCAAAAACCAGTATCGGAGGTTGTGTAAGGAGAGCAATACAGACTATTAATGACAGTGTTGCCATTTGTCCTTTAGAAAGACGAGAGTCCTCTGCTTAACATTCCCAGTGATCCCAGCAACAATGGGAAGCTGTTCCATAAGCAGCTAAAAAAAAAAAAAAGTTACCATGACAACTCTAAACCAAATTTTATCTGCTTATTTCTGTACCCCCATAAATCCTTACAGCAATATAAATTATTTCAGGTCCCTGCTTCTGTCCTAAGAGCTGGCATTCAGGTGTTCTTGCAAGGCCTTTGTTTAGCCCTCCCAAATGTTGTTTAATAAAGTTTGTTATTGTTCCCATGGAGCCTGACTTTCCACTCTTATTGTTCTTTTCCAAACACGGAGGCGAAAATCAGCAGGAAGAGGTTCTTCTCTCTGGGTGGCGGAGAGAATGAACATTAAGAGACCATCTTTCTAACCGCAGTTCCTCAAATCTCAGACTTCTACAAAAGTGGGCCCTCAGTTTTATCTGCATAAAGTGGCACCTAATTTTATCAATGCCAATATCTATATAGAACATTTAGGGGCTAACAAAGTTTTAAAACAAACTATTTTAGCTTCTACCATGAAAAGAATGCGGATTATTTACATCAGAGCAATTGGGGAAGATAGAAGTACCGTAGAAACATTTTGCTTTGAAACATTTATATTTCTGTTACTGAGTACTTTAAAAATGTGGGGGTTTAGTGATTAACTGCAAATTTCTTAAATACAAACCAAACATATTTGAAAGATTACTTGGTCTCTGTCACACTCTGTGCCTGGGCATGAATATAAATAGTTAGACAGGCAGATGAACAGAGAAATAGAAGTGCGTGAATCATTTTGAAAACTCTGTTTCAGATTTCTGTTATCCCACACTGGTGAAGGCTGGAAATTCACCATACTACTCAGAGGTTATCCTTGATCAACTTGTAGGCCATAAGATAGAGCAGCAACAGGACCCTCTGCTTCATTCATGTCAAAGAACAGATTCTTTTTTTTTTTCCCAACTTTTCTGCTCTTAGCCATTGCCCTGCTAAGTTTTTATGTACTGCCCGTGTACATAATACTTTGCCTTGCCATGTCTCTTCTCTTTTCTATTCTTCATTTGTTCTTTCTTATAGGCCAGTTCAGTCTCTTTGGTATTCAGTAAGCCTTCATGGTGTACTAGTTTCAGTGCATCTTCTTCACTGTCCTTCAGATATTCTTCCAATGCCCATTTTTTCTTCTTTAACTGTCTGGAGTACTTGCAACATTCCCTTTTGACTATCAGCTCTACTGCAAGGGTCCTCTATTTCAGAGTCCCCAGCTGAGACCCCCCTTTGAAGTGACCTCACTTTCTTAACAGAATGAGGTCCCCAGCATGCCATTCAAAGGCCACATGCAGCCATGAGCCAGGAAAATGGCACCTTCCCCTATTCTGTTTGAACAGCTGTTTCAGCCAGATCCAGCTGAAACATAAAGAAGGGCAATGAGGAGAGACACAGATCCTGAAGTTGCCTGGCAACATTTAGCACCTGGAACTGGACCAGAACACCTGGATCAGTTGACATACAGGTCATCTGATGTCAGCCTTCCTGAACAGAGGGAGATATGTTGCTATTTTAATGTTAGTATTTCTAAATTTGCCTCTAAGCAGATATATTTCAATTTGCAAAATATATGCAAATCATGGTTCTCTTTTGTTTTCTGTTTTTCTGGAGTGAGGTGACACACATGAAATGTACTATAGTGATAACAAACAGTTACCATGTAAGCAATAAATGTCCTTTATAGGAAGTTTCCTGTGCTGTAAATACTTTATACAACTGCAGTACGAATAAGCTCTTCAAATACAAAGTAACTTACTTCTGAATAAACAGGATCACACTGATTCTGCTACTGTCTTTTTCATTAAGGTGACAGATAAGCAAATACTGAAACATGCAATATACAGAATATTAAAGCCAATCAAGGAGTAAAATCAGATGCAATCAGCAATAATCCTGTGGTCAAGAAGTTTCAACATGTTTCCCCTTCTTCTCCTAATTGGTGCTACCATTTGGCAGAAAGTGAATGAGTGATCCAGCTGAAAAAACTCCTGTATTACTATCACCTACCTTCTGAAATCTCTTTCCTGGAAATATTATTGAGACTCTTCAAATACTTCTCATAGGAGCCAGCATGTTCTGGGGGGACCTGCAGGCAAAGTGCTTTATTTAAACTCTGCATGTGGTTGTAGGCAAAGTAATGTCGATCATCATTTTTCCACTGTAGGGGTGGAGTGGGCCTAGGCCACGTTCTTCATGGCTTGGAGATTATAGGAACAGATCTGAAGGTCCTCAGCTGGGATATCCTGAGCAAGAGTTTCATTGTTTTAGACTATGAAGAGAGCTTCAAATCTTGTCTGCCCTGGAAATACACTTCAAATAGCTGATCTAAATCCTTTTGCAGAACAACTTTTAGGAGATGACTTTCTTTCATCCCGAGATCTGCTGAAGGGGCATTGTCTTTTCTTAGCTGAATCAGTAACATTGCACATCAGTAGCAAATCTGTGCCTGTTCTTCCCAGTTGGCTTTGAATCACTACTTCTTCTGTCTCATAAAGTAGTTTCCCACCAAGATTAAATCTTGTCCAGCTACAGAGGTAACTAGCTAGCTGGGTAAAAGATAGGCCCCCATCACTGCACACTGCGAAAAGTACCCACTGAATTTCTTTTTTTTTCTTTTCTTTTCTTTTTTCTCTGCTCTGCTCTGCTCTGCTCTTTTCTTTTCTTTTTTTGCCCCAGGCAAATAAATGAGCCAAACTGGTTGAATTCACTCCTGATCCAAAAATATATCCCTAAAAATCTGTTCCCTAAAAGCAAGGGTAAAAGCATATCTAGGCAAGAGAACAGTTAAGCTTCTGATAAGGGCTGGCTTCCTTTCCCTGCAATCTGGAAGACAGATAGAGAAGATGGAAATAAATTGCTTTTGGAGTTGAGGCAGGCCCTCTCTCTATTGCAGTTTAGGAGTGGGGGGGTTAACACCTACCTTTTTTGCTAGGGTCATTAGAGTTATATATGTTTTTAAGCTTTTAGCTTCACTGTTGGTTTCAGTCATTTTAAATGGTTTTAAAATAAACCACCTGGAGCCATTGCAGGGAATTTTGAACTCAATAAAATCCATTAATCAAAGTAAGAATAATTGTTTGCACATACTCTTGGCTCTAACTGGCCCTCTCTTTTCTTCAGTTTTACCTCCCATGTAGTCCCCAAGAGATTTCCCCAAAGAGTACTACCTTGCAGAAAAAAGTTGCAATAGTAACTTGCTCCTCCTCAACCTGCTTAGACTTTCTGTTATTTCCAAAAATCAGAAGGAGACTGGTAGCAGTTTTTCCAACTAACACATTTTATTAAAAATCACAAGCTTTTGTGCTCATTGAATCAGATGCATATTATTTCCAGAATCTGTACTGACGATCTGGCAATCTCCTGGAGATCTTGCCATCTATAGTTTCAAATCACATCATTCCATGCTTCCGCACCTGACAGAGGTGGTGAGGAAAACAATCCCAAACTGAAGGGCCTTCCTGATTTGGAAATCTTCACATCTGTTGGGACTGCAAAGCCCAGATCTGTGTCCTAGAGAACATGCAATCAAGAAAGAATGAATTTGCAAGTTCAGGTTGTTGGGTATTACCAAAGCTTACCTGTGATTCCCAACAGTCTGCTCTTTAGGATTTAGCTGGGTGACCTACTTTAAACCAGTAGAACAGCAAATTGTATGCACTGACCCTTGTGCCAAGGACTGACCGCAAGGGGGCAGCCATGGAGCAAGATGCCATTCCTGTCTCTATTTGAAACTCTAGTGAAGTCCTTAACTCTCTCTCCCCACCTGAAGAATGATTTGCAGTTTACAAAACATGTCCTACTGCAATTCTAACCAATGGAAAGTAGAAAAGCTAAACCGTTTGAACAGCAGGCTTTAGATAACCTTCCCCATATCCTCCAAAGGATGGAGCTGCTAGTCTAGCTTCTTTCTCACACTGCTCTCCCACTTGACCTCATCCTGAATCTAGCTTCTAATTCGAGGGGCAACTTGACAGAGGGACTATTTCTTCAGTGGGTTCATTTGTTTAAACATTTTTCCTATCTGAAAAAGATTTGTAAAATAGTATCATTTAAATATTTGAGATTCTGATGGTTAGGATGTAGAGGCAGAAGAAAGGTAGATGGCAGCCAACCACTTTACATGAAGAAAAAGTCATGAGGTTCTTCCTACAACCCTGCCTGTTTAGGATATTAGCTGAATTTGTTTGTATCCAAAGTAATGCAGTACCCAGCGGAGGTGGGGACTAACCCCAACCCAACTATGCCCCAAATTAAAGCACATGTAAGTGGGGGTGAATGTAGATCATTCTTTTATCCCAGCAATATCACATCCTGGTAATTCAAGGGGCACATGATTGCACACCCCAATTCATGCCCCTGATAGTACTTCCAAAAAATGCTATTTTGCTATTCTACTTTTTACTAATGGGATCAGTGTTGACCTGCTTTGTGGAGGGGTGAAGTAGGAAAAAGGTATGCCATGATGAAGTGAATGGGAGACTGCAGGGTGGAGAAGGAAATAAAAGCAGAGAAATACCAATGCCCAAAGCCAACACAGGGTTATTTGTAAAAAAGATGGTCAGAAGCTTGTTTTGTTAAGATGTCTGAAAGATAGAGAGGATCTATTGACTGGACATATGTGAATATTTTTTTAAACTAAATTCTTCATTTCCAGTGCATAGTAACAAAGATGCAAATAATCAAAGGATGTTCTTATTTCATTCCTGTGCAGAAATCGTAAAGGTAAAGGCTTGCTTGAGTCAAGTCTGAAAACATGTTCATATCCATGTAATTTCTTGGCAACAGTGCAGAAGTGGTTTGCCATTGCCTTCCTTTGCAGGATAATCTGTCAATTTCCTAGCTTAGCCTACAGCTCTGGTATTTCCTGAGATTCTCACATCCAAGTACTAACTAGGCCCAAATTAGCTTACCTTCTGAGCTCAAACAAGGTCTGTCAGATGCTGCCATGTGCCAAGGGCAGGACATATAATTAAAAGATGGAAGGAAAATGGAAATAAAGGACACTGGCAGTAATGAGAGTCCTTCAGCAAATTAGAGGAAAGAAGGTACATGTGATTTTTCTGACACAATCTACTTCTTTTTAAATTATACCCCTGTGCTTCACATGTGGCTTAGGGTCATGCTGATAAACCAGGAGATCATCGAACAACAGTTGCATTTGAATAACTGCTGTCCTCAGTGCCTCACATGCAAAGAGCTTTTTCTGTAGATCCAACCTTAGTCTTGTGATGGAGGCTGTGTAACTCATGCTGGAGAAACACAAACTTTCTTTCACCAGATAGGTCCATGCAGCATTTTAGGTGCTAGTGGGTTCAGGACCTACATTTGCAGAAGAGGGAAGTGAGGAGGGAAAAACAGAACAACATGGAGATAATTTCAAACTTCTCACTCATCCCATGTATAAATGAATATCAAGTTCTCAGACATAATTTGATTTTAGACTACAAAATCAGATTTACTTAACAACTTAACCACAAGGCTTGATCTTCAATTTGACCCACACTTTAATGAAAAACTTCCAGCTGATTGCCACAGATGTTGAATCCACATATCAAGAAGACCAACCACTTACCTTAAGAATAAAATTTTTTAACAATATGGAAATTTGTGTTTCCAATTCCTGACTAGTCAATGCACAAATTCAGAGGTACGCTGGAGGTAGGGATTATTTCAGGAATCAGCTATGAAGGAGGGAAAAGAAGCCAGCAATTGTAGCTACAGTTATGGCTGTTTCATGTTCATCATCACTGACACTCAGCTGAATGTTTGAAGAGCTCCTAATGGGGTGAGAACAGGCCTGCTCATGCAGCTCTTTCCAACCTCCGTCTTCAGGTGGGAGCTCCAGAGAGCAGTTTTATTTATGCTTGCTTGACCCTGAACATAAACAAAGCAGGGTCCCAGATTGTCATCACAGCTCACTGCACTCATATTCAGGCATATAGAAGTCTTAGGGACTCAACATGTCCTGCTAATCATGGCATGGAGATACCCCGCTAATCAGATTTGTAGTAATTTTTATGAAAACATTTTCTCAGATATAAGAGATAATATAAGGTGAAATTAAAAAAAGAAGAAAAAATAAAATAAAAAGTGAAAAAAGTATAAGAAAGAAAAAGCAAATAGAAACAAGAAAAGTATGTAAAGAAGTGACTCCTGATCTCCTTTACAACTGTTACAATTAAACAAATCTTCATACCTCCCTCTTTAAAATTACATCATATTTCCCTTCTTCCCATTATTCAACCCTATTTAATAAGCAAATCCATAAATCACCAACCATTTTTTCCCATTCTCAGCAAAAGTCCATAAAAAGTTTCAAGTCTCTAATAAAAGTACTTGTCTTGTCCTGGATCAAATAGGTCAATTTTGCTAATTCCATCATCTTCACAGTCCATTCCTCCATTGTGGGTATTTCAGTGTTTTTCTGTCTTTGTGCATACAATAGTCTCACTGCAGTTATGATATACAAAACCAATCTTTCATAGGTCTTTTCTAATTGGCTACCCATAAGTCCCAATAAAAACAGCTCTGCTTTCATTTGAATATTAATTTTTAAAATTCTCTGTATCATTACATGTATTTGTATCTCTTTTTTTGCTTTTGCACAAGCCCACCATATGTTAAAATGATCCTTCATGTTTTCCACATTTCCAACACTGATTGGACCCACTAATCATATTTAGAGGATATATTCTCATGATGTAGCTGCCGTCTCATCCCCAGTCTGCCATGGAGGCATCCATTTCCATTCCAAAAAGTAGTGTTTTCTGTCTCGTGTTTCCCCACACAAGTCTTGGTGCACAAATGATGTATAACACCTCAGTCATAATCCTGGTGATGACATAATCAGGGACTGGCATCCGCTGAGCTCTTTTTGGCCGGCTGCAGTTGCTGCAGGCACAACCCCTCCTCTCCAATGAACATTACCCACCATGGCCATTTTAGAATCAGGTGTAAGAGAAATTGGACACCTGATTTCTGTTGAGAAATCACCTTCCTTCTTTCTTCCCTGTTTTGTTACCTTGGAGCACTTATCACTTTGTGATATTTGGAACCTAGGATGAAATTGAGAAAAGATCTTCCAGCCCCAGTGATAGGAAGAAAAGTAAAACTGTCTGCTGGTCTTCTGGAGGACTGGTAAATCTCTGTCCAAACTAGCCCAGCTGACAGGCCAGTGGGCTGGAGAATGACCTGGACAAAGTGGGAGGGAACTCTCTCAAAGTGCAATGTGAGCTGCCTCCCACTTCATCCGGCACCCCTCCTCCAACCTGTCAGCTGGACCGTGTGTGGATAGAGATCTATCAGTCTTTCAGAAGACTGGGAGACTGGTTTAATCTTCTTTCCAGATCAACAGGCCTGCCTTCCAAAAAAATCCAAATGACAGCTTACTGGTGTGAAGCACCTCCACACTGATGACACCTCACTTGGGCAACTCGAAAGGTGGCTAAAGCCTCCGTCTCAGAGACTCCTGTCCTCCCACACTCAAAGCCAAGCCTATCCCACTAGACTTTAAGGAGAGCAGCTGGTGGCATTTTGTCCCCCTCCCCCCCCCCGGCAGCACAAAGCACACTGGCATGTTTGTTCTGCTGACTGAAGGAAGGAGGAAGGAACATTAATGTGGCTATGACAATGACCCCTTAATGCAACCTACCATGATGGGATGAGAAGTTTTCCCAGGGAAACAACTGAAGTCCATACGCTGGTTTTCAGGGAGAAGCCAAAACCTGTTTTTTCCAAACAGGATATGGCTAGCATTTCTAAGGTTGTTTCTGGATGTAGTTCTTGTTAGCATTGCTGTTCATGTATTACTGATGCATGAATAAACTCCTGATGCAGTGGGGTTCACTGACAGAAATGGCAGGTAGGTTATTATCAGTTTCCACTGCATTGGACATTACGCTCAGAAACCTGGCAGGATTTGTTAAGCAAAGGCAGAGTGTCTAATATCCACTTACCTGGAAATAAATTCTACTGTACACAGTGGGATTTATTCAGTCATTAAATTTGCCTAGGATTATGCTGTAAATTGCAAAAGTTTCAGAGAACACATGAATTAGCTAAACAACCTGGTACACTGAGGAATTATAATGTGGGTTTCAGGCTATTAAATGCTAATGCTGATTTGACATGGCCAAACTCTTTATATTATTACCGTAGTTTTTTCAGTTGGTTGGGCTTAAGAATTGTGTGACAGCCCTGGCCCTACAATAAAACTGGAATAGGTGGCAGACTGACGTCCGGCAGATGAGCCGTACCACTCTGGCAAGCAGATGGTGAAAGCTGGATCATTAAGCCTGGCCTAGTTAAGAGGAAACAGTTCGGAGGTTTAACTACTATAGGGTGACTCTTTCTAGGAGAGTATTGGTTTAAAACTATTAAGGCTTCATTGGGAATTCTTCAAAGAGTTGAATCTGGGGTTGCACCACGATCTACCCTCATCTCCCCCATCAATGAGCCCTGCCCTTTGCCCTTCAAAAGCAGTCTGACTTGTAATCAGAAGCATCATCACAAGCTATTCTCAATGGCATGCAGAGCTTGATCTGCTGGCTTCATTTGTCAGGCCAATATTAACGTTGCATGAACACATAAAGTTGGTGGGCTTTGAATGCTCTCTGAAAAAAGAAAATTGCAGAGCACAAGAGGTCTTTAGCAGGAAGGGGAAAAGTCAGCACTCTAAAAAACATACTTCAAACAATCTCTCTAGGACAGATACTGTTCACTGTTCATGATCTTGAGTATCAGGAATAGAAGGGGGGATAATTCAGAATGGAGAGTCCAGGACAGAAGCTTGGCAAAGTACCTGCAATCGTGCACAGAAGCACTTCACACCGTACCATTTTATTGCAGGCCCCACTGGTAGATTAATATAATCAACTGATTATGCCATAAACTTCCAAGGACTCCAGTCCACTTCATCAGAAAAATGATAGGTTTATTACCATGCATTTGATTAAGTGAATAATAATCCACAAAAGCATTAAAAACATTAGCTTTTAAGGTGCCATAAGGCTCTTGGCTGTTTTTGCTGGAACAGATTAGCATGTCCTCTCTGGCAACGATCCCACTGCAAAGTCCTTTGGGGCCAATGGGGCGCCACCAATCAGCTGACTTCTAATTAGGTTAACAAACCCCAAGCATTCCCTAAACCTTATGGCCTACTTCCAAAGATCTTTGAAACCAAGCCAGCCTAAATCTGATTGGGAACCACCTTGGATTCACATGTAAACTGCCTTCACCTGTGTGTTAATACAGGATTCAAATACTACACTGAATAAATTTCTATTTGTGGGAATGGTTCATTAGGGAGCCTTTCCAGCCAAGGAGAGATGGACAGGCTGCAGTGCAGTCTTCCCTCCACTGTCTCCCTCTTCCTACCCATAAAGATTCCAACACTTCCGTAAATCCAAAGGGATAGCTGCCCCCGGAGGAACAACCTGAGGCCATTCTATCCTCCACTGGTTTTCAACCATGAACTAATTGTCTGATGGTCTTGGCCATAGGAATTCAACCTGCCAGGTTAACTTCTCCAGTCAACGGGCTAACCGGTGTGTTTTCGAATCCCAGTCCATCTTGGGTATCAAGGAAGGACCAGCGTTATTAAAGGCTGACTTTAAAAAGGGGCTCTCTGTGGTGCTTGTCTTGTGGCAGAATAGAAAATGTGAAAAATTAAGAGAGGCATGTTCCCTTTCCAAAACCATTTTCCATTTGCTTTCTGCAAGCGCGGTAATCACTTGATGCTCCAAGGGCATGAAAGCCTTTTTCTGTAAACTTCTGAGATATCTCTACAGTATATTAAATTCTGGATGCAATATTCCATTTTTCACTTCTTCCAAATACAGAGGCTTGCATCTTTGGTGAGGATGAGTGAGGCCTCTTTTAACCTAGGTCTTTTTGTTTTGTTTCTACCCAGTTTGTTGTCTTGCCATCCCTACCCTTTTTGTTTCTTGCTGTTTTTAATGTCTTTTCATATTTTCAATAATTTGTAAACCAACCCAAGTTGCTGGGAGTCGGGCAGCATATAAATTTATCATCATTATCAAACTTATGACCCACATTTAATCTCAGCATCCAACTTGGGAGCAACCAATATTAACCTAGCTGCAGGTCATGTTCTGCATGTTACAAAGTGCTGTTAGCCTGAAACTGGGCGTGTAACCATTGGGAACATGTCTCATCTGCACAGTGCACAAGTCAGTGCACCTCAGAGTATAATCCAAACAGCTGATACTTCTTTTTAAAGATGATGTTCCCTTTGATCGACTTCCACTTTCCAACCCAAATTTTGTCATTGTTTTTAGTGCTGTCTTTTAATGTTGTCAACGTTTATCACCGTGTCTATGTTCTATAAGGCAAAACAAATATGGAAATTGGAAACTTTAAACTGAAAATTAGTATAGAAAATGTTCCCATAATAGTGATGCCCTAGTCAGAAACAGGCAACCAAGTCACTTTCTGGATCTTGTGCTCTGCTGGAGGTGGAGAAAGCAAAAACAAAAAAAAAGAAAAGAAAAGGCAAACCAGGCTGAACTTGGGTCTAGTTTGTCAGAAATGTAATGATCAGCTCTTTGTACATGGAGAAGAACCACCAGTTCCTTGAGTCTGTGTGTAGTAAAATGGTAACTTGTGTTTGAAAGAGCAGCACATCAAATGCCATTCATCTTTACATCTCAGAATAAAGTTTACACTGGGGAAAAAGCAAAAACTGCAATAGGAATCAAGAAGTGAAATGACACCTGCAAATCATACCAGCAATTTTATAAACCAAACTAGAGGCCCGCCTTTGCAATTATTATCTGAGAATGCCAGATTGGTTACGCCAGGGCCATTAGCCTGCAGCCCTCCAGGTAGGTCAGACGGCATCTCCCGTGCATCTTCATGAGCTGTGCCAGCTAAAGCGGATGGGAATTGGAGCTCAAACCTATCTAGTGGGTTGCTATTGCCCATTTCATTTTATTTTGCCCTTTTACTACAGCTGTGTGTGTGCTTCAAAAGTGGCATTTAGAGCTGGACGTTAGATACTTTTACAAAACACTTTAAACCTTTCTCCTTGAAAGAATATATACCATTGTATTTCTCTTTATCAGAGCTTTAGCCCAGCAAATTGACACTTTCAGCCATGCAAATATTGTTCCCGGGAAGTTAGCAAGAGAAAAATGGATCAGCTTCTCAAAGATAAAATGCATTCTAATGATGAGAAGCTTACATTATAACAAATACTACAAGAGTCCTACAGGGCAGAGAGTTATGTGCATGTACGCATTAGTCTCACTATGTATTTCTTTCCAGTTCCAATGAAACTCATCTTTTGTTCTGTAGGATAGGCATTCTCCTTGAAAAGGAGATGATTGTTGCAGTTACTCCCTATCTGCTTAGTATGTTATCATCCTCAGTATTTTAATGACATTAGAAACTTGGATTCTTATTCTCTCCCACTCTGGCTCATTCATCCATTTAATAGCTTAAAAAAAAAATCATATTAGTCAACTCTGCTCTTGCCCTTATCAAGCAAGAACCTTGACGGCTTCAGTGACGAACAGAAGAGCCCAGTTAATAGCACCCTTGCTTTCCTGACCTTCTTTGGCCTTTGCCTGATTGCTTGTTGCACAAGGGTTCCCAAGTACAAGGCCTGGCCCATGCAGTACCTTGATTTGGACACTGCTTGAGATAATCACATGATATCACACAAACATCTTACTGACAGCAAAAAAATGCAAGGAAAATGATAGGGCAGGACAGTCTTGTGGATGAAACAGTTTCTCTACTCCTACTGGCATCACCTGGTGAATATGAATGCACCGTTGTAGATTCTTACCTGATCTTTCTGGCTAAGAGCAGCACATTGGCCTTAAATGCAGAGTTTCAGCAAAACTCCATTCTATGAACACATCCCTTGAAATTTACAGAATATGCTGGCTTGTGGTTCTAGTCTCAAGCAGAAGCGGATCTTGTAAAGCCAAACAATTCCCCAGTAACTGAGCTGAAAAAGAGGCTGGTGATGGCCCCCAGTTTCTCCTGCATATTCCCTTATCAATCCTATTTTTTAGATTCAGTGGAGTATTGACATGCCTATGCTCACCTAATTTGGCAGGAAAAAAACAATTGGGGGTAAGGTGGTAATTTCTTTCACCCCAAAGTCAGATCTATTATCCAGCCCAACATGCAGAGACAGAAACTCATCTATTCTGTTTCGAAGAGTGGAAAAATCATGGTGTATGTTATTTGTGTTATATCAGCTGGGTTCTGGCCTTGGATTTACAGCTCTCACTGTACCCCAGTTAAGTTATAAAACCAGAGAGATTGCCTAGTCACAGACTTGAACTTCCTCATAAACTGTGACCTTTCCAAAAAAATCTTAAGTTTAAATAAGCACACAAAATCACGGCCGCATTTTTGTTCCAGTAAACAGATTCTCTTGCATTTGACATCAAACATTAATCAAGGAAAACAAAAACAAAAACAAAAATTTATGGAAGAGGAATGATTTCTATACTATAAATAGATACAGGAAAACGAGCCATAATTAGAAAATAAATTCCAGAAATGAAACACTGTATCAATAAATTGTTAATTAATCATAATTATTGAAAACCCTGATTGGCTCCATCTCCTGGAGTAAATTGCACATAGGATATTACCCTTGTGTGCTTTCAGTTGCTGCATTAGATATGAATCCCCACCACATCCCCCGGCCAAAAGAAAACAAATTTCACAGGCTCGCTGCTACAATAGTTTTCAATTATTCCTCTTCCCAAACTCTGAAAGCTCCAGAGCACATATGAGGCAATGCAAGAAGTCTTGGGTCTCGCCTACTAAGCCCTTTCTCATAGTGGCAATCTAGGAAGGTCGTGACCAAAAAAAAAAAAGAAGAAGAAGAAGAAGAAGAAATAGAAGAAATAGAAGAAGGTAGAGCATCGGGAATGTTTCTCTCCGGTCACAGCAAAGCAGTTCCTTGAAAAGAGGACAGAGCATTGGCCCACAAAAGGATGTTCATTTGTAATCAAATTAGGATTTAAAGTACTCTATGCTAAGCTTAGGCTATAGTCCTGATGTGACATAGTCTGGAATAGTTCAATCAGCATCCAACATAATTTCTCTGAAGACAGTCAGTTGAGATCTACAGGGATTAATGGTTTTAGACGTTTAGCTTCAGCTATCTTAATGCTAACGGACCTATAGTAGAGCTATGCATCACACTGTCCCCCTTCTCAGTGTTGCATCTGACATATTTCATCCTTGTCCTGCGCATGCATGCATGGATGCATGCATGTGTGTGTGTGTATGTATACACACACACACACACGCACACAACATTTGGGAAGGGACATGTGGGAACATTTGGGAAGGGAGAAAGGCAGAGAGAAGAAAACTTTCTTCTCAGAGAAGTGATGTGGGCAACAGTACCTTCTGCTACAGATCCAACAGGGACACCAGATTCGTTTTGGACTCACATCCACAAGTTAATGTGAGCTATTTATAGAGGGTGTATGAAAATGTCTCATCATCCTCTTTAAATACAACGGCTTCTCCAGAACAGCACAGGCAGAATTGTCAGGCCATTTGTTTGCCCCTTCAGGTGACCCAGGGCAACACAAGATCTTGCATCCACATTTCTAAGCAAAGAGAGGGGAGGAGGAGAACGGCAAGGAAATGCATCTCTGTAGGGGACAGGGAGGCTTAGGAGAAAGTGGGTGGTGGTGGTGGTGATCTGGCCAGATTTTCCAATATTGCCCTTACATCACCTCCCTGCTTGGGGGTTGGGGTGCTTCACAGGTTGCTAAAGAGTTCATTTTTCTTGCTCCAGTCCATTTGTGGTGCCCGTTTGCTGGTGCGTTTCTGATGGGCACGCTCTTTGGCTACTGCCAGTGGGATGTCCAAGTCAAGAACGGGATCAGAAGTGGTGCTGAGCTTCTCCTCCTTCTCATGAGAGTGCAGCTGTAAGAACAACAGGATACAAAAGCAAACAATAGTGTAGAGTACGTAGCAGGTACCTGAAATGGCATCTGTCCTATGCATGACCCAAAGCCCAGGCACTTATCACTGGGTGCATTTACATGACACACCTCTCTATAGTTTGGAGTAGCCATGAGTATGAGGCCTATGAAGGTGCCTAGCAGGCAAACTACTCTCTTCTCCTCCTGGCTGGCATTACAGGGACTGGAATTTTTTCGCTGGATGCAGGATGGGAAAAGGTTACTCTTTCCCCAACTTTTTAATTTTTATTTTACAGAACTTACTACAAGAGAAAGAAACAGCCAAGGGACAATGGAAACACTGCAGCAGGAGCAGCTGTGACTTGTGATCCCTCCTGCCATCCTGCTCTCTGACCACAGGCTGGAGGCGAGGTGGGTCACTGTTCTTCAATTCCCTGTCTGGGTTCAGGAATACAGACAGCCATGACTATAAGCCATGATTCTAAACTATGGTTAAGGCTCTCCATCTTAACTCCCACCTCTGTCGAAGATTACTCTAAGCCTAATTCATGTATCATTTACCATGCAAACGCTTCTGTTGATTGCTATACCATTAATTTTTTTTAAAAAAAAACCACTTTAAACACGAAGAACATTACTAAACGCAGGTAGATTTAGGGCTGATCAAAGGAAATACTTTTTTATTTACATAGTATTTAATTAATATGAAATTTGTCTTCATTATATGCAATAATTACACCAACTGAAATGGTTTTAAAAGAGGGACTTCATAAACTCATGGAGAATGGAGCTATCTATCTATGGATACTAGTCTTGATGCCTGTCTACCACGGTAATGGTATGTGAGGAAGACCTTGGGAGACTGGGCCAAAAGATGTTACCAACAGAATGGTCAGATAAGAGACAGCATAGCCCACAGCTGACTAGTGGATGGGGCAAGAGGCTTAGAAGAGACCCTCCCTAGTTTCTCGGGCTGTAAAGGAGATGGTGGGAGAATTATACTTTCAGACTTGCAAGATTCTGTTAATCTTCTGTAGCTTTACAATAAAGTAGAATTAACTCATCTGTTGTGTTTCCTGTCTGGTCTACCTAGTAAGGCTGACATCAATCTTGCAAGTCTGAAAGTACAATTCTCCCCCACCCCTGTTTCCTTTACAGCCTGAGAAACTAGGGAGGGTCTCTTCTGAGCCTCTTCCCCTCCCACTAACCAGCTGTGGGCTAGGCTGTCTCTTATCTGACTGTTCCCTTAGCAATGTCTCTTGGCCCAGTCTCCCAAGGTCTTTCCCACATACCATTACAACCACCTCTAGAATCATAAGCAAGATTCCTTTAATATCAGCTGCTAATGAGCAACAGTAGAAAAGAATGATCACCTCCTATTATATGTTGCTAAATGTATCTGAATGCATTGTGTAGCACCAAATGTTAGGGTATATGGACCACTGATCTAACTTAGCAGGATTCTTCTTATGATCACATGAGAGAGTTTCAGAAATTCTTCACTGTCTCTTGCAGTGCAGGCTATTCTCTATCTCCATACCTCTCTTCACATGTTTTGAAAAAGATCAGGAAATTGGACCATGACTACCTAAAGGGGTAGGAGGTTAGAAAGGAGAATTGAAATAAGACTTGTATTTGGTTGGTAGACTTCACATTGCTTACTCTGCTCATTTTCAGGGACTATATGTGTCCTCTGATTACTGTGGTACTAAGCGATGGGCCACAAAGAAGCTTTCCAAACAACAACAGAAAAGCGAATTGGACCTTTATATGTGACCAAAATTGTAGGGTGTCATTTAGAGAGACATATACAGATGTTAGCATGAAGTACGAGTCAGACAGTTGTCCCTTTTCTCCCCTAAAAAGGGAGGTTATAGTGCAGTTCCATGGGGCATGAATTTGAAGTACTTCATGGCCCAGTACCAAGATATGCCACAGTGTAACTTTGACACTACTTCTTTTGATTTATGAGAATATTTAGGTTGATATGTTTTCCCATATAGGAAAGCTGGTTTATGACACCATAGCAGGAAGCTTGACCCTAAGAGTATCTACAGACTATCTAGTTGTCAGGATCCATTAAAATGGACAAAATCAATGCAGCACTCCACTCCTTTTATTTTCCTTCCTTACCCATACCTCTGTTCCATTTACACTGAAATTGTACTTTTAACAGCTGCTATAGCAATGCCATGTCCAGTGTGATTCTACAAGACCAGAACACCAGCATCATTTGCAGCAAGGATCCCATTCACTTTGGGGGCTTGCAGAAAAAGCCTGTGAGGCTAGGCTAAATAACTCTCTCTTAGGCACTCACAGAATTCAGTAAGACTCATCAACTTTCTGAACCACAAAAGTCATACTCCTACAGTATTACAGTATGCCACATTTGGGGTTTTCCATTGGATTCATACAGAAACAACCTGGGTGACTCTGCCTAGTATCAGATCTGCTTTATGGCCAAAGGAGATATTACCTTTAGTCCCCTTTTTTTCAAAATATAATTCTCGAAGAAAAATAGTAATACACAGTCCCAACTTGACATCATATTCCCAATCTAAATTGGGAGCCCCACCCTATTGCCCCTGAAATAACTCTCCCTGGACACTATTTGATCCTGAAGATAGGGTTTGCCATCCTTGGTGCAAATAGCAAATCACCCTCCCTTCAGTTGTTTTCAGCAGGAAAACCTTACAATTCCTAATCTGTTATCAAGTCTTCACTAGCTATTTCTCACCAAATAAAAAGTGGAAGCATTTAACACACCTCTTTTAAAAAAGTATGAATAACGTAATCTTTCCAAGCAGCCAAGAAAAGAAACTACAGAATGTTTACTTGTTTGTTACCATGTTAAGAGAAAATTGTTTTTTTTACCACACAGATGGGGACCTAGCTTCTCCATCACTGCAAAATAATACCATATCCATCCTCCTGGTCTTTGAGACTGTCCAAGGAGTATTTATCCACACCTCTCACTGGATGTTCCACCTCACTCATCATTCCCGTTTGCCCACTAGGCCCAGGCTGTATTCATACCTCAGTGCAAGGTTCACTTAGAATTGAAGAAGGAGACACAGTCATTGGGCTAGAAGGGCTTTCAGGATCAGTCTCTGACTGGTCATCTCTAAGGCTCCCCTAGAAGAAAGAAAGAAAAACTTGAAACCTAAGGGAAGGAAAGGGCTCTTTAAGTAGTAGGCAACAGCATTATTTCAAATTAAAGACAGTGGAACTGAACACATTTTTATTGCAATGCTTTCCTTCTACCTAGTCCACTCTATTTGTTTTGCTTTAACAGGATTTGAGGACTGTCATAATGACCTTATAGTCCTATTTCCCAACTCAGTTATTCACTGTTATGGCACACTGGCTTCCCATAAGGACTGGTCTGTCTATCTAGTAAAAACACAGTGTCCATGTCTTTCTTCTCAAGGCCATCATTTGCTGTACCAAGGTTCACTCAAACTCTCCTCTGAGCTGCTGGCAATGAGGCCAGAAAAAGCCTCGTTAACATACTTAACAGGAATAACAAGTTGATTCAAAATTATTGTTCTTGTAGAGTTCTGAGCTGTGGGGCAGTGGCAAATCTTCTCTTTTCCGAGGAACCTTTAGTGGAATGTTTCTTTATTTGACAAGGAAGCTGTGTGGACTCTCTTTTCTTTTTTGACCAATCACTTTGAATGGCATTAGAAATAATATTATAAAGTGAAATAGAATGGATGCCACAGAAGCCATTCTGAAAAAGGGGTGACAACCCAATGAGTGGGAGATCATGTCCAGCAGTTATTCTTTTCCCCGTCTGCTAACTTTATCTCCTTTTTTTAGAGCCAAGGGGCAAGGTGGCACAGCTCAGCTTTTTGGAAAGAAAGAAATAGGCCAGGCTGCAGGGCAGGATTATCCAAAATGTCACAACTCCCTGCAAAAGCAGGCAGGAAGGAGTTCACATTAACAAAGGGAGATGAGGAAATCAGATCTTCTCTGAAATACTCTGTTAACCTTTCTGCCTTACTTCATACTCCAACCACATCAAGAACAAGGTGGCACTCTCCCTCTTCCTTACTGACAGCAGATTGAAAAACCTGATCCTTAAACCCATGATTGGCTGACAGACCCCAGTCTAATAAGCCTGTTCTGGGCATCATCCAATTTCCACATCCCGGAGAAAGATTAATCACCAGCTAGGCTCCATCTCTCAGCCATTCTTCCCGCTCCCACAAAAAGGGGTGGAACACATAGAAAAGATCAAAGTAAGACACTCCAGTTCTCTGCACTGGTTAAATCAAAGCTAGAAGAGATCTCAAGACTTTTGTTGAAATTTGGCCACCAACTATCTTGAGACCACAACAGGACACCCTATGGCAGTTTAAGTTATACGCCAGCTTGATTAAGCAGGTCTTCTCTACCTTCTGTTTTTACTCCAGGTTTTGTATCAGAGTGGGAAGAATCACATTCCAAAGTTACTTCATATAAAAGTTTGATGGACAGCTCCTAACATCCCAGTTCTTGCAGGAAGAGGGCAAAGAGCAATAGATTTTCACAAACCTCTCTAAAACCCAGGTTCAGCACGATTTATTTACAACCTTAGAAGGAAACAAGTAAAAGAGAAGGACAGAACTATCTATACTAAAACCTCTCAAAAATAAGGATTACACAGACTGGTTCAGCACACATTTCTGTATTTCTTCTGTTTTTCTGAGGTACTGACTTCTACCTACAGATAAGCAGGAAGACCCTTTTTTCATATTTCAGAGAAAAGGATATTAATTAAAAGGAGATTGCTCAACCTACTCCAGGTAGATTTAACATTACAGTAGGAAATAGAGACTTCAGGGAAGACAGTCTATCTATGGGGAGAATGCTATAGCTAAAAGGGAAACACCCAGGAATAGCAGCCTTTGACAACACAAGGCTCCTCCATATCAGGAAGAAATTTCTAGCTATTTGAACTTAGTAAGATTTCTGAAAAGGCCAAAACAAAAGGAGGCAATAGGCTGAAGGAAAAGCTGACCTACATGCCTCAAATCTAGAAAGATTCTAACCACTTCTACTGAGTGGTTAGAAAAACAATATCACTTTTCTTTCAAACAGAGAACATTCCAAAAAGATTGACATTTCATAGCAACATGAGAACATTTAGTTATGCTCCAATTTGCTGTAATTTTATGAGGGCTTTTTGCATGATCACATCAACTCAGCTATTTCATCACCAGTTCCACACGTGAATCCTTCAGTGACAACAGCAGCACAATTTCTCATCATAAGTTAGAACAGATTCCCCCTTCACGTTTCTTGACTTTGGACCAATACAAATTTTCTACATCTGGGAAAACATTTTCTCCAGTTGTTCTTACTCCAGTGACTGTATTCAGGTGCTAAACATGACCAAGCATTATTACAATGAGCCACTTCCCCTCCAGTTCTTCTGCTTCCACTATTTATTACAGTTTATTACAGTGCCATAAACTCTAAAACATGATTAATGATTAGAGAAAACAAGCCAGTTTCATAATTTATGGCTAAAGGCTTGTTTCCACTAAGCACAGTTAAGACTAACCACATTTTGTCCAGATTTGAATGACAAGCAAATGGTTAATTAAAAACTCCTTGCAGCTGCTTTGTGTTGGGTGTTCTCATAGCACTGAACTACAGCTTATGTATACAACTTAACTAGTCAATTTCTGGTAAAATGCTACATACATATTGGGATTTTGCTAAACTTTGAAAATCCTAGGAAAGAGATGAGCTGGACAGATTGGGAGAGAAATTGCTGTGGACATCGAAAGACTGCCCCAAGGGATATTTGCATTTCAGAGCCTTTTAAGCTTGTGCCTTCAAGTTTAAAAACAAGATTCTTCTATCTCTAGTTGTGGAAAAAGGTGTATGAAATGATTTTGAAGGTGATTATTGCATTACATCACATGGGAGGGAGATTTGACCATCTGTGGTACAGAGCAGCTACTATTTCTCCTATGCTAGCTTGCCAATTAACATTCAGGCCAACCAGAAAAAAAATGAGATTGCATGACATATATATCCTGTTTACCCATAGTCTGGCAATATCCTCATTCTGCCCCTGAATGTATATTCAAATGCTTACCACTCCCCCACTCCGCTTTTTTTTTTTTTTAAGATTCTAATGAGGCTTTCTTTCTTCTCTGACTTTAATTAGGCTTTGTTTTTTCAAAGCAGACTGGAAGTAACTTGGCCTTTTAGGAGATGTGAGATTCCACCCATAGGGTGAAGAATGGGCCATTCTATTCAGTGACAAGAGGCAGGCTCTGAAATGAGTGACGTGCCTCCCTCTGCTGGGTCTGCTTTGCTCTAGAGGAACATCAAGAGCAATTCCTTGACAGCCCACCTCCCTTTACCAATTTAGGAAGATGTCACCCTTTTGATCTGACAGCCAACCAAAGGGTGCTCTGAGCAGTTTGTACATGGAAGATTTTTGAAGCAGGGAGACACAAAATATATTACAACTATTTGAAGACAATCTTGGCACATGCAAGGCTTCTATATTATTCCCTGTGTGAATGTATTGGAAAACTGGGGCCGCTTACAGCTTCCTGGCACACATAGACTCAGAAGGCATAAGAGTTGCTCAGTAGTCAGTTGATGCTTCCACCCCCCCTCCCCCAACACCTATGGCACAGAGCAGTCTGTGTGGTGAATCTGTAATGTTGAATGTAGCTCTAACACAACATAAGTCTATTAGCGAAGCATGTGCTTGGCAGTAGTTTTACCTTCTCCACATCACCATTGGCAACTGGTTCTGGTAAAGGACCTAGGGGGAGCGGAAATGAAGAACAGAACAAACAAAAATGTAGTGAATAAGTTTTGTTTCTATAACCCATTACTCCTTAGCATATCCCTTAACAGGCTGAAACAAGTATCATTGCTCCCTCTGCAATCTCCCAATTTTGTTACAGAAACATATCCCACTATCAGAACCCCTTCTCTCTCTCTCTCTTTCACACGCACACACACCACCTCTCTGCAGTCACTTCCACAGAGCAATATCCCTTTTGCTTGTTGTATGGCAGAAATTGGCAACTTTTTTGGCCTGGGGAATTGACAGATAATATTTTGACATCACCAGAGTGGGTAGGTGATAATTATATTGTTATATAGTTTATTCAATAGATAGGTAGATAGACAGACAGATAGCCCCCACACACTTTTCTCAAGGGGCTCAAGATACCTTACATGGGGGCTGTTGGGGGTTAAAGGGTCAAATAAGTGTCTTCCAGTTGCTTAATTTTATCTCTTCTTTTGCATCTGATTAAAATTTATTTTTATCTATTTTTTTGCACTTTTCAACTGACTGCCTTATTGATTCATAGACATTTGAATCTAAATATTCAAATTAAATAAAAAGGAAAATTGTGGTGGAATAGTCAGCTGTTTCACAGACAATGGGTTGAGTTCAATTCTTGGAAAGTCATAAGCTGAAGTGACTCAGGGTTTAGAGCTGTGATCCAGCACCTGCTTTGCATGCTGGAGGATCCAGGTGGTGTTCTTGACACTTCCAGGAAAAAGGATATGTAGCAAAGGATGAGGAATTCTGCATGGAGAGCCACTGCTAAGCAGGACAAATACTATCCATTAGACTGAGAGTCTGATCTGGTTTAAAGCAATTTTTTTCTGCACATTCTTAAATGCTACTGGGGTAAAGGGAAAAACGAACATGCTCACAAACCCAAGAATCTGGAAAGCAATCTGCAAAATTCAGAATGATATCTTAATGGAAAGTTTGGAATCTGCAAAAGCAAGTTGTTGAATTAAAATTATGATGTATCCAAAGAGGCCTATCAAGACCTGGTTGCTATGAAATCAGTACAGTGGCCACATTTACGCATCATACTAGGTTGTTCCCCCCTTGCATTTAATAACCAGGGTATAAAGAGATGAATCCACAGGATGTGATCCAGAACCACAACATAAACTATGCCCCTTTTGTGTGTGTGATGTCATAACACACATACAAAAGGGATGGGACTTGCACAGCAACAGCACGATGCTTTTGTCATTTACACCTCCCCCTGACCAACAGCATCATCTGGCAGGGGAATCAGATCAGATGCAACAGAGGCAAGAGACAGAACGGCAATGGGAGCAACCATTTCACATCACTATAATTTATTGCCAAGTCAAGGACAGGAAGAGAACACTTTAGCTCAGCAATGGGGAAAGACCACAGGTCACAATGTGCTGCATTTCATTTTGATTTAAAAGTAAAGTGTGAACCAGGCCACTATGGCTTCTTTGATGATGATGATGGTGCTATCTGTTCAACTGTGTCCAATTCTCGGTGATTCTATGGACTAGTTCTCTCTACATTTTCTGATTTTGTACAGCTTCTTTCAGTTCTTTTATGCTCTGGTTGGTGTTTAGCCACCGTGATGATGTCTAGTTACCATGTTTTTTGACAACTTCGTTTCTTTTTACTGCTGTCCATTCCAAACATAACTGGCTTTTATGCTCTTTATGGCTTCTTTAGTAATCTGCAGTTGAACAATCCTGGTTTAGCATCATGTGAGAGCTCAGCCAAGGTGTCCCAGTTATTCAACTGGTTTCCACAAGTCTCCAGCTCCTGTCAATAAATCTTCATCAGTGACACAGCGGAAATTGCATGCTCAGTCCAAGAACTGAAGAAAGTCTCCTGTTCGTGCTCATCTACTTAGGATCCAAATATTTGCTTCCTGATCCACCTTCTCTCCCTTTCTAAAAAATCACATCCTCAAACACAAGAAGTTTCACTGAAGCCCAGCTTTAATGCTCAACAAAGTTCACTGAGACATTAAATAAGAGCAGCAGGCAGAATCCATTTTTTCTGGCTTAGATACTGTGTTGGTGTCGAAGAAGAAAAGGCAGTTAGCTGGTGTTGAAGTTGTGGTTTAGCAACAATCACAGAGATAATTCTGAGGTGTGCTTGCCAAAGACGCAAACAAAGCACAAGAACTGAAATGAAATGGCAGTTGGTGGCTGGGTGCCACAACAATGAATTCTTTGTTATAAGGAAGGAGAGAGAAAACATGTCCCCATGTTGCCTTAAACAAAAATCTAGACAGAGCTGGAAGCCTGCCTAACTCTTTAGATCCTGGCTCTACTTCCACTTATAGTATGTAACAATTAAATGCAAAATATTAGGACTTCTTTAAATAAAATGAATGGCAGTCCCTCAGACAAAGGTCTGATTCAGAGCCAAACTAGAAGGGCAGAAAGTCTCCATAGAGAATAGGCAGGTTCTCAGGAATAAAGAGGAGACAGGATTGCTATCAGGGTTGCTATCAGCCAAGAGAGAATGGAATTCCTCCCCACCTCCTTGGGTCTTGCATTATGCACTGCAGTATCATCAACATTCATCATGGCGCAAGCCAGAGAGATGGTGGGAAAGAGTAGCAATAATACTGCCCTCTCCATAGGCTCATTCCCCAAATGTCAAGACAAGCTGCTGCAAATGCAGAGGTTCTCATCCAGAAGGCATGAGCATATGAACCTGGAAAGTGATCCAGGTATGGATAGCTTGAGAATCGGGCTCCTGTCACTGGGAGGAAGAAGGCACTTACACTAGGAACAAGGCTTTGACAGAAGACACAGAGCTTAAGCACTCTGAGCCCCTGGAAAAGGGGAGACAAAAAACCCTTGGGAAAAATCCAGATCTTTCAGCTGCTTGCCCAGGTTGCTCCTTAGCAATGTGCTGCTTGGGCTCCGGGCAGTCCGCAAGCACAGCCTAGGGGCGCAGGCAGCCTCCTCGCAGTCCCAATGCAGCCAAGACACGGCAGCTGGAAAAGCTGCAAATTCATCTGCAGAACGAGGAAGGGGATTTCATCATCACCGTGCACACACTCTTCTTTCCTTGTCCTGAGAGATTTTATCTGGCACCACTGATACTTTCAAATATGCTTTGCTGCTCTTAGGGTTAGAAATTGCTCTGCTGATATTGCGTCTGAAAATAAAAACTTCTCTTTAACCATTTAGAATACTTTAGATACTTTTCCAAATGCTAATACTATGTATTTATATCTATCTGTTCCAATAGAAGAGAATAGCTTCTCAGGGTTGAACTGTGGAGTCCTTGGTGCTCTCTGAGCTTGGTTGCTTGCTTGCAGACATTTCATTACCCAACTAGGTAACATCATCAGTGCTGGTGAGTGTGGGGTTTGCTCCCTGTTTTTATATACAGTAGCTTGCCCTACCAGTGTTGGCGGGGGTGTGGTTTTCTCCTTGGCAGTTCCTTGATTAGGGTATTAACCCCTGCTTATCTGGGTACTGGCTGCTGGAGGTGATGTGTTGTGGTCTTTGTTTCCTTCTTAGCTTTTTGTTGCCTCTTTTGAATAGTGTGTAAATATGGTTTATTTCTGTGTGTCTACTGATGGCTGATTTGGTGAGTCAAGAGAGACTCTGAGCGACCGCATCCATGCAGTTGTCTTGGCGGCCTTACCGTTTGCCCTTGCCTTCTTCCAGGATGTTTCTTCAACTTCTCAGCCTGTGGATTTCTTGGTAGTTTCCTAGCCAAGGACCAACCAAGACCAACCTTGCTTATCTTCTTAGATCAGCCAATTATTGATTGCAATTTCTATTGATTGCAATTTCCATTTGAAAGTGGAAGGTTTAAATTGATTAATTAAGAACTTCCAGAGAGCATTTTCCTTCTTCCTTGGATAGCTGATGGAAATCCTGTCCCACTGGTGCTCCAGAAATGCTTCCCTCTTTCTGCCACTCATACCCATCCCTTCAGGGGATCCCAAAGCAGGCAATCCAAATTCAAACAGGTGTTCCATAAGAGTTGTCAATTTGAGGATACATCACATAGAGACAGATTAAGCTCTTGAAAACCCTCGCTCCACACAGAGCAACATTTCTAACTCTGTAGTGCTCTAAAGCAGGTGACTGAATTGTGTAATAAAGGTCAACTTTGGTCCAGGGAATCATAAAATAAGAAGTTCCTCTTTCTTGGACCAAGACTGTCCAAACTCCTGCTTTATGAACTTTCCTCAATTTGGATTCTCAATGAGAACCCTCTTGCCCAGAGATAATGTTTAATGCAATGGTTGGTCATTAAATCCTAGTACAAAACGGAAGTGAAACATACTTATATATGTCCCAACTGTTAACAGTTTAGTGTTAATCACACTAACACAGGGTTAGCCATGCAAACTAATAGGTGTAGAACTGCCCAGGTTTTTTAAAATCAATAATTAGCCTTTAAAAGTCCTTTAAATAATTTAGTAATTAGATGATTCAGTGCTGTTGTGCTTTTTCATCTCAGAGTTGTTGAGCAAACAGAACACTTTTATTGGGCAAAAGGCTGCCTCTCGGAAGATCACTCAAGGTCAGATGTCAATGATGCAAAGCCTTTCTTTTCCCCGGGCCTCGCTCCTCTGAGTCAATGATATGGCAGAGGAGGACTCTGGTCTCTTCTCTCTTGCAAGGCTACTCTGTATTCCTGTCTCTGTGGAGCAGAGAAATAGTCCTTTCCTTGAGCCTTGGTGGACCAGGTGAAGTGGAATCATGAATGATGGGTTCTTATCCATGCCCTACTAGAGATAGGTCTCAAACCCTAACATTTCCGGAGTGATTGGATTGCAGATTCAGTTCCTTTCTTCCCAACACAGCAGACAGAGCATGCATAAGGGTATCTTCCCAGGACAGATGCCCTTCGCTAGGTGTTTCTTTCTTTAAAAACTAACCTGCTGTGATCATCAAAAGCATGTCTGCCCTAGAAACCTACTTTTTCCAAGTACCAGAAAACCTTTTCCACTTATATAAGCCTTACAAAATGGTGGCAACCTTATTTAACCTCTGCCACATTCTTATGAAGGATTTGTTTAATTGTTTCTAAGATGTGCAACGTCACATAAGAAAATGGATTGGGTGGTGTGTTAAAAATATTATGGTAAGCCATTTCTAGCCACTTTTCAAGATCCAAGCATTTCCCTCAATTATGCATTAGTTGCTAATATTTAGTTAGTGGTAAGGCTCTCTATTATGGTATTGTTTAATCACCATTAAAAAGACTTTGTCTCCTGAATTACTTCTGCTCAATTAACTCTGAAGTAGAATATACAATGGTTACGTAGACATAATGGCTATATGGATTCTTTTTCCATTACTGAACTATTTCTACTCCCCCCTCCTGCAGACAAAAACACAAAAACATCTACGTGGGTTGATATGAAGAAGAATGTGGTCTTGCTAGAAAAAGCACCCTCACACAGGAATAAGGGCTGGAACTGATGATGCAGTTGAAATGGACAGAATAGACATTCCAATCTGCTCTTCCTCAACACACACAGCCCCAACGTGTTCACACAACACAGGACCAAAATTCCCTCGCATGGCCAATCCATCTGTGTGATCTAGTGCAGACATAAGATTGGGTCCTTCAAATCCAGGATTGTTCATGTGGGGATCCTGCCTTGGAAAAACACATTCCTTCCTTCGGAGCATGTGTAAAGGATGGGCTTGCATGTGTCTCTCCTTCTTGGTCTTTTATCCTTCCATTGCTGGAGATGCTGGGGACTTCATGCAAAGGTACATAGCGTGAGGTGCCTCAAAAGTGCTTTGTTCTAGTTCATCACAATAATTTAAACCAGTGTGGCACAGTCTTTCTGGGTTTCAGGAAAATTCTATTTTGGGCCTGGGTGCGGCTCTAAACCATTGTTTTAATACCAGTAAGAGAGCATAGAAAAAGACTCCTACTTGTGGGGAGAGGAGCCAGGCAATCCCAAGGCAAGCTCCCCAGTCTGCCAGTGCATGCTTTCCAGGGACTGGCATTTTATTTATACTGGCTTGTATACCCAATATTCCATTTCATTTATATGAAATGTAGCATTCATTTAGCACTTATATCTGCAGAACCTGGCCAGCATTTGAGAAAGTGGACCCAGAGCTTTGGGGGACTTTGCTCTTGCTTCAATGGAAAATATACCCCTCAGTACTACAGCACATGCTTTGAATGTAGGAAACTCCAGCTGCAGTCCCTTCAGGACTGTCCTAAGGAAGGGCTGGGCAAACTGTCCTGAACCATGGAGAACAGCTACCAGTCTATAGCCATAATTCTGGGCTCAACAAACCAAGAGTGTGACTCAGGAAAAAGCAGGTTCTTACATTCCTAAAGATGGAAGAACATCTTGTAGCTCATTTAACAATGAGCTAAGCCTTTCTGAATGAGCCAATCAAATGTTCCACTTCTTTTTAGTTCTTTTGTGTCAAGTACCCAAAGTTCTGAGGATGTTCATATAGCAAGTTTTTCCTGGCCACTCTGAAACATTGGGATTTATTTAATGTTTAAAGGGGCCATTAATTCCTGTCTCGTTTCTGGTGAGATCAATCACTTCCACCTGAGACTCAGACATAGCTACACTGCACTGTTCCCCCACAACAGAAGGTACGGGACCTTTGAGGGAGAAGATGAGGAGAAGTATCAATGGCTCTTGCCCGGGCTATCCACCAGGCCCATGCCCCCCTCAAATCTTGCGGGGGTGCATTCAAACACACTCACAGCATCCCTATCTGGGAAGGAGTTTCTCATCTCACCCAATCCACAAGAATATTTTCTGTAGCAAATGGCTGCCGCACCTTTCAGGTGTGCTTCGGAAGGGATGATTTTGCACTTCTTGAAGAATTCATCTGTTAAACTATCCACCACCAGCAGCTTGGTCTCATCTCCACCAGACTTTATGGCTGAAACAACATCTGAATGTTGCTTGCCTTCCATGCATTGCCCATTCACCTGCCAGGAAAGAAACATGTTCTGAGCACAAACAAACACATATTCAGGCAGGCACCCAATAACCCTGGAAGTTAGAAATGTTGGCACCAACCCCACGACAGTCAGTAGCAGCATAGCAAGTACAGGGCTATAGGGTATCATAAGTCTTACGCCCTGTCTCCAACAAAAGCAGTAGGAATCACCATAGCTGAGTCCTTTTTTGCCATTGTCATAGGATATTTAAAACTACCATACTCTGTCATTTTACATTATGTTTGACTATCTGAATTACATATAGTGAAGTTCTTTCTTTTCTTTGGTAACATAAATCTCCCTCAAACAGCCTTCCCCAATCTGGTGCCCTCCAAATGGGTCAAGCTGTAACTCTCACCATCCTTAACCTGCATGGTTTAGTGTTGGTTTAACATTTCTTGTGAACAGGGATATCTGGGTTGCTGCCATCCTAGCAAGACAGAACGATAACCAAGAACAAATCATGGGTTGTGGCTCTGACTTTTGAGAAAAACAATGCCAAGTCGAAAGGCTTCACTGCCTTTCCAAATTTAGCACTCCATCTGAACATGAAGTAGATGGAGCTAAATCATGGCTCTGAAATTCCCTCCACCTTCAAGGGACTGCACTCCCATTAAAATCCAGTTCCAGGTACCTGACATGAAACCCTCACACACCTTGCAAAGGGTCATGGAACATATTCCTTGAAGACCAGGTCACTACTGATGGACAAATTGCTTTCTACCAAAAGTTGTCCAACAACATTAGCATTCTTATTTAAAAGTCTTACATAGGTTTCCAAGGAAGCTCAAGGTTCCACACAACAGGGTGAGTACATCACAACAACAGATGCATTCTATCGAACTCAGTGCCTCTGTAGGCTCATTCAAGAACAGCTCTATGACCCCAGGATGCCAATCTTTATGGAGGCTATGACCTCTGGTGGTAGACCTTTCAGTAGGAACCATCAATGGAAGCACCCTTGCCATTTCCATGACTGAAAAAAGGTCACTGGATTACTTTAAATTTAAAGGAAGCTACTGCTCAGAAGTTTGTAAGTCTAACAGAAGCATAACACTGGTCTGTATTTAGATTTTACCATGATCCCAATTTTGCCCTATCTGAAGGTTCAAGGAAGGAAGGAAATATGGCCATTAACGTCTGCTGCAGATTGTATTATCATTCAAAAGCACCATGTTTGAGGTTTCTGAATTTCTCAACAAAGATGGTCAGGGACTATTTTGACCGAGAACATAAAGCCACATTGTGATTGTTATCTTAAAAGAGAAGTGCCTTGACTAACAGAGGAGACAGGTCAGGAGTGGATGTGGCTAGTCTGCAGCAGCAGCAGCAAGATAAACCAGAGCCTAATGACCATCCATGGCTCTGTTTAAAATGTTAATTTTTTAAAAAAATTAAATGCAGGGTGATAGATGCTCAGAGCATGTGTAAAGGGTGGGCTTGCATGTGTCCCATGTATGTGTTGAAGGGCAATCTATAAATCATAAAAATAAATTAAATTAGATATCAGAATTTTAATTAGACTGAAAGTGGATACTTCCAACTCTGACTCTTGCTCATAGGAACAACCCAGGCATTCTTACTAGTCAGTGTGACTTAACAGCAGAGAGTAAGAAAATCAGCTGTAGTTTTAAGGGGAAATACAAAATGCATTCACAGGGTGAGAGATCTAGGTATATGACTTGCATATTACAGCCCTTACATTAATTCCACTTTGAGCTAAAAGGTTTCCTATTTTGTTCTCCGCAGTGGCATCTACAGCAACGCACTGCTTTTATCAGAATGAAGAAAGCGGCTTTTGCAGTGTGACACCGCAAGCGTCGCCTTACAGGGGCGTACAGTACATGCAACGTTGCAATGCACACAGAAAAGGGAGGGAGCTCCCATCGTGATGCTGCAACACTGCTCTCCCCAGTCTGATCTCCCTTGCCCATTCCCCTGCAGGCGCTGCAGGTTCTCCATAAACTGGGTCACTGTCCATCTGCAAAACCTGCTCGATGATTCAGTGCAGGGTCAGCAACATAGCGCTTGTGAGCGCCAGCATCCTTCTAACACCTCCCTCAGTATCTGGAAAACTTCTTATCTTGCTTTAAAGAATCTTTTAATTAAAACGCAATAGAAGGGTAACTGGCATGCTGCACAGCAAGTACCAACTCTATCATCATCTTTATTTACAAGAATGCCTCTAGGGCCCAAAAGGCATTACGACTGGGCATGTAACACAGAAGACTCACCCAGGGCTCCCACAACACTGGCCAATCAAGACTGCCCAGACCTGGTTTTCATGACATACTGAAGGATCAAATAACCTAGTTGCTAGATCTGCTTTCTGTGCAGATGACTGTAGAAGCCTGAACTAAGCACACTTTAGGGTAAAAATATAATACATAAAAATGAACATGTACCTGTGGCCTTATGCATAAGCTCATGCTTATGCTTATCTTTTTATAGGAATGAAAGTTATTCATGAGTCTGTAAACCTATATACAGTAGAAGCTATATATGTTTATCTCTCTCCCTTTTCCAGCTTGTACACTGGCAGAATAGGTAACAGCCTTCTTATCCTTCACCTTCTAGTCCATGAACCGCTTTGGCCAAACTCATATCCTCCAGAAAAATGCCTGCATCCAAGGAGTGCCATTCATGTTCACTTCTCCTTACTTCATATTCTGCTCCATACTGCAGCAGAATTCCATTCCATGAAGGCATCTATGCAAGTGGTAGTTGGGAGTTTATATAAAATGTTACACACCTACAGTGTTGTGCAGCTTCATCTCTAGCCATGCATGCCTGACAGTTTTGACTATGTAATCCAATGCCAATTGCTTCAGAAAAATCTGATTTAATGAGGTTCGCTCACTCCTTTCCTAATCCCTGAACAGTGTAGCAAAAAAGCCATTTATCTTCTTCTAACTTAGCCATTCAAAGCTTTTTGTGAAATGACCCAGTGCTGAAGGTTTACTTGTCTTTGATTCCCAAACTTGGTCATAACTTCCCTATCCGTTGACATTTCCCCTCTGATCTTTAAAAGGGGCTATTCAGTATGATCTGAACCTGAGTTATCAATACCCAACATATCCTATTGTGTTTATTAAACTGTACATCAAGAAGTTCAGACTTAAGCTTATTCTCAAACTGGTGTTACGACTCAAGGATATTCTTTTAAACTAAGTGCATATTCTTCCCCTGTTACCTTTGCCCCAGCATCTTCCTGTTCTCCTGTTATTGCTTTTCCATGCCCCAATTTAATTGGTAAATTCCTCAGGGCGGAGATGTGCCTTGCTGGATGGGGCTGTAATTAGTGACGCCTGCTTGAAGATTCTAAATAAGCAACATGGAGGTGGAGTCACAGAGCTCTCATGCCTAAAGCATCCAGGTTGGTGTTTCTCAACCTAGGCCACTTGAAGATGTGTGGACTTCAACTCCCAGAATTCCCTAGCCAGCATGGCTGGCTAGGGAATTTTGGGAGTTGAAGTCCACACATCTTCAAGTGGCCTAGGTTGAGAAACACTGATCCAGGTGAACCCTGCTGCCAGGTAAGATTGAGGAGGAGCTGAGGAAAAAAGGTCTCAATTTATGCTAAAATAATCCATTTACATTGATCTATGAGGAAACACACCTACACGGGTGAGGTCTCAGACAAGGAATAATTTTAGAATTCCACCCATTTGCAAGTTCAAGGCATTTGGGAAAGACACAGTTACATTTTTTTATGGCAGGGTATAGAAATGCTATATAACAAAAATTCCTCTCACATCAGGTAATGGGTGTTTTACTTCTCATGTTTCACTGACTGTTTACTTTGGCTTAAAAACAGCAGGGTGTATCAGATGATTTTGAAAAGCTTCGAAAAGGCTAAGCTGGCACTACTCTTGGATCGCAAGTTACATTTAATCAGCTCCCTGTGAGAAGACAGTATCTTGGTTAGTCAAATGTTAATTCATCTACAACAATGCACCCCACAATTCATACCTCAATGATACGGTCTTGAGGCTGCAGCCCTGAAGATTCAGCTGGAGAATCTGGATCCACAGCCCGGATATACTGCCCTGGCTTCGTCTTATCACTGTGGAGGTTGAATCCATAACCGTTGGGACCCTTCTTCATCTGGCAGAGACGAGGCCTCAACTCATTCTAAAGCAGAGAAACATAAAAAGCATTGGGGCATCAGTTTTCCATTATTGTCACTAGATCAATTTCACTTTGATTGGACAATCAGGACAAGAGATCGGCATCTGTTTAGGTCTGAGTCTTGCCATCACCAGTCCTGCAATCCTAGAATTTGGGCTCTCTAGAGGAGTGTGTGTGTGTCCTTGACCGGCTAGCTTTCATAGTTTGGTGCATGCTGCTAGAAATATTAGCAACAGAACCACTTATGAAGTAGTGTGTCTAATGAGCAACCGTCAAAAACAGCAGAAAAGGAGGAACGAATTATCTGCTACTATGGATTGGTAATACCCTTCTACTCTACTACACTTTTCACGTTACCTGCAGGTGATATTTATGGAGGAAGGGAGAGAACAGTCAGAGGCCAGTGCTGTTCAATTACTCAACTCCTTTCTTCAAGGCTGAGGGCATTTTGTCTCTTAATCTTCTCTCCACCCATCCTAGGGGTGATCCTGGAACTGAACGTTCTGATATATTTCATGGTACCACACAAGGGTTCTTTTTAACAAAAGCTGGAATTTGTACAGAACTGCATTACATAAAATGCTTATGCATGTTTATATAACATAGACACATAACTCAAGTTAAGCCAGAGAAACCATTCATTTTTCAGCAAAGCCTTTCTGAAAAGTATATGCTGTAGATAAAGATGCCAGCAGGAACAAATGAGAACAATTTGCCCTTCAGGCAGGTGAACATCAGAAGCCAGTACAAGGTCATGCAAAAGTAACTATTTCTCCCTTGGAATGTTTATATGGGCAACATTTTGGTCTTTTGGGTTAATTAAGACTTCTCAAGCAGCCTTCCCTTACAGCATTCCTCTACGTGATTGGGACACTTCCAGAGGCCACCCTACTCCAGGTTTCCTCCTTGATCACAAGCAGGACAGTGGATGTTGGAGCATGGCATTAGGAGCTCTTACCACACTAAAGACACCCAAGAGAGGAGCAGCTGGCACACCCAGCCTCCGTCACAGCAACGTCAACCTCATCAGATACTGAAGCCAAGCCCAATGACGGAACAGGTGAGATTCCTGGGGAAGCGAACCCTCAGAAAACCCCACCAAAAACAAGACTGTGTCCAGATCCTGCCAGAGCTATTTCACACATCAACAGAGTGTGGCTTATTTACACCAAATTTTGTATCTCAGAGAAGAATGAAGCTAACGTATATCAGATGCTCATGTAACAATGATTCCTTTTTTTCCCCCTGCTTAAGTGATCAGCAGATTTATTGACCTAATTCTGTTACTCCCTGGTACACAAAGGTAATCTCCTTCAGGTTGAGCTCAACTCCTGGTGATTTCATGGACACGGCCATATAGATATTTTTGGCAGCAGTGCAAATGTTTTTCAACTTCCCAATCTAGCCTACAGCCCAGTTATTCTCTGGAGATCACCTAGCCAACTACTAACTGGGTCTGACCCTGCTTAGTTTCCAATTAGCTTAGCTTATCCTAATTACGGAGCTGTTAAAAAAAAAATAGAGCTCTGTCTCTAAGCTATTATAAACCACCAAGAGCTGTTTGAGTTGGATGGTATAAACATACAGTATTACCTAGCAATCCTACCTACTACTGATCTTCCTAGAAAAAGAAGAGAAGGCTAAGGCCACACAACCTCATTATTGGGGAGGAAGTAAAGTAGTTCCCATGAAAAACTTCCGAGGCCAGTTCTAGGAATATCTCCCATATGCAGCTTTGGTGTTTTATATCAGAGAAAGGGGGACATGAATTACACATATAAAACATGGCATGAAAGCCTGGGGAATTTGGTTCCTTCCAGATGTTTTGGCTACAACTCCCATTATCTCCAGTCAGTGTGGCCATGTTTTATAGTCTGAAGAATCCCCAAATGGAAGAAGACAGCCATCCCTGGAAAAACTCTCAGCAATGTAGGCAACCTGATCTAAGGCAGGCTGGTGTATTCAGGGCTTTTGCTGAGATGGTACCTTTTCATGCAAGTCAGATCACAGTTTGTTACATGCACACAGATAGTTGGGGAATTTGTTTTTCTCTCTTGAGGGCTCCATTCCTTTGGAAACAATCTGTTTAACAGTTGTTTGCCAGTAAGAGGGAGGGCTGAATGTAGTTTCGGGCTAAGCCAGTGCTAAAAGGTTCCGGGATTACCCCTGTTCTCTCTTCCTTCTGCCGGGTGAGAGTCAGCATGTTATGTCAGAGGCCTGGACCGATTGCTTGCTCTCCAGCTCTTACGCCTGGACTGTGCTCTTTTCCAGAACAGCCTGTTCTGCATTCAGGAAGGCAGGATAAGTTTACAGCTGTGACACAACCTTCAGTGTAACCTCCTCCTTGCCCTAGAAGTTCTTCTTACACAGTTACTGCCCAAGGCAATCTCTATGATCTTTTGTTAGAAACTCAATTCTGATTCGCTAAGTATGGCAATGGGAACCACTGTCCTTCCTACAATGAGGAACAACCTATTTAACATTCAGTAGTTAATTATGGGTTCAAAACTAAATATTTAAGAAAAGCAGCATCGTGATCATCATCTTAATTATTATTGTTATTAAAGGCTACAGACAAATGTTCGGAAGAATCCAATGGGAAAATAAGCAACAGGAATAAGACTGCTGCAAGCACACGTAATCACAGGTTGCAAGCTGAATATTAAGATACTGATCATCCCGTAGGACAAGGAGGATCTATACTGGGAGCTTCAATACTTGGGGGGCAAGTAAAATCTTTACAGAGGCTAAGACTTTTGTTCCACATTTTATTAAGAAGCACACTATGCCTTCTTTGCTATTTCAATAGGCAGCTGTTTTAGTTACCCGGTAATCTGTATCTGGAATCCTTTTTTTAAAAAAAATCTCAATAATTAGATGCACCTTCTAAAAATATGCTGGCAGATACAAGAAAACACCCCATTTTACACAAGCCAAAGAATACCCAGCTACAGAAGGGGCCTTCTCTGAGATTCCGTCTCTTCCCACAGCTTTTTAAATGCAGGAATCAAAGGGCTAGCAATGTAGGGTTTCAGCTTAATTTTCCATATGTTTGGAATATCCTTTATCCCTTTTCACCCAGCAGGATGGAAAGAGAAGAAGAACCAGAAGACTGCCTTGAGGGATATATCTGGATTGCTTCCATATCTCTGGAATGATTGTTAGGAATGAAGACACGGACCTAAGGATGATGATGGGTCTTCACCACCCAAACTGTTCTCTGAGCAGGCACCCTACAACTCTCAGAGACAAAGAAGCTTTATGTTGTCAAAGGTCAATATACATGGGTGAATGTTACTATTATTTGTTTGATGGTTTGCTTGTTAGACACATACAAGGAGAGTCTTTTTTTCAGACTGGCATTAAGTTAGAAAAAAGTCTGTATAGTTTTTTTTGTTGACAATAATGGTAAAAGAGCAGACCTCTATGATGATGATGATGGTGATGATGGATAGCAGCTGCCATTCATTCTTCCCAAAATACACCACCACTTGTACTCCAAAGAAAAATGGCAATTACCATACATCCACAAAATGGCCATTACTCATTTTGTCAAGCAGTAACCGTTTTGCTTGGATCAGGTTCAAAACAATCTGAGCATCTATCACCCCACATTTAAATTTTTAAAAAATTTTACATTTTAAGAGTTTACATTTTTACATTTTAAACATACTAGTTTCCTCCTTCCACTCCAGTTTCATTCCAATAGCCAAATTCACCAGAGGTTCCTTTTTAATCCACAAATTGGAAGAGACTTTCATTTCTTAAAATGTTTTACCTTCTGTAGAGAGTAGATGGATGGCCAAGCTAAGCCTTACCAAATGTATACCATGCCCCCAGCTTATGGCTCTGGGAGGGGCATAACTTTAGCAAATAAATAAATGGCGTAGCTTTTTCCTGACCTATCTCCTCTCTCCTCCTGCAAAATTGTAATTGAGGTTGGACTGATTTCCCTGCCTCTGCTTCAGCAGCTCAGCTGCACACCCATTCTCTGCACCTGTGTGTTTAAAACAATTCCAGAGGTCATAGAACTTTTTTTTTTTCCCCAGAAGGAAAAGCATCTGATTTGCATTTTATCATCCAAGCTTTGGGGAAGAAATTCAGCGGGGATGGAGGAGGAGACAATACTGGTATTCAAAATAAAGCATCTTGTGTCATATTCCTTCTATGTATTGGTTATGTAACCAGTTTTTGACAATAAGGAAACACCAGAGAGGTTTTTTCAAATGTGGCAAATCATTTCTTTGAGGCACCTTCTTAGTGGCTTTCAAATGGCAGAAGCAGGTACAGTCCAAAAACCAGAGAAGCTCCAGCCCTTGAAATACGGCTTCTTTGACTCCAAAATTTACTAGATTGGAGTCAGATGAACTTTTAATGCCAAAGTAAATGTCTGGAAACTGATTGGCGAGAAGGCAGGGAGAAAGAACATGGTGCTAACCGCCAACAACCTCTTGAAGCAGAACAATCCCAAACTCTACCACACAATGCTCATACACCCTGATCAGGTCTTATTTCTTGTGGTTGAGAAAAACATACTGGTACACTCTGCTGCTCCACCCAGCTAAGGTTACTTACATAACTGGCACATTAGGAAAGCATAGAGACAGAGGGACCAGCTTGCATGCAACACTAAACCAACCACTGATGGAGCAACAGATGATTTATCTGCTCTTGCTGGCAAGAGGAACCAAGCAGAATAATTATACAGCAAGTACCAGCTAAATCTCACTTGTTCTGGCTAAGTCAGAGTTCTGGTTTCTAGATATGACTGAACTGGCCCATTGTTCTAGCCGTAGATGTGACCTCTTTCTTTCCAGTCTGGTATTTCTAAACTAGACTTCTAAAATGATCTACAGGCAAACCACAAAAAATGAAGTCTATGGCTACTGTATAGCATTAGGTTTAATGTAGCCAACATGTTTTAACAGGCAGAATGTTGTAAAATTAGTGGGAATGAAAGGAAAAGATGCCTTTGAGTCACTTCTGATGACCATATGGACATATCCATGCAGTTTTCTAGGTAACAGTATAAAAGTAGTTTGCATTGTCTTTTTTTTGCAGTAGGGAAGGGGGTTTCCCAATCTAGTCCACAGCCCTAGAAAAGGGTGGTAGTCTCCCTTCCAAGTACTAATGAAGGTTGGTCCTGCTTAGCTTCAGAGCCCAGACTAGAAAAAAATAGATGCTACCACAAATAGGTATACCTAGATTCAAGTTCAGATCCAACTCATTCATGAAGTTTACTCAGTAGTCTTGGTCCACTCTTAAATTCTCAACCTAATTTACCTCATAGAGAAGTTGCACTGACAGAAAGCTACAGACCTTGAACTCCTTAGACAAACTGAAGACATTAAATGAAAAAAGCAAAATATTCAAGAAATAAAAAATAGCTTTGGAAATGCAAGGCAGAAAGGGAAGGGACATTCTGCAAAAGAATGACCTGTGAACAGTTCAAAAGATGCCCCCTCCACCACTGGTTCCCTGACTAACTCAACCCCAATAGCTCCAGATAGTAGAGGCTACCCGTGTAGTATTTGGGATATGGGAGGAAAAGGCAGAGGAGATCACACCAGTCTCTTCTGCTCTGCAAGTGTCATGAAATGCTCTAGATGGTGCCAAATTTACATTAGCATGTGCTTCTGTCTCTCTCTTGCTCTCTCTCTCTCTCTTACACACACACATACTCCATTTCCAAAGCTTCTCTGTTGAGTGCGTGAATAAGAAAGAAAGGCAGAAATGGAGGTTTCCCAAGGCAAAGCATTCCATGATCTCTGTAATGTGAGCAAACATTAAGCCAGCAAGCCCTTATACTGATACATTTGAATGGTGTGACATGTAGAAGGAGCCTTATTCCAAGACCAAGCAGAATGCAGAGAATTGTAACCCAAGACATCTGGAGAGCACCAGGTTGGGGAAGACGAAAGTACACCAAGCGGTGGTGGCTCTCAGACTCCTTCTGCATACAAAGCACATGTTGTACTATGTTCTGCTCTTTTCTGCCCCGGAAAGGATTTTCATTTCCAGTTTGGGCCACATGCTTCCTCTTTCACAAAAAAGGAACCGAGGCAGAAAAGCGTGTTAGGACGAACTGAGGTTACCCAGAGTGTCCCATATCAATAAGTATTTGAAAGTACTCAGAATGCTCATTGACTCTGCTTGTCACACCATAAATCACCTCTTAGCTTATTCAGTTTTCCTCAGTGTCCAGTATTTCTGCAACAGGTCATTAGAAAGCCAGCATCTTAACAGTGCAGCAACGAATTAGCAACAAACATCTAGAAAAGTGAGAATGAGCAGGAACATTTGCAACTAGCAATAGTGCCTTCCAGATGTGTTGGATTACAATTGCCATCATCCCCAGTCAACATATGGAGGATGCCAGTTATGCAAGATACTAGGTTGGGGAAAACTGACTTATAGCACTTGTTCATTATGAAATCAGACAGTTGCCTCATCAGCATTTTGCAGGTGTGTTGCATCTGGAATCAAGTACCCAAGCCAAAACCTTCCAGAGCCAGCAAGTCTAATAAGCCCCTAATGATTTTAAACTGGGATTACTAAAGTAATGGCCTTTAGAACTTCAGGTTGCTGCATAAAGTTGAACAATGATCATATTATTTACACTTGTTTTCATGCAGTTTATTCATGATTTGAATGTATAAACAGCCAGCATGAATCAGGAAGTGTAGCCTAATACAGTAATTTCAGCAAAATACTGGTTACCTAAACCTTTGATCTCAGAAGACATCCCAAATTCCAGCCTATTTGGACTAAAGCATTCAGCATCTAAATCCTCAATTAAACATCCTTTCAAAATAATGTGTATCATTAGATTTCTGGAAACAGATTACTAAAACCCCTGTCTATTACCTGCAGATACTTGGAGGCACCTATCCTACAATATATTCTACCTTAACCCCTGGAGTTTCCATGGAAAAATAAAGCATCAAAGTGTAATGAAAGTCATCTTCCACTTTCTCTAGTTCACAGGAAAGCCTTAGCTAGGCTATGCATACTCAAACAGTCCCCTCTGGCACCAAGGTACTCCACATCACAAGAAGTGATATCTTTATAGTATGCCTACAATACTATTGGAGGCAGAAATATATTCATACAAACGTTTAATGATAAAGGAAGAAACACCATCCTGTATTGTGGCCACATGTTAATGATAGAGGTTCTAAGACAATTTCTGCAAGATCAATTAGTTACACTCCAGTTGGGTTCCCTGTAGTTGCCAGACATTAGTGTGCACATCTGTACTCTGTCCCATAACCGATTACATGAAACCACTGCCATGCCTATCAAAACGTTTTATATGCTCCCTCCTGCAAATTCCAGCTGTCAGAATGTGCCAGTGGTATGAAATGGTTCTAAATGTCCATGACGGCATTAAAAAGGCTAGCTATGGGTAAGGACCATGCAGACTCAGGAACTTTCAAACTGTGTGACCCAGTGTTAATGCCATTAACGGACACATCTCTGTAGAACAACTGAGGAATGAAGTGTGCTAGCATCTGCCTGGAAGTTTAATAAAATCCCGACAGAAGAGTCACAGTGTCCTATGTTAAGTGAAGTTAGCAAACATCCCTGTCACACTAGTCAGAATGACCAAAACTTGTAATGTACAACTCCTTGGCTCCAGAGATCCAATTTGGATTTAGCATAATTTTTGAGTGTTTTGCTGCAAGGATGTTCCATGATTATACTGAAAGGCAACCAGCATATATGTAAAACCACCACCGCCGCCACTATCATGTATTTGCTTCCTGGACTAACTTAGCTGCACAAACATGTCTTTTCATTGGAAGATTTTAAAAATAAAAATATTTGTTACATTTGATCTTGTAATGTTACATTCCACATTCTAGATTTAGGCACTGAAAACACATGCCTCGATATTATCTTCTGAAAGGGTAACAATACCCCTACGAGGACAACCACCCTAGAAAAAGAAATGAATGAAGAACCGGGAAACATGATAGACGTCTACAGAATGTTGCACGTATGTAGAAAGAAAAGGGAAAAGTTGTTCTCTTTCTCCTTCATAGAACATGAGATCCACTAGAGACAGGAAATACTTCTTCAGATAGTACTGTATATCATTCTGGAATTCATTAGGAATGTCCACCAACGTATGGCTTTCAAAAGAGATTTTTATACAAATCTTCTGAGAATAAAGCCCTTAAGGTAAAGATCTACTGAACTATATGATAGCTATATACTATGTTTGGGATCACAAGCAGCATGATTCTGAATATAAAGTGTGAATGGCTTTTGTAATGGGATGCCAGCACGGGAGCAAATCCAAATCTTGATGGCCATTTTCAGAACTAATGCTGCAGGATTACTCTTCTGCTTCATGGCAGTTGGATCATGCAGTCTCTCAGGACTCAATTTTATCCCCTATGCTCTTTAACATCTACCTGAAACTACAGGGTGAGGTAATCCAGGGACATCAGCTAAGGTGCCATTAATATGCAGAGGACACCAGCTCTACCTCTCCTTCTCATCTAACACAAGTGAGGCGGTTGGTATTTGGAACCAGTGCTTGGGCAGGGTAGTGGAATGAATGAGGTCCAAAAACTGAGATCAATGCACACAAGACAGAGATACTTTTTATGGATGGTGCATCTGTCCAGTTGGGTGGTGCCCCGCCTGTCCTGGAGGGTCTACACTCATCAAAAGGAGCAAGTTCACAGTTTGGGGATGCTCCTAGATCCATTACTGTCACTAGAAGTCCATGGCCTTGGTGGCATGGAGTGTCTTTTATTGGCTTCAGCTGATCTATCAACCACAACTGTATCTGGACAAATACAATTTTGCAACTGTTACTCATACTCTGTGAACTTCCCAGCTGGATTGCAATACATTGTTCATGGAGCTGCCTTTGAAAATAGTCCAGAAACTTTAGTTAGTTCAAAATAGACCAGCTAGACTGCTCACTGAGATTGGCTGATACAAACATATTATGCTATTTCTTTGACATCTACACTGATTGCCAGTCTGTTTCCAGACCCATTCAAAGTGCTTAGGACTTAAGACCATCTAATGAATCCCTCCTCCAGGTCCCCTCATCAAGGGAGGCAAGGTGGGCCTCTACAAGGGGGAGAGTTTTTTCTGTGGTGACATCCCATTTATGGAACACTGTTCCTAGAGAGGCTTGGCTGGTGCCCACATTAGCATCATTTTGGCACCATATGAAGACCTTTTTATTTTCCTTTGACTATTGGGCGTTTTAAAAATCTAAATGAATAAATAAATCCAAGAGTCACATACTGTTGTTTCCTTGTTAAAAAAACCTCTTCATTAAGTCAATGGATAGCTTCTCAGTTCAGAAAAATAATAAAAAGAATCAAACTGGTACTGAAAGAGTTTAAACTTAAAAAAAAAATCTGTGTAAAAGGCAACAATGGGGACTTGGGAAGGGAGTCAGATCAATTTTTACTACCACCAAGTAAGTCCCATATTTCATATTCACTTCTTGCTTGATCATGAACGGTGATGATGTAGAGAAAAAGCAGGTCCAAAAGCCCAAACAGGTTGATAAGGAGCTAAGAATCCTTGAGGCTGCTATCCCAAGACCCAGCAGGTGTTCTCCACAGACTGCTGAGGCTGCAGGTTGCAAAATCCTCAGGTTGACAGACTCTCCAAATCTAGAGGATGCCAGATGGGGGAAGGCTGCTGCTGACAGTCCAGACTTTAAATCTGGAAGAAGATAATCAAATGATGCTTAAATAGAGCCAGAAAGATATGTCTGAATGGTTGGCACCAGATAAAAGGCTGCCTTTCATACGTCTGGCTGGCTGAAGTTTCTGAGCTGTTTCTAAAAAGACAGCCACATCTCATAAGCATGAGAGCATTGCAAGGGAGCATGAAAGTAACCAAGACACAGATGATAGCAAGAGATGCTGCCTGCAGCTAGTGAATAAAGCAAGCTGATAAAAGGACTATGGGTAACTGCACCACTGGAGCTTTCAGAGGAGTGTTGGGTTGAAGAGTACTTTCAAGCTACATTATTGCTCCTTGAATGGGAATGCAACTCCACTCGGGGAGGAAAAAATCTTCTTCGGTGATCAGCAGACCTCCTCCATAATATACAAGGACTATTCATCTGGATTTTGTTTCATTTGTCCTCTCTTCAACTGGGCATTGCTAACTTCTTCCATTGCTAAAAGGTTTTCAACATGTAAAGTGGATCCTCCGTTCTCCGTTGACCTTGTATGTCTATAAGCACACTTCCTCCTGTTTTTCCCTTTTTAAATCCTGGTGCGTATTGACTTTTGATAGCAATGTTGCTTTAAAAGCTTATATACTTCTTAAAGAAAGACTTTGTTGACACAGTATGGTCCAAGCAGAGTTTTCCAGGCAAATGAGTCATTCTCTCTTGCAAAAGTTCTATTGCTCTGGAAAGGTTCATGAGGTCAGTCAAATCCTAGAGACAAAACTTCCCTAACTAAGTGCTAGGCTTCAACTCCCCTGTGTTGTAACATGCTGACTTGTCTACAGATTTAATACCTGTATTCTAAAACATCTAGAAGATAACCAGTTGAAAAAAGTCTAAGAGTTGATTCCTGTGTTGTATCTTTGTTCAGACTTATTAATCTAATACATTTCTCATGTCCAGACTTTTAACTTCAGCTGATTATTTTCTGGCCCATACATCATTTTCATGCAGTCTTTAGTTTATTTTTGAATGTTAATGGTTCATTTAGCCAAACTATTTATTAAAAAAGAGATAATTATTACTAATACATTAATATAATACTGCTCAAAGAGATAACACGCCACCAGTTAAAGCCAAATGCAATAATTAGACCAGAAACTTAAATCTTTCCAATTTTAGAGAGAGCACTTGGCCCTATTCAGATATACCTTCCTTGCTGGAGGGGAAGGCCAAGGGGGAAAGACCATATCTGCCAGAATTTTAAAGGACAGAATGGATTCCTTAAAGTTTGCAGAAGTTTAAGATAACCATTTTACTTGGAAAAGTATCTTAATTCTGCTCAAAATTGGATGCACTCGGATTTTGGCCTTACCCGCTTCTGAAGTGAACCCCTCAACATGCCTTGCAAAATTTGGTGAAGGCCTTACATTGATGGAAGTTCTGATAAAGATGAAAACTTTAAGGAGTGTTGATCACATGAAGCATGTATGCATTTATCATCTAAGTTCCTTTCCAGATATAGAAAAGCAGACAGCCTCCCCCTCCCCCCCACTTGTTCCTCTATACATCTTGACTACATACAGAGTTAAAATCAAATTCAGTTAACAGTATGGATTGCACAACCTTACTCCTCAGTATTCAAGGCATTTTTTGCTTATCCAGGATTCCTTTTATTTGAAGGTAACATAAGCTACTTGAAAACAGAAGAACAGTAGATATCCAAACCATCAGATATCTCAGTGGCCACCCCTATAGACCAAGCAAATCTAATATACCCTTTGGAACATCTGAGCAACAGAGTGTGTTGGCTCACTGAGATGGTATAGCTTTCTGACTCTTGAACAAGGATAGAGAACAAGTTAGCCAAGAGAGTTCCAACACTCTTCCAACACGAGGAGGAGTTTTTCTCCAAATCACACACATGTGTTTCTGAGTGGGTTTCTATGCACTGCGGAGCAACATCTGCACTTCTGCCTACACTCTGATCTCTAACTGCTGCCACAGATTTAAAGGGAAGCTCAACATTCAAAAATTCAACCACGTTGCCAAGGCAGATGTTCCTGCTTTCAAGATGCTAGTGCTTTCTCAGTAATCTGTCCTTCATCAGGTCTGCCCAGGGATTTCAAGAGGTGCTATTCCTTCAGACTGGTTTATTTAAAAAAGGCTTTGGAGAATAGGAGTGGGCAGATGTCAGACTTACAGGATCTCCTTTGTTGTTCTTGGTGGTGATGGTTTTGTTCTTTTTCAGTAGAACCTTGGAGACCCAGCAGCTAGAGTCTAACACAAAAAAGCCACACAACATGTAGAAGAAAAGAATCCCAAACTGAGGAATTTGTTTGGAATAAATAGAGGCCCCAGCCCTTCCACACAAAGTCCATTCCTGGTTGCCACACATTTTCATTTTAACAGTATAATTTAAGAGGAAAGGTATTTTCTTGCTACTGCTATTAAACAACTGGGAGTGAGAAATCTTTCCTGATATACCTGGCCTCATCCTATGACCTACCACTAGACTCAGAATGTGCTATCTGCTTTTTCACTAAAACCTCTAGCAGTGTAGGTTAAAAACCCATTAGCTCTCATGGTAAAAAGAAACTGGCTCACTTTGCATTTGTGTGTGGCAGCCTTCCCTAACCAGGGTACCCTCCAGATGTTTCAATTCAACACCCAGAATTCCCCAGCTACCATAACCATTGTTGGGAAATCTGGAAGTTGGAATCCACACATCTGGACTGCATTTGGGTTGGAGAAGCCAAATCTATGCAACCTGAAGCATAGTTGAAAGTTGGCAGTGAAAGAGATTAACTGGCCTCTCAGTCACTGGGGACTTTTTAACAAAACTTCGTCATGGATTCCAATGAAAAACAAAGGGCACATCCATCCTGCCTGTATTTCAACACTCCCTTCGTCCCCAGAAGTCTCAGAACAGTTTCCAGTCATTCTCATACCGCTGTCCTGACAACTAAGCAAGATCCAATCAGAGCTCTTTCTTCCGACTGATGAAGGGGTGAAAAAATGGTGGCCAGTTACCATCTGACCTTGTCTCCCCACATGGCTGTCTACAGTGGGGGGGGAAAAATACAGTCAGACACTGGTTGCTAAGTCACTGAAACCCAGGGCAAGGGCACCAGGGACTGTGGTGGCTTAGCTGGAGTATCCCCTAAAATTTAAATGTTGGAATTCACAAAACCAAAGGTGTGCTGTTTGAGATTTCTGGCAACCAAGCCAGAAGAAAATCAGCTCAGCTCTCCAAGGATCATGGCAGTGTAGGAACAAAGGAGTCCAGCCTTGCTGCCAGAACTGATGGGGTAATAAAGGGGATAATCATTCCCCCTTCCCCCAATTGAGGCTTGAAAGCTCTGATCTGAGGACTACCTATAACGTGATTAATTATGAGATACGATCTAGTCTACCGGAACAGGCCTTTGGCCCCACGAGTTCAGAAAGGACCATCCTTGTTTGCTATCTGTGCTAGCTCAATAATAGCCCTGCTGTCTGCAATAGGTGGGAAAGAACAGCATGTGAACAGGCTGAGCCCAGCATGGGCAAGGGGGTGGCTGGCTAGCACCACTGCTGCATATTGTCTCCACCCATAAGAGCTCTGAAAACCAGAGGCTTTTTATTTCCAGGCTTAGGTGTATTGGAGCTGTAAGATGGTTAACTGGCACTCCTAATTTGCTCTAGCCCTGTGCAGTTGTTCACACAGAAGAGAGGTAGGGTCCTGGGTTTAGTTCCACACCTTGAACCCACAACTCTTTGTATTAGCAGAAAAGCCTGCAGGGGAACTGCAATGGGAGGCTTGTCAACCTTCCATTCCAGGCTGCAGATGAAAGAGGCAGAACGGAGCTCTCATACATTCGGACATATCCTCCCGCAGTGCCTTCATAAGGCTTTTAAACGCAAACCAACTACAATACCTGATTCATTGTGAATCAAGGGGAAGTGAGTGTGGCTATAACACACCCTGTGAAGGCATCTCATAACAACTAGTTTTATAGAGGATTTTGACTGTAAGAAAATAACAAAACATCCATCGCATTGTGCACACTGGATCAGAAAATAAAAATTAGCCTAAACTGCTTTAAGCTAGGCTGTTTATTCAATGATAGAGGGAGCCATGCCAACTTCTACAAGCATCAGATAGGAGCGTGCTACTTTTGTTAAGTAAAGGCGAATTCCTAACATGTACTATATGGCTTCTTATTGATAGTTCTGCCTGAGTCCTTGAAGGCAAGCAATAGTAGGAAACGGTCATGGACAGGATGCACATGTTTATTTAACTATAGTTTGTTGAATAAATTCCAATGGGTATTTTGTGTGGATTTCTGCTACATAACCCAGCCAACTGGCTGAATTTCTATATCTTGCTAAGTTCAAATCATTGTTTACATGATTCACACAAAACACACTAAGTAAAAAACAACTGTGCTGGAAGATGTGCTCTACCACTTAGTCATCACAGTCCCAGGTACTAATGCAGGCAATGTGACTCTTCAGCAAAGAGCATGTGAAAGTCTGCTCACTCTGTAAACATTGTTAGAGGTGAAGAGGGAGGATGTGCAAGAAACACCCAGGCCAGCTTTTGTGTGGTGTTTTACACTGAGACATTTTGTCAGACCAGCACTGACTGAAGAGTCCTGAGTTTTCATTTACATCTGCTTGCAAGCGCTCTGCAGTTCTAGGACTCTGCTTTTAATCCCAGAAGGAAAGGGCAAAGTTTAGACATTCTAAATAAAGACTTCAACTTCCTCAGTTCTCTCTGATCTAGTTTTCAAAGGCTAGGAGGAAATTGATAGTAGATGTATTCTGATTTCCATCCATCTTGCAGGCTATTCCTCCCACAATGGAAATTCACCAACTGCAAACCAGACAAAGATGCAAATTAAATGTTAGGAGCAGAGATCAAGGGACTCAGGAAGTTGGTGGAGGGGACGAGGGTAGTACAGCTGGGTCCTCAGGATGGCACCTGTGGCCAGAAAGCAATATAAGAGCTGAAAAAGTTGTGCTTAAGAAATTCACAAGAGCAGAAATCACTAGAAACCTGAAACCTAGCCACCAAAATCTCCCTATCAATTCCGCCCACAACTCTTCAGGCAGAGAGGTCAAGAAAAGGCTTTCTGTCCCTAATTAATTTGCAAGAAAAAGGGGCAGGTAGGTACCATATGCCCCATCCTTTTGAAGGTCCCCTCCTAATGGGACAACTAGCAACACTGCAAGAGCTGTGTCCTCTCTTTGCTGTTCCACCACAAATACAGTGTATAGGCAAGTCAGTCAACTGGTGTTGGTGGGGTGGGGGGGAGAGAAGGAGAAAGCCGTCAGCCTAAGAACAATCGGCACTGTTTTAATTGCTTTCAGGCCCCCAGCCAGTACCAAGATTTTTTAGCAGTCTCTTCCAGGATAAATTTGTCAAAGGTATATACAGTTCTCACTTGGAAGCCCTCATGATTTCTGAAGCCTGTCCAGGGAGTTGGAACATTCTAACCTGGACAAGCAGTACAGATGCCACACAGCCATTTGCAGGAAGAATATACATTCCAGCTTTCCTTTGTTTTCCTTTGTTTTTAATTTAAGTTAGATTAAAGATCTCCCAGGAAAGCAGCAACAACATCAGGTAGTCTCTCTATGAAACTGCTTTTAAAAATTGACTCTTATGTCACCAAATTGTGGAAAACTAGCAGGAAAGATTCATAAAGAGCTACAATAGGTAAGAGCTATGATTTTGATTATTATTAGATTTATATCCTACCTTTATTCTGTACAACTGAAGGCAGCATACACAATGTTCCCGCCTCCTACTTCCCCCACAACAACACCCCTGTGAGGTGTGTTGGGCTAAGAGAGAGTGGCTGCCCCAAAGTCACCCAGCTGGCTTTCATACCTAAGGCAAGACTAGAACTCACAGCCTCTCACTTTCTGGTCCAGTGCCTTTAGCCACAACAGCAGTGTTTCTCAACCTTGGCAACTCTAAAAAGTGTGGACTTCAATTCCCAGAATTCCCCAGCCAGCCATGGTGGCTGGGGAATTCTGGGAGTTGAAGTCCACACATCTTAGAGTTGCCAAGGTTGAGAAGCACTGCACTACAGTATACCAAAGTGGCTTATTTTAATATAACTGATTAAAAAAAACCATTATAATCATTAATATTTTAAGAAGTAACTGATTTAAAATAAATCTCAGTTTAGTGTGAAAACATAAATTCTCTCAAAGGTCAGTTCATGATCCTCCACAATCTATACGTACAGAATTAATTTCTGCTATTTTATTTAGAAGGAAAAATATGACGTACGTAAGAGTTAAAGCCAATCATTATAAACAGGATCCAACCAGCAATACTTTTATTTATACTAGAAATCCATTAATTTCACAATTGCTCCTTTGTTTCTAAGCCAGTACAACTGCAAAATATAAAAAGATATTTGGACTGTGTGACCTGATGTTTCAGATTCTGCTCCTAGGTATAAAGGCTTTATTTGGTTGCAACCAAATATGTTCAGTTTTATCAATTAGTAAGCATACGAATCCTGTCCAAAGATTTTACTAAATGGGAATGGATTTGAATTGTTTTTCCTTTCTTCCCTATTTGTATATCCAAAGTCACCAAGTTGGTGTAAACTAACTCTGTAAATGCCATCAACGGATGCAGAAGATGCAGTTTAAGAACTAAAAGTATTTCCACTTCTACTTAGAAATGGTTTACACATTGTTTGAGTTCCAAAGATTAAAATTCCATTGGGGATTTTAAAGATTAGCCCACCCTGCACAAAACAAAGATAGAGTCCGAACTATTCATGGTTACCTTTTAGTCATGACAGATCAAGGTTTTATTTACAGCTTTGGTGGACGGCAAAGCATTCAGGCACAGTAGCACTAATTCTTACACTATCATTATTGGAACTAACAGCGTCTATGTGGCATATACTTTGATAAATATATACACTAATAGTTATCTCTTCATCTCTGATCATGATGCAGCTCTAGTGCGGGGGGGGGGAATGTGGAATAAAAAGAAATGATCCGCTAAAGAGTAAGGAAATCTCCGCATTTGATATGATGCTCCAGAATATCTTACAGAAATACTGTAGTCAAGTTACACTTTTGCCTATTTTCAGTTAAGCACAGTACAAGAAGCAAGGCTGCTGGAAACCTCACTGAGGCGTGCAGGCCAGTTGAAGACAGTGGCCTTGTTTAACTTTGGGATGTCAAACTGGGTAGAGAAGACCCAATTGCTGGCTGAGCAAATGTTCAGAACCTTCACTGAAATATAAATATAGCAAATAACACATTTGCTATATTTGTGTAATGACAGCCTCTCCTTTGTTGAGACAGTAAACACACCCATTCGAAATATAACTCTATATTTCAATGGCTTGCAAAGTCAGGAAAGATTTAGTACAAATTATGACCCCACAAAAATGCTATTACTTACACAAACAGAAAAAAATACTTTTCTGTCCTCTGAAGAGCTCCTTCAGAAATTACTGATGCTCCAGAGATTTGAGACAGGCTTTCATACCAAACCTCTCTCTCTCTTCTTAAATTCCCTTCAATTTTTATTTTAGCTCTCTTAACAGGAAGTGTTTGGCAGGAATTCATGCTACCCAATTTACCTGCTCATCAACTTATATTTTTATTGCTTTCTAGTTGTCAATGTATATCAGAGAAATCCTGACATTCTACTGAGAAATTTAACCAGCTACCAAATAAACCCAGAGATGCTCATCACAGATGCTGTCTCTTTTAACATATTTTACTGAATGTGGCCCCTCCCCTTCTATTTCTTTCAAGCACCAGCAGCCTAGCAATTGAATACAACTCTCAGCCTTCACTTGCCCTCAGCGTGCAAACTCAGCTCTCTGACCTTCTTCTGGCAGCGGCTATTGGACTAATAAAAGGTTTTGCAGGGTCCTAACCTCTAGCATGATTTATCAAACAGCTTAGCCCTCTTGGAGGTTTTGTCTCTTAAATTTTTATTTTGTCCTGGTCAGGGGTTGTGGCCAGACAACTTGCCAAGCAGTGACAAGTCAAATCGTGAGTTTAACAGGGCACCAATGTTCATCCGCCAATATGAGAGAAACAGACTTAGCACCAGAAGTAGCAGCACTCACAAAGAAGACCACAACGCATCCTTCTTCATCCCCCATCTCAACACGCTGCCGATGTTTAAGCTGCATTTTAGCCATCCCTTTCCATCTCATCCCATCAAGAACATTCATCTCCCTTGCTATTATAGTAGAAAACAACAACAACAAAGCCCATGAACTCTCCAAACGTGTGCTAGTCAGGGCAATTTTTCATGAAGCAGAGCGATGGGCCACAACTCAAGACTTCCATAAGTTGTGAGCGTGCCTTGCCTACGGAGCCAGCTGTCTGCTGTGCCTTGGTAGGATCCACGCCCCTCCTTCCAATTAGCCTTGCTGATAATTTCATGGCACCGCTCCAAGAGATCTAATCTCACACAGTACAAGTGTAGCAATGATGCAGAAATGTAGTAGTGCTATTACCTACCCTCACAGGAGCCCATCTCACAGCACCGCATGGTCCGCTGAGACAGGCAAGATGGATGCCTCCAAAGGAAGAAGATTCTTATGCCCCAAAAGATTTACTTACACCCCCATTTCAAATTCAGCACTACACATGCTTTGCAACGAGATGTTTGGCAAACACGGAGCTAGGCAACAGCATGTCGGTCTGAGGGAAACAGGAAAGAGGAGCCTGCAGAACTTCCAAAAGCTGAATGCAAAAGTCCTCCATTCACTGCCTCCAGTTCCCCCATCAGCAGAGCCCCAATCAGTCACAATTCTAGCAGGGAAAAAAAATGCTTCAAGCTTCTTAAGCAAACAAAAGCCAAGGCTATCCCAGTAAAGTAAATAGGACTCTGACACATGTAAATATCCCAGCGAGTGAGCAGGACCTCAAGAGGAGATTAGACTTTCAAGCCAGAGGAATGTGGTGTGCTCCTCAGATGATACACGCAGCTATTCATCCTCTCTTCACAATTCAGCTCAAGTGTGCAGAATTAACTAGCTGTACCCTAGTTTTAAGACTGGCCTCAAGGATGACAGATTCCAAAAAGGGTCAAAGAAAGGGCCTGCAATGACACTATTTCAGTTTATGGACCAATGACAATTCAGCAGGGATTGTCAGAAGGGATTTCCAAGGTACAGAAAGCCCAGAAGACAGAAAGGCAAACTCTGGGACACAACAACCAGCAATTGGGTACTTCTTTCTCCAATACAGTGGCTTCCAGAAGTACAGAGTAACAATGCATCTCATGGAATTGATAGATAATTTAACCTAACATATCTGAGGACAACAGGCTGAGAAAAACTGGGGTATATTACAAGCATCTCCTATCATTAATCAAAGATTCAGAGCTCTCTCCATCACCCACAATAATCCAATCCCCACCTCCACCCCACCCAGGTTCTGCACTTCCTCACTGTGTGAGCAAATACAGTAGACTATTTCTGGATGCTTCCTCCAGAACTGGAATATCTGGGCAAGGAACAGAACAGAGGTCCCAAAGGGAAGACTAGCAGAAGCCTTCTGAAATGCAAGAAGTGAAACTGAACTGGCGTACCAGCCATGCTGATTCAGCAAAGGTGCAAAGCCAAGTCACTCACAGGACACTGTTGACTAGTTCAAGCTCAGAGTCACAAACCAAGCTGGGAAAACTGCTTAGGGATGCTGTCCCTGAGAACTTTCACAAAATGACAAAATAATGGACCTCACCTCAGAGCCTGAGAGGAGATATAATCTCTTTCCAATGAGTACTGAAGACTTTGTGCAATGGGCTTTTGGCCAGGGTAGGGCAGGGCAGCCTTGTTCAACCAGCTGCCCTCCATATTTCAGGTCCCACAATTCTCAACCAGCATGGCTTTTAATCTGATACATCTGAACAGCAACTGGGTGGAGAAATCTGGTTGTGAATAATATCTAGATTTACAACTGATGACTTCAGGGCTGCAAGCACTGCCCACCCCTACCCCCAAGGATCCTGAAAATAGCTGCCAGATTGTATTTTAAATACGATATAAGGGGGAAACTATTAAATGCATGAGATATCACCATATTAACATTAATTAATTAACTGTATTTTCATTATATTAAATTTTAATTTTAAACTTTATTTGCTGTGGCTTCCCTCACATTCATCTTAGTTCAGTCTATTTTCAGGAGTGTGACTTTAGCATGTTGCCACAAGGCCCAAGCAAAGTCCTCAGCTTGAAAAAAAGGTAACGTAGCCCTGGTCTAGCTCAAGGACATGGATACCTAGCTAAGAATCCAGTCAAATGGGGTTCAGAGTGTAGAAAGTCCTCAGCAAGCATTACCCAAAGGAGTTAGTTCAACATGTAAGCAGCTGCTCTATGTAGCTCTGCCCTGAGGTCATGGTATCGCTGCTTCACTTATAGTGCTAGTTTCTGCGGTGGGGGTGGGGGGAAGATGGATCTCACCAGACAGCCGTCCTCATGGAGGCTCCCACCTGAGCAGAAATCCCAAGAGCATACCAGACTGTCTCTGCACGCACCAATTAGTTTCTGCAGGCCCAGTTATATGTGGGACAGCCTCCTTCCTCCATGCTACATGTACAGAAGCCTGGACAAAGGGCAATAGAACGCATGCAACAATGAGGGTAGGGCCCGCATCAAGCCTCCCTCTTTCCTCCTGGGCTTTGACTGGATTCTGATGGAAGAGATTTTATTCAATTCCACAAGGAGAACAACGCTCTGGTTTGCACCAGCATTGTAACATCTGCAGAACTTGGAGCCACATTCCTTCACCCTTCTTGAAAGGCAAGCCATCTATCTACCTTCCTAAGATTTCTGCTGTGAGAGCAGGGAAGTGGAATGGGGAAAAGTTCATCTTCAGCAATTGCCTTGGGAATGATTTAACAGTGAAACCATTAACAGGGTTCCTGAGAGAACATTGTGCAAATTCAGCTGTTCCTTGTCTATAGCTGCTGTTACTTTCCAACCCCCTGCCACCCATTCTTGACCCTTTGGCACCACCCCCATCCGTGCAGGAGGGACCTTTGTCCTGAGTTGCAATAAAAGGTGTAGCAAAGGACAAGGACATCATTACCCCCATCTGTTGATAAGGATTTCTATCTTAAGCTACCTCTAATTAGCATTATCTCCCTTAATAGTCCTTAGAGGAAGCTGGGCTTCTAGTTGGAGAGAAAGAGGATTTCCATTGGGGGGGAGCAGCAGAAGTAACATCCTAAAGTTTATTTAGCAGCAAGATTGTTGGCAATGTTTTCTGTTCTCCTAACATCTTGAGTTCAGTCTACCTGCAGATTTTGCTGGAATTTGGCAGTCCGTAGATTATCCTGATTAATGGTTACATGCTTTCAGTGTTGGTTGCCACCAAGTTACAGAATACTGTACTTCACATGCTCAAATCCTATATGAGACATTTGAATATCACAGGTGTTCAGTGGAGCTATGCAACTTAATACCGCTCAGTGCCCCACCATCACCAAAGCCAGCAATTAAAAGAAATGGGATTTTGATGACACAGTTGCCAAGGAAGGGCAACAAAGTTTTCTGATCCTGTAATTGTACTGCTCTCTTATATTTTTCATTTCTGACCAAACTATATTCATTTGTACGAATACAGAAATTCTATGAGAATTGAATTAAAACTGTTTTAATTCAATTAAAATTACTAATGGAATTAGCAATACATAGTACATACATACATACTACATATAGTAAAATATACCTAACAATTTAAGTGTAATGTGTGCCTAACAATTTAAGTGTAGCATAGTTCTTCCTTTGAAGCAAATTAACAGTTTGTTTTGTTATTTATACAAATTAAACTTGTGCCTAGGCATCTTTAATGTAAGCTCTGTCTATATTGCAGAGCCTGAAACTAACTTTTTTAAAAAGTTCTAATATTCCATGAACCTTTTCAGTTCTGTTGCCAAAGCACTGTACAGCTACTTAGCAAATGCTACTCAACAAGTTCCAAACAGAAAAAAAAAGTCAGCTAAAAGAAATTGAATCTTTTCAAAGAAAGTATACAGTCCTGCCCAGCTCTGCTTAGAAATCCATCCTATAGAACAGTGTTTCTCAACCTTGGCAACTTGCATGGACTTCAACTCCCAGAATTCCCTAGCCAGCATGAAGCATGAAGTCCAGGCATCTTAAAGTTGCCAAGGTTGAGAAACATTGCCATAGAGATGTGCTTGGGCAAAGACTTATAGGATTGAAACCTAGGAAACATATTCTATGGAAGGGAATCGCTCACAGTGGTTAAGACGCTGGACGAGAAGCAGGGAGACACAGGTTCTAGTCCCCGCGCAGCCACGGAAGCTCATGGAATAATTTTGCACCACTCAGCCCAGCCTACCTCACAGAATTATATGACTGTGAGGAATAATGGGAGGAGGGAGCTCTATGTTGCCTTGATCTCCTGAAGGAAGGGCAGGATAAACCTGATAAATACCTTTTTAAAAAACAAGAGTTGGCTGATGCAAGCAGACAAGGGGTGCAACACTACATAACTGAAGAGACGCTTATATCCTCCTTTGTCAAGAAACAATTTTTATTCTAGTTTGAATCTGAGGCCCTCCCTTCTTGCTCTTTCTTCCATTTTTATCTTGTCTTTCCCTCTAAAAAGTTCTGAATTGTCAACCAAGCCCAACTTTGAGATGAGTTGAATGAAGACACCTCCCATTAGCCCAGCCTGTTCAATGACCCTGTTCAAGCAATTTATTTCTTACATTTCAACATGCAAGGAGCAGAAAGCAGCCCCTCCATGCTTTAAGTTGCACTGTGATGTCAGAAAACAGCCAGTGGACTGTGGAAGTGGTGCAATTATCTGCAGCAAAGCACTTTCGCATGTGCTCCCCACCTGGGTTGGAATCCTGCCCTAGAGAGGTCCAGCTCACGTGTTCATCAAAACTCCCCCTTGCATGTAATTCTGTTGTACTGGTTGGGACTGGCTCTTCAGTGACATCACTAACATGACTTTTGGCCATTTCCAAATCACTCATAGTGTCTCTTAGTGTTACTCAGCCATCATGGAGGAGATATAAAGCCTGTCCTTATTACTTTCAGAAAGTTGGATGAATCTAAAAGCTATAAGTGATTAGTGGAAAATAGCTTTTGAGAAAGGAGTTGTTCATCACTCCTCATGTGATGAATTCTTCATGGGACTGAAGAGAGCTAATGCTATTCTGAAAAGAATGGGATGACGGAGGGTCCTTGAAAAATACCAGCTGACACAAGATCGCTCCCCAAACTTCATGGTTGAAAGGGGATTTGAAGCTGGGTCCTCCTACCCCTATTCTAGCATCCTACCCAGCTGTGAAGAACCAGTGGCCACACCACAGATATCGTAACATAATTCCCAGCAGCCCCTCCCCGCATAGTCAAAGGTGAGGGAAAGTGGTTGCTGTTGCTGCATTATATATGGCAGACCTTCACTTCTATCTTTTAGTCTGATTTCTTCAGTGGCTCCTCTCTCTGCTGGCAGCATGTCTTGCCCTGCTAACAGGTGAAGACGTCTACCATGAACTGTGGCTGCCACTCCTAAAGAAGAGGTTAGGATGGACAAAGGGAAGGAGCCATAAATCTTCTAGTCTAAAGTTCAACAAGGAGAAGATTAACCGACCTAGAGACAGTCACAAGCAGGGGAAAGGAGGAAGTGATGGCTCAGCAGCTCTGACAGCAAAATCTGTCCCCTCTTTCCTCTCCCTGCCCTAAAGAAACCCCCTTATGCCTAGGCAGCATATTCTAGTTGGGTTGGCCACTATTGATACGCTTTATAAAGAGTGGATTCACACACTGCACCAAGCTATAGCTTGTTTTTATCATAGTTTATTAAATAAACACCAATTAGCTGCATTCCTAAAACACAATAGGCCATAAACTGTGATTTACAAACACAAGAGCTGGGTTTACACAATCGGCTAATCCAAAAGTAATTCAGTCAAAGTTCAGTGTACAATACAAACCTATCCATAAACTTAAATGTCACACAACACAGCATCTAACAACACTTCAAAGTATTTGCCATACCTCAGAGAACCAGGATCAGTTCATGCTTCTATGCTTGAAGCATTAGTAAGAAAGAAAAAAAGGAAAAGAAAGAAACAATGATTTGGGTTCTTTGCACTGATACAAAGAGGTACATATCAATATCCAATAAACACTCTGACAACACATATAACACATACAACACTCAAACAACACATATATTCTATAGGAGCTAGCAAGAATTAAGTGGATTACAGACCCTTATGCTAGATAAAGCTTCAAATCACCAAAACATATTTTCTTCAACTCTACCTTGGGAGCACACTTGGGATTTAAGCCTTCAATTTTTTACTTTTTATTGTACTGCTACCTCTCCCCCCCCCCCTTTTGCTCTATGCTTTATGTCCTTTTTTTTTTTTGGCCATAGGAACTGTTCTGCACACAATAATTGCTTAATGTGTGAATGAGTTATGAAGAGCTTTCTATTTTGTGACACTGTTATGGCCCACTAGATAAGAGCAGGAACTCAAGCAGAGATATTTATGGGCAGTTTCCTCCAAGAGTGTGGAATTCTATTGCATCTCTGCCTCAGAAGAAATATATAATATTTGCAGCCATTACAATGAAGCTTTTGGGAACAGTAGCATAAATTCCCCTCCCTCATGAAGAATGTTTGACATCACATTTTGAAGTGAAACCATACTTATTGCTACTTAAAGATGAGAAATAATTCCTTTATCTAACTGCATCATTGTTTATTATACAATTGCACTAACTATTCTCTCACAAAATAATTAAGACCACAGACTTTGGGAATCATCAAACTAAATATAACAATTCTTTATCCTGCAGTCCAGTTAATTTTGGGAATTCTGTTAAAATAAACACACAGTAAGCTAACAAATGTATGTGCATGTGAATAAACCACTGTTCTGATTTTCTTTCCAACTTACAGTACTCAAAGGAATGGGGGCAAACTTGGAGAGTGGCTCTTTGGAAAACATGAAATCCAGTTACTGCATTGTAAAATTTCAGTTCAACAGAGGGAAAAAGCCAGTCAAATAACTAAACAGATACAATGATAGACTCAAATGACTAGAATAAATTCTCTAGAGAAAAAACCAAAATGCTCACAGACAGGGACAGGGCACGCTGGGTTCAAAGCTTCATTCAGCCCTGAAGTCTGCTGTCTACACTACAGGATGCTGTGTCATCAGACATGTTGCTTATTTGGTTCTGTGTTAGTGTGATGTGTGATCCGAGTCATTGTGGTCTGTAAGCCATGCTTTATGATGTAACACAACATCTGAACCCAGCCACTATTTCTCAGCTTAACCTACCTGATAAGAAAGTTATAAGGATAAGAGGGAGGAGAAAGAGAATGACAAGACATCCGCCTCTTTGAGGAATTAGGAACATTAAGATCAGAAATGGAAGTTCAGTTTGCAGAGTTAGTAGCTTTGCAGGTCTGGTTCATGACTGATAATGCACTGGCTTGGAAATACATCTGACTACACCCAATTTAAGTGCATAGGATCAAGCTGATTTATATTTTAACTGACCTTTTAATGTAAGCCTAATGTAATTTAATTTAAAGTAAAATCTGTGCAAGGATGACACGCAAATTTGTGAAGCATGCCATAATTTTTTGAGAGACAGTTTGGTCTAGTGGTGAAAGCACCAGGCTAGAAACCTGGAGACTGTTCTCTAGTCCCACTTAGGCACAAAGCCAGCTGGGTGACCTTGCACCAGTCACTTTCTCTCAGCCCTAGGAAGTAGGCAATGGCAAACCACTTCTGAAAAACCTTGCCAAGAACACTGCAGGGATTTATCCAGGCAGTCTCCAAGAATTGGACACGACTGAATAGAATAATTTAAAAAAAAACGCTTTCCGTATTGGTTGGGGAAGACCAAATAGATTCCTAGGAAGTTAGAATGACAGCTCCAGAAGACACACATGCCTCTCTTTCTCACACAATCTTCTTTCCCTGAGCCAATTTTTCTTTCTCATTTTATATTTGTATGGCATCTTATTTCACAGTCTGGGACTCAATTATACAAAGCAGGTAATCATCATATTCCATTTAGTACATCTTTCCCCAGCCTGGCTGGTGCCCACCTGTCCTATCTAGTGTTTGAAAACTGGTATTCAGCTATCTAAGGAGATCAAGAGAAAGACAGAGTGCTTATTGTTTCTCATTAATTAGTGCCAGTGTTTGAACAGATTATTTGTTTTAGATATTTGCAGTGGTTACTATCTGGAGATCTCAAAGGCAAGTCTTACAGGACACCAAGGACAACAGATTAGCACCTCAAAGGTAAAGGACAATGGCCTGACCTGCAGAATCAGGAAGCGAACCCAGTTTTAGGTAAACAGTTTACCAGTTTGTCACAGAGACATTTAGCAGAAATGTATTAACAAGATGAAGGTATTAAAGGGCATGGCTTGAAAGTAGATTCCTTCCTTTTGTTCCAGGAAAGGTTCATGGAGATATTTCAAACCAATTCTTATTCTTGTAAACCAAATAGCCTCCAAAATGCCAATGCTAGGGCATTACTACTGCAAAGATCCGTTTCCTACATGCTAGGCAGGGCCTAAAACTGTTTCTCTGGCTTCACAGTTCAATTAGTCTTTCAATAATGGGATCCAGGGCCTTAGCTGATGCTACACTACCACTAAGGGTATCACAGCACAAGATCCCTGATGTACCTAGAAAGCTGGCTGTGTGGGGCTTTCAGCTGAGTAAACAATTTTAGCCAGACTGGAGTTATTTTAAATCAAATTAATTTAGGAAGAACACTAAACATTTATTCTTCTACCATCATTCAAGCATTATGACAAAGAATTGTTAAGTGTGAGAATTATTACAAATTTGTTATCAGAAGAAAAACATGTCCCTCACTCCATATATTAATTAAAATTCCATCGTAAAAGAGTAAGCTTTAAATCCCAAGATTTAACTAATGGTTTATTCAAAAAAGCACCACTTAAAGAAATCTGAATGACCACAGACGTTCAGACCCAAAAGTTATTATTAATTGGGTCAACCTGTTCAAGACAACAGGGAAAGAGGTCTCCCCATGTACTAGACTGGCAGGAAGTTGAATTCGAGTTTAGCTCTGTTCTCCACTGCTCCCAAAGGGGGAAAGGCCACATGGCACATACAGCTTTGCTTGCTGCTCCCACCCCACAGAACCTGCTTTATTCAGTCTAAAAGTAGGGCCAGACCACTTAGAGCATGAGCCAGTGAAGGATCAGGGCTCATATGCTGTGCACACAGATGATGCCAGGTTCAATCAACTTCAGGAATAATAATAATAATAATAACAACAACAACAACAGCAGCAGCAGCAGCAGCAGCAGCAGCAGCAGCAGCAGCAGCAGCAGCAGCAGCAGCAGGCACATAACAGCCCAGACTTAACAAATGTCGATAAGAAAGACAAAAAAGTCTGGATAGTGGACATTGCAATACCTGGAGACAGCCAAATAGAAGAGAAAGAACTGGAGAAAATCACAAAATACCAAGACCTACAAATAGAACGACTGTGGCAAAAGAAAGCAAAAGAGAGTACCAACAGTAGCATACAAACTGATTGCCATCTACAACCCAACTGACCAATTACAACAATAATTGAAAAGAGTAATTTTTGTAGATGTGGCGATAATCAAGGCAGCAGAATCGAGGAAGAAAAATAGGAAAAAAATATAAAATATAGAGATCAAATGATCATACATCATGGGAAAGATCTGCAAAGTCCTCCCTATAGTTATCAATGCATTTGACAGAATAACAAACAGATGAAACAGATGTTTAGAAGTAAAAATTTTGGTTGTATCAGCTGCAGATTTGCAAAAAAACTGCAGATTTGCAAATAAACAAAACAAAACACTGGCTACATGTTATATCTCATGATATGATTTGGCTAATTCCTAGAATATCAGTCAAAGATGTGATTCTTTTTGTTTCTTTGTACTATATTATTCCTTGATGAATAAAAACAAATAGCAATGTAATTTATTGTTCCAACTCATAGATTATAACAGAATGTACAGGTAAGAAAAGAAAAGTTATGCCTGAAACCCTGCAGGGCTGCTGTCAGTCAACATTGAAAATTCTGTGGTAGACAGACCAGCCTCTTTTTATATTGTACCGACTCGCCAAATGTATTCATTTAAATTTTATTTTTGTCAGCCCTTCAAGGTAGACCAGACCAAGAAACCAAAGTTATGGATGCTAATACTACTGTTATTATTAAGTTACAGTGACATAATCTTTCAAGTCTGAATATGCCCCCCCCCCAAATCTTCATGAAAATTAGGGAGGATCAAGTCTGAGACACTTTCTCAAATTACATTTCTGCCCTGGACTCAGATTTCTTTTGTCTGACTGTTGCCTTGGTTGCAGCTCTTCCTCCTGTTCCTCAAGCTAATTCCTTCTGCCCATTACAACTATGAACAGGAAGAAAAGGAGTCCTCCCCATTTTCCCCTATGTCCTTCTCCAAGATACTTCAGTTAGAAGAATCCACACAATATTTAGATAAATGGTCATTTGCAGTCACATACTTAAAACTCCTAAGCAGATAAATATTAATATTCTTCTGTTAGTCAGAAATTAGATATACTCATTAGAAGTATTTAGTGGTCTCCTTACTTGACCATGATTGTATTCTCATGACACACAGAGCCATTCCAGCACATTGACAGAACTGCACATGTCACCATCTTGTCTCTATTACAGTGTTTCTCAACCTTGGCAGCTTTAAGATGAGTGGACTTCAACTCCCAGTGACATGGTGGATTTGCGAAAAAGCAAAAAGATACTGGATACAAATACATATGGTGATACTGAGAGTTTTAAAAATTAACATTCAGATGAACCCGTAACTTTTCTGTTTAGGGCTTATGGACACTCAACTAGAAAAGGCTCATGGATGATTGGTTTTTTACATGGCAACTGCAGCGAGGCTATTATGTGCCCAAAGATGGAGGACTACAGAAAGACCAATAATGGAGGAACGGATGGCGAAGGTGGCTGAGTTTGCAGAAATGGCTAAATTGACTTCATTAAGGAGGGAACTACAAATACTTTTATAAAAGACTGGAAACCCTTTATAGACTTTTTTCTGAAAATGGATAAAAATGGACTGCTGATTTCGGGATTTATTGATTAAAAAGGTTTGTTTATGGGAAGAACTATGAGATGTAATATGGGAGGGTGGAGATGGTAATTGCCATGTTTGTAATGGCTGCAAAGAAGATCGGAAGTCGCTTCTTTAGATATCTTTCTTTTTCTTGCTTTTTAGTTATCCACTTTTTCTTTTACCTTTTTATAATCTTTCTTTTTCTCTTTCTTCTATGTTTCTGTCGTTTTTTAAATCTTTGTAAAATCTTCTTTCAATAAAATTTATTCATTTAAAAAAGTCAATTCTGGTTTATATAATCAGAAATGGCAAAGGAACTGCTTCAAGTTCAGACAATATGCTTACTCTTATGTAAGCCATAAACCATGTCTAACAGGCTGCAAAAATAGGAAAGATGGCAAGGCACACAATTCTGTTTACTTACTAGTAAGTCTTAGGTGTGCTAGATCAGTGTTTCTCAACCTCAGCAACTTTAAGATAGGTGGACTGGCTGGCTGTGGAATTCTGGAAGTTGAAGTCCACCCATCTTAAAGTTGCTGAGGTTGAGAAACACTGTGCTAGATGAAAATGAACTTGGGGACTCCCATCATCTCATAACGATTGAGGCACTTTGAACAAACCTAGTAGTGGACAGCATACACCAATTACCAGTGATGCTCAGTTTCACACACATTTCTGAATAGACAATGGCCTGGTTCATATATCATGCTAAACCTAATGTGGTTTCTTTGATCTGAGTTCAGCATGTCGTATGAACCCAGGCTTTGTGGTTTGGAAATCATGGTTTATACAACCATTCCCAACTTGGATACTCTGCATGTGTAGATCTGAATTCCCAGAATTCCCCAGCTAGCAAAACCATTGCTGAGAATTCTGGGAATTGAAGTCCACCTATTTATGTATTTATGTATTCAATTTGCATAACCACCCATCCTACCTTTGTGACTCTGGGCAGCTCACATAATTACAGGGAAAGCCATTGGTGACACAGCTCAGTGTATGTACTCAATGTATTTTTATTTAAACTATGTATTTATTAAGTATACTCAGCTAGAGTTCAGAGTGGTTCACAATAACACAACAGTTGAAAATATTTTCACACTACACAAACAAGCCACAAGCTCACATATTTTGCTTCCCTTACCAACTTCCAATATCTTAAGAGTCCAGGACATTGGAACAGTGCAAATTAATGCTTGCTGCTCAATCAGATGAGAGGTATAAGCTGGGGGTCCATGAGAGGAAGAGGAATAAGCAGAAAAAACTGCACTCCTTGACACTTAGTGACAAGCAACTAACTTTACCAGCAGCAGAAAAATTATCATGAAGTCATTTACATCAATTTAGCTATCTCTCTGATATCCTAGGAAAAGCTTGAGTGATACACTACTGCCATTATTCTTTAGTCAGTCTCTGAAAGACCTTAGTAAACTATTTTGCTGCCTCTCATGGGTCAGCCTTCAATTACTACATGGTAAATGGGCAATTTACTTGGGGGGAAGATATAATCTTAAAGCACCAGTGGGATGTAATCATAACAAAGCTGCATATGCAGAGATTTAATTTACATACAACTGGCCTAGTGCGATCCAGGTTAAGAATACAGCACAGCACTTGTCATTGGAGCTTCTCTTGGGAGACAGACTTTCCCACAAATGTAGGATTTTGAATTTTGTGTGAAGCTCTATTTTGGGAAGTGAATCCTGAAAGCCCAAAAAATATCCAACAGAAAGCAAAAGTTATCAGCAGAACCCTGGAATGTAAAGAACTACCTGTTTACAGGCAAACGTGAGTTATCAGCTTTACTTTGTCCCATAACATCACTGAATGAGCAAAAAGAGTAGGAACTTTTTGCCCACTCGATCCATCTTCTCTTTTGAATGGGAATGAAAATGGGAAGCTGACAGTCCCCAGCATGCTTTCTGGGTCCCACAGAGGCTTTCTTCGAAAATAAAAATGAATAGCTACAGCACACTGCTTTGTTGAAAACAAGCTGGCATGCTCAGAAGAAAGAGAAAGAGAAGAGAATATACATAGCTCAGGGTTGAACTGTGGAGTCCGTGGGGTTCTCTGAGCTTGGTTGCTTTCTTGCAAACATTTTGTTACCCGGCTAGGTAACATTTTCAGTGCTAGCACTGAAGATGTTACCTAGCCGGGTAACAAAACGTTTGCAAGAAACCAAGTTCAGACAACCCCAAGGACTCCAAAGAGAAAGAGAAAGTGGGACAGTAAATTAGGAGCATTTTAGGGGGCTTAGGAATGTAGCAGGGAACAAACGTACCACATTTGCCTTCTCTCAAATCAGTGTTTTTTGGCTAGCTAACCGCCCCCCCCCACGCCCAGCAGCCATTTTGTGTGAATGCCCATAATAGTTTCAAAAGTCCAGATGCCTAGCAGCTGCAAACAATCAAGGACCCCCTGCTTGTTGGGAATGGGGAGAATTCCCCCAGTGAGAAGTAGGCCTTAACAAATGCAGATTTAGCTACCTGTTTACAATGGTTTACATGTAGCCTCCATCCACTATTAGTCATCCTATCAAGCCAAGAGTGGTAGGAATAAAATAAACAAATGTACACTCTTTCTTTGTCACAAGATAGCATGGGCAGTAGCATGTTTGTTAAGGATATTTCTTTAAGATTTTTTGGTTTTAATAGATAGATGATAGTGGAGTCTGGAAGATTCAGTGCTCCAATTAAACAACCTATGCTTTGGCTATTCTTACTATTCAGAGTAGTGAAAGTACTGAATTCTGCATCCGTATCTTCCCCCAATTCTTCATCACTTTCCATGCTGCTACAGCTCTCACCTCACTGTGTACTCTCACCAACTCTTGTGTCTATTTGAATCAGGAAAAATTTCATTTGAATGTCAGATGATTTGGAAAAGCCAGTTTGATTTGATCTGGACATTCAGATCAAGATGTCATATCAGGTCAGTTTCATTTGAATTTCCAAAGTGATAGGGGGAGAGGGAAGATGTTTCTCAAATGCACTAAAGTGTCCACATCATCTAAACTGAATTGGAGGCATCTAATTAAACTTTTTTGAATTATCCCAAAATGTCAATTTAGAAATGATCTTCACATTGAACATACATAAAGTTATGGGCTTGCAAGTGGAACTGCTGCTATTAATAGAACTAGAAAATCTATTCCTGGAGAAAATCTATCTACGTGGTTGCTAACACTTGATCCTGGTTTGATGGGACATAATCAATCAATCAATCAATCAATCAGAAAAGCTATGCTGCAGCCGAGCATGTAGAATGGGTAGGAATGTAGCTGAGGATTTATATTAGACTGAAATCAAGAATGAAGGAGCAAGAACGCTCACAGGCCAACTTGACCAATGTTGAGGCCCAATGATGGATCCAAACCTGCACTTTGAGAACTGTTGCCCTAGATGACTGGGATCCCCCTCAGTTAATGTCAAACCTGCTCCCTTCCCCAACCTTTAGGACAGGGGTACAGGCAAGCTAATGCTTCATAGCTAATGAAGGGATTGTGGCAGTTATAGTCCCAAATATCTAAAAGGTATCAGGCTGCCCACCCTGTATTAAACATCCCAGCAAGGCTGACTGAAGTCCAAATTGTGCTCTCTGTGCAGCTGTACGTTTCAATAATCCTCCCCCTCCCCCGCTTGCCTTCATCTATGACTACCTCTCCCCAAGTATGAATCGAGTCAAAGTCAGGTATTCCCCTACCCCATAGCAGACATTTATGACTTAGACTAATCTAATCCTGCCTTGTATTACAGCACTTATCGCAATCACTTGACTTGATCATGGGCAGCCTTGGAGAAGTCTGTACTTCACTCTCTTCTACATTCCTTATAAATATATGCATGGCTTTTCTTAATTTTTTTTTTAGGAAACTCTCTATTTTACAGAGGGTTGTTGCTGGTCTATATTGCTGTAAGTCAAGTTTGATCAATGCTTAATAGTAAACACATTCTCAGTGTCCACCAGAGCTCTACACAGCCTGCCTTCTTGTCAGGCTACCCACTTCCAGAACTCTGAATACCCTAATCCTGATTTCAGACATCTAGGATCATGTGAATATTTCCCTCCATTGCAACAAGCTTTTCGGGAATATCCATATTCATGAACCTACGTTCAAGCAGAATCAGCAAGAGAAAGCAGTACAAGAGCAAAGTCCTGGAATATAAAGGGAGTTACTACTGACGTGACAACAGCCTAACTGCTGATTTTATCAGCAACCCTCCTTTGATTGCTTCAGTTTTTAAAACTCAGTTTAATGGCTTCAGTGCATTTCTGCATTTATTTTGTGAGCTATATCAAAAAAATAAAAGAGCATTTAGACTTCCTATTTATCACTATGTATATGAAATTCTGTTTCTACCAATGTCCCTGGGAGGTCTCATCTAAGTTTCTGATCAAAGTTTCATCTAGCCTTCCAGATCCAAAAGTACAGCAATTCCCATGCCATCCAGGGCACATCTGCTTGTCTAATAGGACTTCTACTGAGAAGACCTTGAAAAGTTCATACAACAAAAGATTGAGGCCCAGTGTCTCTCTCTCAGAAGTTCACTGGTAACAGGGGAAGCCACAAAATGCACTGGTACAAATCTATAAATAGATGTATATCCACTCGAGAACCTTGGGGGAGCAACATTTTAGATTTTCAAGACAGAGAAATGCTTTTCAATCAAAATCATTTTGATAGAATTCTAAAGTAAAGGAATTGTTTTATCATCAGCTTATTTCTTATATATTTGGAAACTGTAGGGCCATCCCTGTTATTTATGTTAATCCATGTTAGGCATCAGTTAAATTTTTTTTTTTTGAGGCTTTAATAGTTGAATGAGCATGTTGGTCTCTAAAGTATGATCTCCTAAAGATCTATGGTATGGTCCACCCTTAGGAGAGACTAAGTTAGTGGATATACCTAATAGGGCCTTTTTGGTTACAGCACCCATTTGTGGAACCTTCTCCCTAAAGTCAACTTAGCTTCAAGTTTCAGCAGGCTGACCAAACCATCTTATTCCTCAAGATCATATAGAAGGGTCATGACAGGCAACACATGACTACAGATGTTGGAATTAAATCTACCTCTCAGGTCAGTGGAACATTTAATTTCTCCATAAAGCAATCTAAAAGGCATAAAAGTAGCAGAGAAGATCTGAGCTTGCTAAATTATCTCAGTAAATGAAAGTGAAAGGAAAACTTGGATAGTTTTATGTTTTAAAAATCGGGAAGAAAATAAGATCCAGTCATAGGAAACAACAAGGATTCCAGCCTCTGGTTCAGATAGTTGGTTTTTTTCTTCCCCTTTGCTTTTTAAAGTTTTCTATGCTCTGCAGGGCTCAAGATGGGGCCAGCTTCACTGAGACAATTAAAAATTCACCAGATGTTTAATGCCAGGTTTTGATAGCTCAATCAGCAGTAAGTACTTGACTTGATTTATTCTGTTATATTTATATCCCTTCCAGAGTATAGGATGTATACAAGAAGGTGCTAATTATTTTTTTAAGCTTTTAAAAAAGCTTAATGAATTCCTCCTTTGATTTAGTAAAGAAGCAAGGGAGGAGAGGAAAGAAATTAGCATACATGAGATTAAGGTGGCAGTTCCATTTATCACACAAAAATGCCTTTACTTTTGGGGGAATGTGATGAAATAATGAATAAGGTGACCTGACCCCAGTTGTACAGTAAACCACAAGATGGTGATTTAAGCGGAAGGCAATACCCCTGTTCTTCTCGTACATAGTATGCACTGGGAAAGAAAGCCTTTCATAACACCACCACCCCATACTTGGAACATTACTCCCAGGAGTAGCTTTAACACATCTAGAAGGAAGCAGATTGGAGATGGCTGCCCGAAGAGGATTTCAGATTTGATGTACTATTAACCTTTTAAAAAGTTTTATAGGGGGGAGGTGGAGTTCTTACAAAGGGTATATCCAGTGCCAGGCACCGCTTAATCTCTTAATTCAGGTACAGGGGAAAACAGATGCGATCAAGTAGGGACGCCCAAATTCTTAGAACGTTCTTTCCGCTTCGCTGATCTAACACTAGGAGACACTGACAACGCCCCCACCCCGAGCCTTAAAGGAACACCCTGAACTGGGTCTGGGCCGCCGGATCACAGGAATGCCCGATTCCCTTCCCACGGGGTGTCTCAGAAGTCCGGGAATGCAGTAGATACCAGGGATTGGCAGGAGTCACACGGCAGGACCTCTCTTAATTTTTTACCCGAAGTATGCTCTCAGCTTCTCTGCAAACCGAGACAAGAGCAGCGCTACGCAGTCGGGTGGCTGCCAGCAGGGCTGACGTTCGTCTCCCACCCGGCGGAAGCCACCCAGCTTTCAAAAAAAGATGACCCAGACCTGGGTGGCGACGGGAAGAACCGGCACAACAGAACTGTTGCCTTCACTTGGGTTTCTCTCCCTCCGCGTCCTTCTCCCTCTCTAGTCAACATGGTTACTTGCTTTCTAAAGCGGAATGCGATTAGTCGATAACGACAAGAGAAATAACCTACAGCAAGGGGATTTACGGGCAGGGGCAAGAATATAGAAGGGACTGACGCTTGCTTTTGCTATTTATCAACAACCAGCGAAAACTTTTCGTTATCTCCTACTTTTAGGTGCATCTACCTGCCATGTCAGATCTGCTTGGAAACATACAATAAAGTTTGTTAACAAGGTTTCTGGTTCTTTCCGCAAGCAATCCTCGCCTCACACACATAACTGTGGATTAGCGTCGTCGTCCTTTACTCCACCTCCAGCAGAGATTCTGTGCTTTTATGAGCACCGTGATTGGCAGAAATTCAGCGGTGTGTACAGTAGTTCCGCCGGCCACGGCAGCGCTACGTTCAGAAATTGAACAGGTGAAGCCTCTTGCCGACTCTGACGGGAAGTACTCGCCCGCTGAATTTCTGCTTTCCGCGTTTTTAGAACAACCCATGACCTCTCGGCCTCCCGCATTCGTAGCCTCCCGCGCCCCCCCTTCCCTCCCTCCCAGGCGAGGGAGACCTAGATTGTTACCCGCTGGGCAGCGTGATTGTTTCCCTCTCCATCCGCTTTCATTTCGTTCTCCTGCTCCTGCAGGGCAGCCTCCTGGCCGCCGCCTTTCGCCTCCGATTCCTCAGGCAGCCCGTGAATGAATTCTTCGCGGCACTCGAGGCCCAGCTGCTGCAGACGTTCGTCGGTCTCCGAGTCTACTACCAGCAAGCGCACCGAGCCCGGCGAGCCTCGGATGCGGTTCACGACTTGCTGGTGACTCTCCTTCTCTACGTTCTCCCCGTTCACTTCTATCAAGCGGTCCCCAGCCTTCAGACCGGATTTTTCGGCCGGGGAATCGGGCTCCACCAGCCGGATGAACTGGCCCGTTTTGCCTTTCTCTCCGTGTAGATGGAAGCCGTAGCCGTTCGGCCCCTTTTCTGGGCAGCACAGCCTAGGCAAGAGCCGCTGTTCGCTCCCTCCCCCGTTGTCCATGTTTCTCCTTCGACTGATCAAACGTCCCAGGAACCTCAACGGGAATCAAAGAGTTCCGAGTTACTTGAAGGATGCAAAGTCTCTGGCGAGCAACTTCAAGGGACTGGCCTGAAGCACTCCGGCTGTCCCGCTTCGGAGCAGTAGCAGGTGTCTCCAAGGGCGGGTCCGGAACGATTTGAGAGCAACAGGATCCCGATTACGAATATATCAAGAAGCTTCCGCTCCGCCAATCACAACTTTAGTCGGTGTCTGAGCGTTCCAGAATGTCATTGACATTTTATCAGAGGGGCGGGCACGATCTACGAATGGTATCGTTGGACCAATGAGATTCGGGAGAAAGGAGTTGCAACGCACTAAGCACGCCCCTCAAAGGCAAAGACAAATCGGGAACGGGAACGGAAATATGCAAATAAAAAGCCCCGCCCCTTACTGCTCATTGTATTTCTTTATTGGTTGTCCAGGTGGTACAAAAAAGTTTCACTTTCTTCCAGGAAGCGGGTCGTTACGTAGTGTGACGATGCTATCCTACAAGGTAAATATAAATTTTCTTTAACGAAAAATAGTTCTTTTTGTGAGAAAACATAATTCACGATCGTCTTCAATGACAATTAAACCTAAGTAAACTAATTAAATAAAATACACTTAAACTTAATTAAGGGTGGAAGTGTCTCTTTCCAAATTAAGCTTTGGGCTGCCTCACAATATATACCAACTTATCTGGGAAACAGAAAAGAATAAGGAACGGTATCATGGAAACAACTTTGGGCCAGCCCACATCGGACCTCCACGGGTGAAACGTCTGTTGCAAACTACCTATACAAGCCCACCATGGGGAATCAAGCTTGTCTCATCCTCAGTAGATACAAATGAGTATCTGCATGCCACAAACATCTTCCAACACCTCTAATTATATTCCCGTATATCCAGGAGATAGAGACTTATGAGGCAAAATGGCTCATATTCAGCCCAAAACTAATAAGACAATTTTTAGCTATTGTTTCTACTACTGTAGATGGAAAGACAGTCTGAGTCCTTGTGGATCACAAATGTAACATATCTCTATAGGATACCTCAGAAGCCTTGTCTGAGAAACTCTTGTTTCCTTCCTTCCTTCCTTCCTTCCTTCCTTCCTTCCTTCCTTCCTTCCTTCCTTCCAGTGTACTTTTCATGCATTTCATTGGTGTTCTGTGTATGTTTTGTGTGTGCCTCTGAGTCAGTATTGACTCCTGGCAACTGCCTGGACAAGTCCCTGCAGTTATTCTGGCAAGATTTTCAGAAGTGGTTTGCCACTGCCTCCCTCCTAGGGCTGAGAGAGAGAGTGACTAGCCTAAGGCCACCCAGTTGGCTTTGTGCCTAAGGTGCAACTAGAACTCATGGTCTCCTGGTTTCTAGCCTGATGCCTTCACCACTACACCAAACTGGCTTTCCTCCATATTTTAGTATATAATAAATACAGGTAGTCCTTGGCTTACATCCATTCATTCAGTGACTGTTCAAAGTTACGGCAGTGCTGAAAAAATGGACATGACCAGTCCTCCAAGTTCTGGCCATTGTAGCACCCACACAGTCATGTGATCACAATCCAGCTGCTTGGGTGCCTAGCTCGTGATTACAATGTTGCAGGGAGCCATGGTCACATGATTGCCATTTGCAACCTTCTCTGCCAGCTTCCCACAAGCAAAGTCAGTGGGGAAGCTGGAAGGGAAAGTCACAAGTCACCCTGGTAAGTGTTGGGAGCATCCCCCCATCCCCTCCACACTCCTTACCCTGGACTCCCACCTCTTCCTGCTTAACGACCCATGCACCTTGGGGCTACAATGGCAACTGGAACTGCCAGGATTCTTGCTAAGTGATGCGGTCACGTGATGTGCTTTATGACCACACTGCTTAGCGACAGCAATCCCAGTTCCAATTGCCATTGTAACTCAAGGACTGCCTGTATAGAATATCTGTCAAGGTGTTGGAGTAAGTGGAGAAACTCAGATTTAAGTGCAGTCTCAACCATGGAAGTTCACTGGGGTCCTCTGGACCAGGCAGTCTCTCTCAGCCCAAATTACCTCACAAGGTGTTTGTGAGGAAAAATTGGAGGAGGGAGCCCCATGTATACCACCTGGAGCTCTTGGAGGGAAGGTGGGATGTAATAAATAATGAATATTCTCATCCACACTCTTGAGCAAATCATTATAGGATGCTTATCTGCCTCATGCTTGTCCTGCCCGTCTCAGCCTCTCCTCCCTCTCCCCCAATTGGTAGCACTTGTGTGTCCAAACGTTTTATTTTATGATCCATTCCAATCCTATTGACACATGGCAATAACTCAGGGATCAAGAATGGATTGTCCCATTATGGGGAACCTGGAACTTTGTAGTTCCCTGCAGGTGAACTCTAGCCTGCCTCTCCTGTTAGAAAATTATCTGGTTGCTGCGATGGACATGGAGATGCTCCTCTTTCTGGCATGCTGGGAGAAGGCCGTCTCCTGTCATCTTCCCAGGCTGCAGAATGCACTACCTCAAGGGTTGTGTTTGGTCCCCACTCTTTAGGAAATCTGTAAAGCCACAACTCCTTAGTTAGTTTTAATCTACCTGTTTAACTTTTTATTGTTTTGTTTTACATTTTGTTAGCTGTCTTGACACTCATCAGAGCAGAAAGAGAGGACACAGATCTGACAAACAAGTATGTTCATGGGAATTTCTTAAAGATTTATATTGTGACTTCTTAATCTCAGTCTAAGGATTTCCTGCAACAAGGGTTTTTCTTGTAGTTGAGTCTTACTCTGAGGACAGTTCGGTGCCAGCTAAGTCATCCAATGACCCTCACTGCTTCAAGTCACGGGATATTATATTGGGGCAATATTAGCAGGAGGTGAGCTAGTGATTATCTAGTTTCCCAAGAAACAACAAAAATTACATACAAAGATACAAGCTGGAGATAACAATCTTTTCTGTGGAGCATCCAAAAATAGGAAGCTTATAGCAACAACTTGGGCAGAAACTGCATTAAGAGTTTACTGATTGAATAATTAGATAATTTGCAGTAGATTGTCTCTCTTTTCATTTCTGACCTCTGCCCCCCTTTTTTTTGGTAAATCAGAGCAATAAAAAGAAAAAGGCTGTGCTTTCAATGTAGTCTTGAAACATCTGGACTAGGGACCATGCACCAACGAGGCCTTCCTCTGTACTAGCAGGAATTCGTTTAAAGTAAATTGAAGTAAATAAATCAGTGTGAGTTCTTCCTGTGCTCTCCAGGGGAACATCCTGTCCTCTGGTCCCTTCACAGGCTTGACACTCCCTGTTCCCCCAGAACCAAATAGCACTCTAAAGGAAAGCTGATTTGGTAATGGCTGTGAGCATAGGACTACCGTATCTGGCCTGTGACAATCAGAGTGATCTCTAGATGACTGTAAAGAGTTTGAGGCTTGTTGTCTCTTTGCTTCCATCTAGTGGGCATCTGGAATTTTGCAGCCCAGATATAGCAGCCGTAGATAAGAACCCTCCATCTTTTGGCCTTCGGGTCTTGGATAGGGGAAGAAGATGAAGTAACAAAACTTTACTACAGGGTTTCTCACCCTTGGCACCTTTAAGACGTGTGGACTTCAACTCCCAGAATTCCCCAGCCAGTTCTGGGAGTTGAAGTCCACACGTCTTAAAGGCACCAAGGGTGAGAAACCCTGCCTTACTGACTCGCCTACTTGAGCCTCTTCTATTGGCTCTGTGTGGCGGATTGGTCTATTCCAGTGTTGTCCAAACTTGGCCACTTTAAGATGAGTGGACTTCAACTCCCAGAATTCCCCAGCCAGCATGCTGGCTGGGGAATTCTGGGAATTGAAGTCCACTCATCTTAAAGTGGCCAAGTTTGGACAACACTGGTCTATTCCCTTGGCTGCTTAATTGGTTCTTGGCGAGGCTTAATGGAGCGAAAGCTTATTCCTTGTCCCAGACTTACACCTCACACTGCTTTTCAACTTCTTTGCTCAAACCTATCAAGGGTTTGAAAATCTGCTCTTCTGTTCTGCTCCTGTGAGCTGGTGCTTGGAAATAGCTGAATGGTTTTAGTTTTAGTTTCAGTTGTGAAAATGCCTTGGTTTGTGAGCTTTTTCTTTTACCCAATTCTGTCTGGCAGGTGAGGCTGTGGAAAATGAGGTCAGTGTGCGCCGGGCTCCCTGGTGTTCAGTCATAAATCCATTCCATCTCATTAGTACATCAGTCTGCAAATCTTTCCATCGAAAAGCAGCTAAGTTGATACTAATGCTATTACTTTACCTCTGTATTGTACTGCTCCTCCTCCACCCCAAGTAGTTTACAAGTGAAATTTTTTTTTAAAAGACTTAAATAAAATACTTAAAATTAATAATATCTACCCATCACACTGCTGCCTTTCTGAGTAACTGCCATTATGCAGAAAAAGAGGTGGGAAAAAAATAAACTAAAGAAATTAAAGACATGAGGTAAAAATGGGAAATATGCCTAAAAGTCATGATGGAGTTGGGCAGCCTTATAAGTTTAAGAAATAAATAAATAAAATTAGTTTCCACCAACACTATTCACTAAACCTCTCCTTTTATGTTTGCAAATCATTCTGGCTTCCATTACATCCATATGCTGCTCCAGGTGTTTTGTTTTTTAAAGTTCTTACCTCTTTATTTTGCAGGATTTCATCCACTCTGTGCAATCATTGTTCATCGGTTTTCCTCTTGACCCATTCACTCTTCTTTCACATATTTGTTTTGAGACTCTTTTCTCATTCATTCTCTTAATTGCTTAGGAAGTGGAAGAAGTTCTTCACCACTGCATTGTCTGCTGTAACAGACATGTTGACAGAGGAGCATCTCCATTTTGTTGTGATCTCATGAAAAATCTCTGGATGTAGGATCCATTCTCCCTGTGCCAAAACGGTCTGCTACGGTGGTCAGCAATCCCCTTGTTGTAATCCACTGATATACAGATATTCTCTGTGATTAAAGATATGAAATTCCTTTGCAGGCTATTTGATTTGGATCTTCCCTAATGTTCACCCCAGTCAGTGGCAACTACTCACCTGATCTCAGGGCCTGCTTTCAGGGCCTTTGTACTGCTACCCACTCCAGTTGGTTTATCAGCACTGTTGACTCATAATGGAACTACTTTCCCCCACCTGCACTACTTGAAGGTGGGCTCCCTGCCCCCATTAGGCTAGACTCTCTGATTGTCAGGCCTAGCCCAAAGAACTCCTGGAGACCATGCAGGTTCAATCAGCAAGGTTTATTTGCCACCACCTGTTTACAGAAATCTTCTCAGACTGACTAGCAGTTCCCAGGCACAAGTCTCTACTATCTTCTGGAATGTTTAGGGATGCGCCAGCTTTCTCCGCTTATCTCCAGAGCGTTGCTCTGGAGATGAGAGCACCGTTTTCACCCCCCTTCCTCCATTCCAGTCCATCACAGTGATCATCTGATCTCCAGTTGGCTCTCTTAAATCAAATTCTCTGTGCCAAGTTGGCTGGAACTAGCCTCCAGTGAAAGATGTAGATTACTTACAGTACAGTACAAACATACACACCTGCAGTATCTCATTTTCGGCCTTTCCTCCTCAACCCATGTAACCACAACCTTATTTTCTCTTAGGCTGAAATGGTATGTGGGAATGACCTTGGCAGACAGGGGGAAGAGCCACAGCCAGGGCAACAGTCAGATAAGAGGCAGCTGAGCCCACAGAAGGAATATGTGCGTGGCAAATGTCTCAGAAGGGATCCTCCCTAGTTTTTTGGGCTGTAAAGGAGATGGGAGAAATGTACTTTCAGACTTGCAAGATTCTGTTAATGTAGCCTTACAATAATGAGTCCATCTGGTCATGCTTCTTGCCTGGACTACCTCACAAGGCTGACATAGGCTGAGAAATTTGCATCAACAGGGGGCAAATTTTGTTGCCATTTTCAGTCATCGTGCCTTAATGCTTCACTTGTTTGGCTCCCACACTTGTTGGACCTGCTGTCTTAGCTCTAAAGGGTAGACCCTCAAAGTTGATGCAGATAAGAACTTTTCCTCTTGAAAATATCTGGACTCCATGGAATCTCTTTCCTCCTCTTTGCAATAGTCACTACATTCTTACAAGCTGAGATTTTCCTAATTTTAGGTGCCTTTCCATTTCAGTTTGAATAAAATAACTTCTTAGAAAACCTTGTTCAGACTGCTCAATATCTATGCCACATTTAGCTGTTCTCAAATCCTAATCTGCCTTATCTTTGCAAGCTTATCTTCTTATAAAATGTGTGTGTGTGTGCACTTTTGTGTGTGTGTGTGTGGATGGATGGATGGATAGATAGATAGGTAGATAGGTGGATGGATGGATGGATGGATGGATGGATGGATGGATGGATGGATGAAAGCCAGCTGGGTGACTTTGGGCCAGTCACTCTCTCTCAGCCCACGTCAGCTTCGGGCAACAAGCCGGTCAGTTAATTCCTGTTGCAACCAATGGATCAACATTTGGCTGATCCAAAAAAAGTGGACCCTGCACCTGCGGTCCCCTTCATGGATCACTGCCTTGTCGTGGCGAAGGGGCTTGCGTAACTCAGTGAAGCCATGAGCTATACCGTGCAGGGCCACCCAAGACGGACAGGTCATGACAGAGAGTTCTGACAAAATGTGGTCCACTGGAGAAGGAAATGGCAACCCACTCCAGAATCCTTGCCAAGAAAACCCCATGGACAATGTTAAAAGGCTAAAAGATATGACACCGGAAGATGAGCCCCTCAGGTCGGAAGGTGTCCAATATGCTACTGGGGAAGAGCGGAGGGCAATTCCAAGTAGCTCCAGAAAGAGTGAAGCGGCTGGGCCAAAGCCGAAAGGACATTCAGCTGTGGATGTATCTGGAAGCGAAAAGAAGGTCCGATGCTATAAAGAACAATATTGTATAGGTACCTGGAATGTAAGATCTATGAACCAAGGCAAGCTGGATGTGGTCAAACATGAGATGACAAGATTGAACGTTGACATCTTGGGAATCAGCGAATTGAAATGGACGGGAATGGGTGAATTTAATTCAGGTGACCATTATATCTACTACTGTGGCCAAGAAACCCTTAGAAGAAATGGAGTTGCACTCATAGTCAATAAGAGAGTGGGAAAGGCAGTAATGGGGTACAACCTCAAAAACGACAGAATGATCTCAGTGCGTATCCAAGGCAAACAATTCAACATCACAGTAATCCAAGTCTATGCCCCAACCACTGATGCCGAAGAAGCTGAAGTTGACCGGTTCTATGAAGACCTACAACACCTTCTAGAACTAGCACCAAAAAAAGGTGTCCTTTTCATCATAGGGGACTGGAATGCTAAAGTAGGAAGTCAAGGAGTAATCGGAATAACAGGCAAGTTTGGCCTTGGAGTACAAAATGAAGCAGGGCAAAGGCTAATAGAATTCTGTCAAGAGAACAAGCTAGTCATAGCAAACACTCTTTTCCAACAACACAAGAGACGACTCTACACATGGACATCACCAGATGGTCAATACCGAAACCAGATTGATTACATACTTTGCAGTCAAAGATGGAGAAGCTCTATACAGACAGCAAAAACAAGACCAGGAGCTGACTGTGGCTCAGATCATGAGCTTCTTACTGCAAAATTTAGGCTTAAATTGAAGAATGTAGGGAAAACCACTAGACCACTCAGGTATGACTTAGATCATATTCCTTGTGAGTACACAGTGAAGGTGATGAATAGATTTAGAGGATTAGATTTGGTAGACAGAGTGCCTGAAGAACTATGGACGGAGGTCTGTAACATTGTACAGGAGGCAGCAATTAAAACCATCCCAAAGAAAAAGAAATGCAAGAAAGCAAAATGGCTGTCTGATGAGGCATTACAAATAGCTGTGGAAAGAAGGAATGTGAAAAGCAAGGGTGAAAGGGAAAGATATAAGCAACTGAATGCAGATTTCCAGAGAATAGCAAGGAGAGATAAGAAGGCCTTCTTAAATGAACAATGCAAAGAAATTGAGGAAAACAATAGAATGGGGAAGACTAGAGATCTCTTCAAGAAAATTGGAGATATCAAAGGAATGTTTAGTACAAAGATGGGCATGATAACGGACAAAAAAGGCAGGGACCTAACAGAAGCAGAAGAGATTAAGAAGAGGTGGCAAGAATACACAGAAGAACTATACAAAAAAGATCTTAATGTCCCTGATGTCCATGCTGGTGTGGTCACTGACCTTGAGCCAGACATCCTAGAGAGTGAAGTCAAGTGGGCCTTAGGAAGCATTGCTAACAACAAAGCTAGTGGAGATGACAGTATTCCAGCTGAGTTATTTAAAATACTAAAAGATGATGCTGTTAAAGTGCTGCACTCAATATGCCAGCAAGTTTGGAAAACGCAACAGTGGCCACAGGATTGGAAAAGGTCAGTTTACGTTCCAATTCCAAAGAAGGGCAATGCCAAAGAATGCTCAAACTATCGCACAATTGCACTCATTTCACATGCTAGCAAGGTTATGCTCAAAATCCTACAAGCTAGGCTTCAGCAGTACGTGAACTGAGAACTACCGGATGTACAAGCTGGGTTTCGAAGAGGCAGAGGAACTAGAGATCAAATCGCCAACATTCGCTGGATCATGGAGAAAGCACGAGAGTTCCAGAAAAATATCTACTTCTGCTTCATTGACTATGCAAAAGCCTTTGATTGTATGGATCACAACAAACTGTGGCAAATTCTTAGAGATGGGAGTACCAGACCACCTTACCTGTCTCCTGAGAAATCTGTATGCGGGCCAAGAAGCAACAGTTAGAACCGGTCATGGAACAACCGATTGGTTCAAAATAGGGAAAGGTGTACGACAAGGCTGTATACTGTCACCCTGCTTATTTAACCTATATGCAGAGTACATCATGAGAAATGCCAGGCTGGAAGAATCACAAGCCGGAATTAAGATTGCAGGGAGAATCATCAACAACCTCAGATATGCGGACGATACCACCCTAATGGCAGAAAGTGAAGAAGAACTAAAGAGCCTCTTGATGAGGGTGAAAGAGGAGAGTGCGAAAGCTGGCTTGAAACTCAACATTAAAAAAACTAAGATCATGGCATCTGGACCCATCAATTCCTGGCAAATAGAAGGGGTAGAAATGGAAGCAGTAACAGACTTCATTTATTTGGGCTCCAAGATCACCGCAGACGGAGACTGCAGCCATGAAATTAAAAGACGCTTGCTCCTTGGGAGGAAAGCTATGGCAAACCTAGATAGCATATTAAAAAGCAGAGATGTCACCTTGCCGACAAAGATCCACATAGTCAAAGCTATGGTTTTTCCAGTAGTAATGTATGGCTGTGAGAGCTGGACCATAAAGAAGGCTGAGCGCCGAAGAATTGATGCCTTTGAACTGTGGTGCTGGAGAAGACTCTTAAGAGTCCCCTGGACTGCTAGGAGGTCAAACCAGTCAATCTTAAAGGAAATCAACCCTGATTGCTCATTGGAAGGACTGATAATGAAGCTCAAGCTCAGATACTTTGGTCACCTAATGCGAAGAGAGGAGTCTTTGGAAAAGACCCTGATGCTGGGAAAGATTGAAGGCAAAAGGAGAAGAGGACGGCAGAGGATGAGATGGTTAGATAGCATCACTGAAGCAATGACCGTGAAACTGAGCAAACTCAGGGAGGCAGTGAAGGACAGGAAGGCCTGGCGCAATATGGTTCATGGGGTCACGAAGAGTCGGACACGACTTAACGACTGAACAACAACAACAACTGCACCTGCGGTAAAACACTAGGAAGAAACATATATATTGCTGCATATTGATTTCTTCACAGTATTTCCGGTATTTGGAATCTATTAAGGCATCAAGAATTATTGATCCTTTGTGCAAGGAACAGTATAACTAAAATAATATGTATCATTGGATGCGTAGATATATGTCTGATTTGTAGCAGTTGCATTTTGAGGTTTGCGGTCAACAGTTTTTCAATAGAAGGATGAAGAAGAGGACGTCTGAGCAAGGCAATCAAATGTTTCTTGTTTTGCCCTTGACAAGTTACAAGCATTTTGTTCATTTTCATGTTATATATGGTGTTAATACTATTACAGTTTAGAACATCTGATTAATATCTCTGTGCCATCCAAAGATTAATTTGATATTGTTATTTTTAGTTCTTATCACTGAAGAAGGCACTCTATTTCCTTTATAGGATTTATAGTGCTAGCATTTAATTGCCTGCCTTATTGTCTTGCTTTACACTTTAATCTTAGTTCTTCATTTTTTAATATCTCAAAGAAATTATTCAAATAGCGGGTTCTTTCATATGTCTATGTATGCCAGTGTGCATTTTAAATAAAGAACTTTATTTCCAAGGAACTGAATAACATGCATGAGAAAACCCTACCTCCAGGTTTAAAAAATCACATAAGAGGCATACATCAGAACATGATCTAACGTCTGGTCACAATTTGAAGTAGGTATGTTAATTCAGTATTGGGACATCTGGAAGAAAAATGCCAATTTCTTCTGGTGGAACTGCAAATATTACTGTTGGAAAAAGTCAAACTGTTGCTGGCTGTTCTAGATAATTACTAGCAGAAGAAATTTGTTTCCTGTATTTCCCGTGTCTCTTTATAATCAGCAATTCCCAACCTTCGTAAGTGGGCGAGCACATCGCAATGTTTAGAATAGGCAGTGGACGCTCTTGCAGAATCGCTTGGTGAGGGAGCTTCACCCATTCACAGGATGGCTGCAATTGGGGACGTAATCAGTCCAGAAGGGCTGCTTTACCACAATACTATTTGCCGCTCCGTTCCTCAAGATAGCACATACTCCCCCTGCTTAGTTTTGTCCTTTTGAGGCATAGGTAGGCACATTTCCACAGGGACCTCTGAGTTTATAAGATTTTTCTTTATAAGGAAGCATATGGAGCTTATATATACCAAGCATATACCTTTTGGGTGTGTGTGCCTTTGAGTCACTTTTGACCCCAGGCGACCGCCTGGACTAGTCCCTGCAGTTTTCTTGGCAAGGTTTTTCAGAAGGGGTTTGCCCTGGCCTGCATCTTCCTAGGGCTGAGAGGGTGTGACTGGCCCAAGGTCACCCAGCCGGCTTTGTGTCTCAATCAGGACTAGAACTCACCGTTTCCTGGTTTCTGGTGTTCCTTAACCCTACCCCAAACTGGCTCAAGGAAGAGCACATATGGAAGGTTCGGGGCTAGCCAAGACAAGTTTTGGATCTATTATATCAAGGACTGTACCCTGAAACCATAGGTATATGATTTAGAGTGATCTGTAGATAATCTGGGAATGCTACATGTTCATCTTTAATTTTTATTGTTGCCTGGGATTTGTCATTCTTGTTGAGGGGCACAAAAGCAGTTACTGTTATCGGAGAGAATTACTGAGCAGAGTACCCTGAGTATTGATATACTGTATGTCAGTGTTGTCCAAACTTGGCCACTTTAAGATGAGTGGACTTCAACTCCCAGAATTCCCCAGCCAGCCATACAACACTGCTGTATGTGATACATGCCTTAGTTCTAAATTCTGCCAGCAGCATTATACCTAAATTAGGTTGCATTTTCATTGCCTGTGCTCTCTTTCAAAGTTTCACACGAATAAGAAACTGGGAACTAGCACTACTCAACATCAACATGATCTAAGTGACAAAAGCGAAAATGCTGTAGGGTTGGCCATTTCCTTTCAAGGTTGGGGTGGAATGACAGAAATAACTTCAAACATGTCTTTGTGGCTGTTTTCTCTGCAAGAAACAGGCCGGGGGGCGGGGGGCGGTGTCTCTTGGAGCACATATAGAGCAAGCTGAACTCATCTGCTGGCCATACTGTGTTTGGAGCAGTAATACACAACCAAGTTTTAATAACTATATAATCTGGTTGGGGGAGGATGGGAGCTGCCAATTCCTCTGTATTATTCAGAGGAAAAGAAATGTGTGCCAGTGCACTGTCAAAAGCACAAAGAGACCTACAGAAGGTCATTGGGCACGTGGTGATACAAACAGGGAGGGGCCACATGGCAAACGTTTCCCCGACAAAATTGGGGGGGGCCATTAAGTAACACTCAGGAGCAGCAGATGATGGGGGCAAACAGGGCTAGCAAGCTGTAGCACCTTTCTGGGTTTTTTTCTCTTTACATTTACAAACATTTTATAATTAAGGTCAAAAAGCCAGCCACATTTCTCTTCCATTGGTATATTTCTGTTCATTCATACTATGCAAAAACCCATCTTCCAATTTCCTGAAAAAGGGCCTTTTTTCTATCTCCATTTTAGGATACTTTTGACTTTTTAATGGTGTTTTTGAGCTTAATCAGTGCCATTTAGCTGAGGCTTCACTGTTTTTCCTTATACCTTCTGCCTCCCTTTGCAATCTTCCGGGCTGCTCACCCTTCCTGTTCTGAAAAAGCAATGGAAGGAGGTCCCTTATTTAGTCTTCCTGGAGATTTCATTAAAGTACAGAAGATCAGAAAGGCTGCTGGAGGGAGAGTTGTGCGACACAAGAACTCCATACATTCCAAACTAAATGTGTTTGAATGAAAGCAGCAGCAGAGGCCCCCATTATATTCCTGAAGTCTATGGAAGAAACACCAACACTGTTTAATTGATGAGGTGACTTTTCTAAGTAAAACTGAGGAATAACATCCCACCTTTGTCCTGTAGCCCAAGGCTCAAAAATAAGTTTGAGGGGTTTTCCAGATAAATGGTTCTTAAACTGAGGATAATTTGGGCATATCCTGGGGTAATGGAGCCATTTGTAATTGCTTGTTTGTGAGTCAAGGATCCAGCTTGGGACAGCCACTGCCGAGACACAACAGAGTCTGTTTTTTTGTGAGAGTAATTACATCATTCAAGACTGGGAAACGGTTTAATTGGGTCTAACAGTTTAAGAAGCGCTCTTCTGTAGGGAGAGGAGCAACAGAGAAAAACCCACTGGGTGAATGAAGTTACATTTTCCCTGTGTTGAATTTCTCCTATACTTAATTTCTAAATGCAAACAGCACCTAGAGTAGGCCTTTACTTTCAAAACATCAAGGTTGGTAAAGACTTTGTGAGGAGGAAAGGGGCTTGTTTAAACATAATCAAAGACGTACAAGCAAGTAGTATAAAGCATAGAGTAAAATGGTGATGGGAGGAATAGGAGGAATAGTAGTTCCGTGTTTCACAATGGAATAAACGTTAGTATCTAAAGTGGGTTTGGGAGTGGGGGGTTAAGATTAAGGCCATAGTCTAACTTAATCTAGCTGCATCATCATTGCAACTTAACCAGAATCTGCTGTTGCCTCCTGTCTGTGTAGCTTTTTGCCAACACAAGTGTAGTATCTTCAGTGTATCCTTGAAGGAGGCTTTGATTCTGCACTGACATACCTCTGGACTCACGGGCAAAGTAGAGGCCATTCAACTTCCTCCTGCTGCTTCTTTTCAGTGGATTTCTTACTATGCTGTTGAACCTGTCTGGTGGATGTTGTAAAGGCCTCTACGTCCTGAGTCAATCCACAATTTAAAAAATTCAGGGCATGGGGGAGTACAGTCTGGCTATTTTTTTCAGAATATTTCCAAGACTCGCTCACCATACTAATAACCTGGAATATTATCACATTGACTAAAAAGGTTTTTTTTTTTTTTTAAGTTACATAAATTGTTCTTCATTAATGTTATATGAAAAGAGACATTTCTTCCTTTGGCCTCTTGAGCAAATTGTCCAATTGGGAAAATGATGTGGGCTTGCCATGTCACAAACTCCACCCACTTACTCCTCAAGCAGATTAGAGAAGAAAAGATAAAAAGTCTTCCCTCTCACTGATAGCAGGCAACAGTTTAACTAGCATTGCTGAGCTATTCTGATCATTAGGCAGATACTGGGATCAGGCAAAGCTATAATCCATAATTGTACTTTGTTTGATTTAGGCTTAATACATTACATAGACTTACCCACTGCACTTTGCAAACTAAGATGTATGGATTTGGATTTGTGTGAACCCAGCAACTGAATTATTTCATAAACCAAGGATTAGCCCTCTGGAACGAAGTCTACCCACCCCCGAGATCTGGATGGCCCCCACTCTGCCATTGTTTAGAAGAGCCATGAAGACCTGGCTCTTCACCCAGGCCTTAAGGAAGGGACAGTGAGACCCCTTGCTTCATCGTGCTTGCCATCTTTTACTTTTATCTTTTATTGATTTTATTGTAATTTCCTTGATGGTTGTAAGCCACCCAGAGTCACTGATAGCTGGGCAGCATACAAGTTTAATATATTATTACTATTATTGATATGTGAACCCAACCAGCATGAAGAGAACTATCTCAGACAAGAGAAGAGAGGGAATGGATTAATAAGGTGGAATTGAGGGTCTTCTGTGCCAGAATGTTTGCCCAGGGCTCCCCAATCTGCTGTGCTGCCCTTGCATTTGGTGAAGGATGCTATTCTGCTCAGGAGAAAGATTCAGCGGTTAGGCCATTTGTGCATGCAATGAGAAGGGAGATGCTATCCTGCTTTTTTCTACAGTAGCAAAAGATCTTTGGATGACACTTAGCTACTGCATCCTTGGCAGAGAAAGGCTGGGTCAAAGGGAATATATTCTCTGACCCAGAAATTGTGCTATCCCAATCCTGCAGCTACTTTTTAGATGAGCTGTAGTAGATATCAGGAATCATCATAAGATCCCTCTATGGGGTGACTTGAGTGGGTCAGTTACCTTGATTTGGTGCCCCTGAACTCTACATTACAAACTTGCACCTACCCCAGTTGCCTCTTTTGCATAATTAAAGGTCTAGAAATGCAGACTCTAACACGCACACCATGGGTTAAACTACAGAAAGGATTAAATGCAACCACATTTCAACACAGGCTCTGCAAAATGGGCTTTAGTTTCCCACAAAGGGAGGAATGTAATTCTACTCAAAAGCACAACAAAAGAAATTCATAGCAGTTCATCTCATAAAAGATGTGTGCAAATTTACGATGTGGTCAATATACATAAAAGCATCCATCAATATGTCCTGCTAGGCATCAAGTGTGATGTGTGAGTTGCTTCCTTTTAAGGGATAGGAAAAGAAGGAGGTGCAGAAAACCTTTATAGGCCTCAGATTTTTCTTTTAAAGTGTTTATTTTTACATACTTGCCTGGATTTGCATGTATCAGAATGCTTTATAATGTATCCTTCATGTCTAAGCTACTAGAGGGAAAGATTTAAATTGCCATGCATTTCATTATGAAGCTGATTAACCACTAAAGAAAAGGCAAGTATGAACTAAGTACTGTAAGAAAAAGAATAAAGAATACAAAAGGGGAGAAAAGCTGAACAATTATACTTAACATTTCTTGGCCAGGGGCCAAGGATTCTGTTGAATCTAAACAAGGAAGCACATCAAGCCTTAACCAAATTTTTCACTGCTGATTACTTAACAGCCATAAGAAGCTGACTCTCAAGCCAAGCCTAAAAATCCCAGATATAATTTTGGATTTTGAAGGAAAGGTTTGGGGCAAAAAGGAATCCAGGTTGGCACCATTCACTCTATTCTGCCTGAATCTGAATCTGAATCTGAATGGCTTCCAAAAGGGATTGGATACATTTGTGGAGGTCAGGGTTATCACCGGCTAATAGTCTTGGAGACTCAGGACTACTTTGGAGCTGTGGGCAGCATGCCTCCAAATACCAATTGCAGGGAACTTTTGTGGTGTGTGTGGGTGTCTCTCCATGTCCTGCTTCCAAGCAGCCCAGAGGAATCTGGTTGGCCATGTGAGAAACAAAATACTAGCCTAGGATGGATGTTGGCCTGATCCAGCAGAGCAATATAGTTCTGTTCAAATGAGGTTCCCAGGCGTTGCCAATTTGTTCTAGATTGCAGTCTGTTTTTCCCTTTCTGCATGTACGTTGCATGTAAAGGAAAGACCTGGGGCAGAGATGGGACAGATCCGTGAACTATCCAAACTATACAGTCAACTCCAAATGCAATCGGAATCAGATGAAGACGGAAGACAAACGGAAATAAATAAAAGGCTTCCCAGTTAAGTATGCACCAGTCAAACAGAATCAGCAAATTTACTTCCTCTTCTGCACGTTTGACAGTTGACCAAAATCTGAGAGAAGCAACTCTATCTTTAGCCCTGTTCTGGGAGGGAACTGCTGGAGGTGGGGGGGTGGGGGAGGAACAGCCAATCAAGTGAGCAAACATCTCTGGGGAGGGGGGGAGAGGAGATTTTTGGTGTTCTGCTTGAGGTGAGGCATGCCAGTCATCACGTAGGCAGAGCCCCCACTCAATGTCCCAAATCCACGTTTGAAAGTCCAGAGCAACTTGACTAGGATCGCAAAAGAATGGGCCTGCTTTCAAGTTCCCCAGTGCTCCTCATCAGAGAAGATGGGACAAAATCTGGCGCTGGGAAACAAATCCAAACAGGCCAGCTGGGAGGTCTGTGCTCAAAATGGTGTTCGTTGGAAGACATCTGCTAGCAGTAGGGTGTATTGGTGCCACGTTTCATGTACCATTCAGGAACCCTTGAAATCACAATAGCCCTTAGCCCCCCGTCTCCTTCTCATTGGTGGGGAAGCTGGCAGCAAACAGACAGAGCAGGACAACAAGTTTGAATGGAGTAGATTTCTTCTCGGTTTCCAAGGAGACAGGCTGGAGTGAAGGGGCAAGGAGTAATTTCCACACTGCATAATTGGGGAGTTGTTTTGCATTATGAAGTACAGTACTGTATACAGTGGATATCCTCCTTACTGCGGGCTTGGGGAGAGCATCTTAAAGGGACAGATGTCTCTTTAGTTCAGCCCCGTGCGCAGGGGGTTGGCTTTCTTCTGGTTTTAGTTTCTTATTCTCCCCCTGACCCTCCTAGATATACCACTATGTTCTGTGCCATTTTAAAAAGTTACATTTTCAAGAATGCAGACAATGGTCTCCAGCTAAATAAAGACTAGACAACAGCCAATGAACATAACTTTCTTCTTGGTAAAAATGCCTTGAAAATGAAACCACACATTTGGGGGAAGTCCCTTGGCCTAGCACTGAGTATTCTCCCCCTGGTTTATGTACTGCTGATAAGTGGCATCTAAGAGTAAGAGGAGAGCCCTCCTCCCCTCCCCTTGAGTATCTACTAGTAGCTTTTGTACACTGGGATTACAGATGACAGAGGGATAGCTTGATCTTCAGGACTGCTCTCTGAGCCACTCCTAAAAAGGACTCTGATGGCTTAAAAACACGCCAGCAAGTGATAGGCAAGGTGAAAGAAAACAAAGATTTCAGTATACAAGCCACAGTATGGAAGCGCTGAAACTAAAGCAAAGAATGAGATTGACTAAAGCTTGGGAAACTCTTGGTCTGTTTTTGTGGGCAAGGAGCTCTGAATGATGATGATGCTAACGATAACCACTACTGCGGTTTCCATTCTGCTACCTGAACTGCAAGAATTACAGCATTTACAAGCTTAAAAGAACCTTTTCTGAGAAGCACAGGCAATATTGTCCCTGCACCCTAAACTTCAGTCCAGCAACAGCAGCAAGGCCACTGGTGGGATGCTAAAGGCATTTGGAGAATGCTGGAGTCTGCAGTAAAAGAATAGTGGGAGGAGGAGGAGAAGGAGGGTTTTAATTTAACAGATTGTGTTTACTTTTCCCCTTCACCTTTGGACCATGAAACATTCAGTGAAACTCTGGGTGCTCATTACTTGGAAGGGGCATTGTGCACCCAGATTCTCCCACACCCACTCACCGTGGCAGTGCAAATTCCAGTAAGGAGTAGCCTCTCCCTCATGACTGAAATTCTGTGCATATTTACTGAGAAATACGTACCGAAGTCAGTGTGGTGTACTTGATAAAGTTGTTGGGCTGAGACCAGGGAGAGCAAGGTCAATGCACCATAGTTGTGGAAGCTCAATAGGTGACTTTGGGTAACTCTCTCTCAACCCAACTTGTCTCTCAGGGTGGTTGTAGGGGCAAAAGTGGAGAAGGGCATACAGTGCACATGTGTTTGAGCAACAGTGGGAGAAATAATATGACTAATAATATGAATCTTCTTCCCCTTCTCTTTCTGGAACACATAGCTCAGCTGTATAGCTGAGTAGTTGGAAGCAAGCCCCACTGTACTCAGTGTGATAATTAGATAGACAGACAGACAGACATGGAAGATAAAACCTAATACAAACTAATATAAAGTAAGAAAAAGAAAGAAATCAGAGAGAATACTAAAAATGCAAAAAGGAAAAAAAGAAAGTAAAGAAAAATAGAAAAGAAAGAAAAAAGATACAAAGAAGTAGCTTCCAATCTTCTTTACAACAGTTATAAGTACAATTATAAATTTACCTCTTACTCTACGGTTACAACATAACTCTCTTCTTTCTATAATCTATCCTATCTAATCATCAAAACCATAAATCATAAATTCATTTTTTTTTCTGTTTCATGCAAAAAGTCTATAAGGGGTTTCCAGTCAGCAATAAATATAGATATTGTCTTTTCTCTGATCAAAGAAGTCAATTTAGCTATCTCAGCAAATTCCATCATCTTCAACCATTCCTCCATTATGGGTGGTGCCGAATCTTTCCATCTTTGCGTATACCATAATCTCATTGCAGTTATCATGTAGAAAAACAAAGTTCCATTTTTTTCCCAACTGTTTGTCCCCAACCCCCCCCCCCGGGAATCAATTGTATATTAATCTTTAAAATCCTCTGAATCAGTGTATGTATTTGAATCCAGAATTTTCTGGCTTTCTTACACATCCACCAAACATGATAAAATGTCCCTTCTTGTTCAAATTTCCAACATAGATTTGAAGTACAGTAGTACCTCGGGTCACGAACGCTTCTGTTCACGACCAATTCGGGTCACGAACAGCTCCATTCGCAAAATTTTGCTTCCGTTCGCGAATGCCGGATTGGGTGACGAACAGGATCCGCGGCCATTTTCCCTGCCGTGACACGTGGTCGTGGCTTCCTGTAGGGAGGGGGACTCTCCCTCCAAGCAATAACCGCCTCCCCACCCACCTTCCTGTCCTCCACACCAGAAGTCGCCTCGAGCAAGGTTAGCGTTCTCTCTCTTCGTACTGTATTTTGTTTCATATTTTTGCGGTTTAAAAAAAAAAAACATATGGTTCAGAACTGATTAACCGTAATTACATTGAACCTTATGGGGAAATTTGATTCAGGACGTGACCAAAATCGGGTCGCGACCAAATTTGGAGGGGTCAAAACGGATTAACCGTATTTACACTGAACCTTATGGGAAAATTTGATTCGGGTCACGATCAATTCGGGTTGTGACCAGAGTCGCGGAACTAATTAAGTTCGTGAACCGAGGTACCACTGTACCTTTATACATTCTAGACAATTTCTCTGGTGACGTATACCAACGGTACATCATTTTATAAAATTTCTCTTTAAGTTTATAACGTCGTGTAAATTTCAGTTCTTTCAGCCACATTATTTTCCCATTGTTCCATCTGTAACCAAAAGATTTAGCCCACTTTATCATACATTCTGTCACTCCTTCTTCTGTTTCAAATTTCAATAAAAGTTTCTACATTTTAGTAATTACATGTTCATCATTTGTACATGATTCTATTTCAAAGTTAGTCTTACAATGTTCAGAGCCATGAATTTTGTCTACTTTAAATCTTTCTAATAACTGTAAATAAGAGAACCGTTGACCACTATATGCCTCTGCCACTAGTTCTCTTGATTTTATTTTGTATTCCCCTTGACAAAATTCTAGTATCTCACGATAAGTTAGCCATTTGTGTTTACCTATCATTTCTCGTCTATAAAATGCTTTTGCTGAGATCCACAAACGTGTTTTTGGGCACAACCTGGGTTACTCTGTGTGATTTATTCTGCGGGCATAGCACTGTAGTCATTCCTACCACTCATTCCAAAGTGAATGCAGATGTGGAATCCCAGCCAGATTCGTTTTGGCAGTAAAAAGAATCTGAGAGTTTGATGCGATGCAGTTATGGAAAAGCTGTTCTCAACAGCAGAGAAAGCAGAAGTGAATCTGGAAAGAAAAAGTTTAATGAGAAGGACCGAGGTTTGCTAAGAAGCTTTAATCATAATAGTTAATCAGAACTGTACATTTCAATCCTATACATAATTTTGCAATTATGGAAAAGCTGTTGTCACAGCAGAGAAAGCAGAAGTAAATCTGGAAAGAAAATGTTTAATGAGAATGACAGAGGTTTGCTAAGATGTTTTAACTAAAACGGTTAATCAGAACTGTACATTTCAATCCTATGCACAATTTTGTTGGGATTTATCTGCTAGTTACCATGGACAAAATCATTTAATAAATGGACTATTAGCATTGCTAATGGTCAAGAAGGTGGTGGCATTGCGCTCCAGCAGATCCTGGATGAAACACATTATCTGGACCCTTTTCAGTCAGGTTTCAGGCCTGGATATGGTCTCACTCATGGATGATCTCTGGTGGGAGTGGAATGGGGGGTAGTGCATCCATCCTTGCTCTTCTTGACCTCTCAGTAGCTTTCAGTACCATCAACCATGGTATCCTTTTGGGTTGACTTGGGCAGTTAAGAGTGGGTGGCACAGTTTTGCACTGGTTCATCTCCTTCCTCCAAGGCCAGTCCCAATCAGTGTTGATTGGGAGCGAGAGGTCCAGCCCTTGGCCCCCCCGTTGTGGGGTGCTGCAGGGTTCGGTACTCTCTCCACTCCTTTTTAACATCTACATGAAACCACTGGGTGAGATCATCTGTCACCATGGGAAGAGGTATCATCAATATGCAGATGATACCCAATTATACATCTCCATTGGGTGACTTGAGTGATGCTGTGACCACTCTTTTGCAGTGCTTGGATGCTGTGGGGGTCTCAACGGGGTGCAACAGGCTTCAGCTGAACCCTGGTAAGATGGAGTGGCTGTGGATTGGAGGTCCCTCTATATCCGGGGGTGTAATCATCTTTGGTTCTGGACAGGGTTGCACTACCCCAGACAGACCTGGTGTGTAATCTGGGGATCCTCCTGGACTCACAAGTCCTGCTTGAAGAGCAGGTGGCAGTCATGGCCAACTTTGCTCAACTTCATGTTGTGTGCCAGTTATGCCCCTTCCTGGATCAGGAGGCCCTCCAGTCAGTCACTCATGCCCTGGTCATCTCTTGTTTAGACTATTGCAATGCACTCTACATGGGGCTACCCGTGAAGAGTATCTAGAAGCTACAGCTGGTTCAAAATCTGGCTGTGAGGGCAATTTTGGGTACCCCAAGGATGGCACATGTAACACCTTTGCTGTGGGAGCTGCATCGGGTGCCTGTTTGCTTCCGAGTCCAATTCAAGGTGTTGGTTATCACCTTTAAAGCCCTACATGGCATGAGTCCAGGTTACCTGAGGAACCATCTCACCCCCATCACATCGACCCATCCCACCCAGTCAGGCAGAGAGGGCATGTTGCGGACAGACGGCAAGAGAATGTTGACTGGTGGGGCCCACGAGGAGAGCCTTCTCTGCTGTTGCCCCACCCTATGGAATATTCTCCCCGCAGAGATGAGGCAGGCCCCCACCCTCCTGGCTTTCCAGAACGAACTGAAGACCTGGCTCTGCCAACTCATGTGGGGCAAGAAGTGATATAACCAACCCTGGGGTTGGCTGGCACCTTGAAGACGCTCCCCGAGCCTAATAATTTTTAGTTCACCATCAATATCTTGGAAGATATTTATTATTTGTAGGAATATTGTTATACTGTATTTTAATTAATATTTATTCTTTTACTGTAAATCGCCCAAAGTCGCTTCCAGTAAGATGGGTGGTGACAAATGTGATAGATAGATAGATAGATAGATAGATAGATAGATAGATAGATAGATAGATAGATAGATAGCAGCCTAAATTAAAAAATTTCCAAAGCCAGCAAAACCCTGGCTTAGTGTAATGCATAGCTACAGCCAATGTGACATACTTCTGAATAAGTATGCTTAGGATTAGGGTGCATGATTTAACTCCTTGGTCAGAGAAAATAAATCAGATTGACTTAGCTGAAACAGGGAAGATCTTTTCATCTTTTTTTTTTTTTAAATCCCCTCCTATAAATCAAAAACCACTTTTTGTTGTTGTTCAGAAAGGGGATGCACAAAAGATTATGTTTTTCATGAAGAGTGAGATAGGCTGATCTCAGAAAAACTTACCAGGATCAAATCTGACTAGGACTTGGATGAAAAACCATCCAGGGATAGACTAGGAACTCAAAACAGCATCCTAGATGAAAGTACTGGCAAACCACCTGTGTATTGTTGTCAAGAAAACTACTTGGATGTGTTCATGAAATCACCAGGAATCAAGCCTGACTTGAAGAAGACTTAACCTTTGAGGAATCATTGGCTGTACTTAACACAGATCCACCAAGGGTGTTCTTTGTAAAGCTTATGCAGAGTTAGGTCACTGCCTCATATTCTTACAGCGATTCATCATATTAAAACTAGAGTCAAATCTAATTTGCTGCTCACTGCCATATGTCTCCATTCTTCTTATGAGATCCCTGATTGCGAGGAAAGTCATAGTAAGAAGTGTTAGCATCTCAGTTGATCTGAAGAGGTGCTCTCTATTCAACTAACCACACAACAGCTGAAACAAATACTTACCTTTTATTCCAGCTTTTAATAAACTGTTTATGGGTGATTATGATATTTTACAACAGCAGGGTAGTAAGGGTCAAATTTATACATTATACATTAATACAATATTTTGGTATTTCTGTTGGCAAAAAAATGCTTGAAGAGGTACCAGAGATCTGGGCTGCAAAAATCAGGATGACCTCTAGAAAGAAACAAAGATTTAAGAGTTTTCTGTGTTGCTCTATTGCTATTTACTGGCTGCCTGGAATACTGCAGCCCTGTAAAGTAAGATTCTTGAAAAAAATGTTTCCTGTGTTCCTTAGTAGATTCAGTCTTCACTGGGCTTGTAGAGTGTTCTACAACCGTGGGGGGGACGAAGAGTTTCTCAAGTCCTGTAGTTACATTCAGAGACTAGTAGATTTTACCCCAAATCCAAAAGTATTATACTTTGACCAAAAGAAATCTTAACCCTTTCAGTAACAGCAGTGTTTTTGTAAAAATTGTTGAAATGTATTAAGGCCTCTTTCTGAAGCAATTGATGAGCTGAATATAAATTCTTTTCAAAGTAAGAAGCAACTTCCTTTATTTTACAGGGGATATAAGGAGTATAAAGCTATATACAGTTATCTATATTTATTCGTATGCTGCCCTTCAAAAACAGTTTCCCTGGACCAGTTTACAACAACAGACCTCAAGGATAGCAAAATGCAGATCAACTTTTTGCCAAGAACAGCTGTTGCTCTGTTGTACAATCAAATGCTCTATTCCACATTCCTCACTTCCCCTTTGAATTCTTTGGAAAATTGATCACTCTAATGCCTGGAGGATCAGGCAGAAAGATTTGTTGTATAAAGAATGCAGAAAGGAAACTTAACAGCGAAAGCAAAGGAGGGAGTTCACATTGTCTCTTCTGTTCCAATTTATGGCCACACAGTCTATTTGTCACCCATTCAGACAACAAATCCTCGATTAGCACTATAGCTAGTTACAAGGAATAGGGACTTCATCTGTAAGTAATTCTTAACCATGTAAGATATTTCTTTCTAGTATTCCTGGTTTTATTATTCCCAAATTAAGGCCAAAGTAGTGGATAAGGCTTATTTAAAAATATATTATCCAACTGTCACAAGACATACAGTGCAGAAATGAAAGCGCCAGTCCATAATCCAGTCCTTTATACCCTGTGTTTCTCCAAGGTTTTAGGGAACAGCCTTAACCATCACTGCTACCTGAGATTCTTTGAATTGGAACAGGGGTAGTCTAAGTGGTACCTAAGACATCTCCTGTCCTGGACACTACTCTTGGTGGGTGCTTTAAAAAAAAAAAGAAAAAGGAAACTGACATGTTGCAAAGCAAGGTGCCAGCTCCGAACACAGCATTTATTTGCTACAATACCGTCAGGCCCACGAAGGAAGAGATCATCTCAGTAATTTTGTGAACAGGTGATCTGCCCAGGGCAGCTCATTCTTAAGGGAACTTGAACCAAAATTCCAAATGTGCTGCTGACCCAAAGAACTGTCGGTTTCTGCCATATGGCCTGCATTTGCTGGGTCACAAAAATGGCACAAGTCTGAAATACAACCGTTACAGATGTTAACATGAACCCAGCTGAAAAAGCACTTGTGCCATCCCTCATACGTTAAAAAGAAAGTTGAACTTCTGATCTGGGAAAAAGGATGAGCAGCTCCAGGAGAGGAAATGCTGCTGCTGCTGCTGCTATTCTTTTCCCATAACCTTCTTCTTCTTCTCAATCTTAAGGTACTTAAGAAGCACATTTTAGTGCAAAGTCCATGTGTCCCTCCACATTCTTGAAGAAAAGATGCATCAGGCTCACGTGAGACAGCAAGATCAGGCATTTGCCAGAGCTCCAGGGCCAGCATTGGACACCCAGGAAAAGTGCAGGCCATGTGAAGCAATGCTCAGTTTTGCTGGAGTCTGCCTCCCTCTCCTAAATCCTGGCACTCTCGTTGGTTTTTTCTTCTTCTTCTTCTTTTTCTGGGAAATGGTGCGTGCTGCCAGGGCAACAAATATGTGGGCTTTGCTGGGAAGAGCTCTCTTTCACAGATAAGGCTTCCACGTCTTGCCATAGCGCTGACTGCATCTGCCTCCCTTAATATATAAGGAGCATGGCTGGCTACAGATAGTTCCTGCCTAACGCAAGCTGATTAAGAATCCAGGAAACATGGCGGAAATACATCGCATTGTGTTTGGGATGATCGGTAAGAGTAACCTCAAGTTTTGGAACTGTAGAAATAAAACAGAAAAAATCTCACAAGGAGGTTTGAAAAAAAGCAAAGGGCCGCTATGCTGTGCCAGACGAGCAAAGGTCAGTCAATCTAGACACAATCCATTAGTTGCTTACTTCCAGGAAGCAGGGCAAAGGAAGCTCAGCTGTGAGATAGGTGACAAGTTAAACTTGTAAGGGAAATTCAAGTTAAAATGGGCTGCATGTGTATCTGACCACAGGGAGATCAAAGCTGGCATTTGGTCTTGGAGATTCCTCTGTGCTGTTTCAGCCAAATGCCAAAGCATTACTGACCCGTCACAGACTGTTCTAGCCTCACCTGCAGAATCATTTTCCCCGACTGCCTGGCATCCAGACCTGCTTACGTGTTACCCCTTTCTTCCTTACTGACTGGAGGAAGGCCTCCCCATCTTTCTCCCTTCTGGAAAGAAGTCTGCAAACTAATCCTGTTGAGATGGGTCCTAATTGAACAGCTGTTGGGGACAGCTGGCAATAACCTGCCAATCCGATGGACAAGGATGCAGCAGAATGCAGGAGAGGGCAGAAGAATTACTGAATGCCTTCCAGAGCAAGCTCACTATAGAGAAATCTTACTGCGACCCAAAGTTGCAGTCTTTTTATCTGGGGACAACATGCTTCAGTCGGGGACAACATGCTTCACACAGATGGGCTGCAAATACATGCAGCTCTCCCTGGATTGCATCTGTTGGTTTGAATGCACTTGGTTAAGTCTGCTGGGGATTGATGGCGAGACACGCAGCCTGCCCAAAATGGTGTGTGCTTGTAAAAGATATTTATGTGTCAGAAATGAGCCTAGTTCAAACATAAATCCTCCCTCCCAGAGTTGTTTTTTAGATCTAGTGTTTGATATTAATTATAAAAAGATTCGCTTCTTCTTAAGAGTCCCCAGATGTGCTTGTAAGAAGGGACCAAAAAAACTCAAGGAGCGACCACTTCACGGTATGTATACATCCCAGCTGTTTTCTGAGCAAACAAACTCAGAAGCAGCCTTGTCCATCTGAACAGCAGATGCCAGGGCCTTCTGGCCTGTTACACTTCAGCATGCTGAGTTCTCCTCTCCCCAAATGATCTTTCATTGCAGCATCAAAACAAACAGTCTGCTTTCTAAGACTTTCCCTTGTTGACGGTCATAAAAATATGCAGTGGTCTCTCCCCCACCTAACTCCCGTCAGCAGCATTCTCTTGACTTTCCAGGCAGGATGAAAAACACTTAGATCCTGTAGCCCTTTCCTTGGGGCAGAGGGAGGAAGGGAGGAGAAGGAAAACAGCCCTCTTGGCAGGATCTTTGGGTGTGAGAAGCAGGAAAGGCCAGAGGTCAAAAGGAAATCTGTCTACTTTTACTTTGCTGAATATTCCTGCTGGTTTCAGTTATCATACAAAGCATCGCTTTTAAGGGCAACACTGTAATTAAATTAACCCTTTCACTTTATCCAAATGCCACCCATGGCCTTTGCAAAGAGACCTTCTGTGTAGCTCCTGGTCAACCCCTCTCTAGTGGGTTATGGAACTATTCCTTACCCACCCTCTCTTTCAAGGCGCAGGGCAGTGGTGTGGGAGCCAAAAGAAAGCTTGATTTGCTGTGGTATGGGCAATACTTTTCCTCCTACCTGCAAATGATAGGCCTGAGTAATACTATAAAACCTGATTGCCTCCGCATCTTTCACACATGCATTCGTAACTCTTCCTTCATGTCCTCACGGGCAACCAACAACAGACATGGTATTCTTCTTATGTACAATCTCTAAAAGGATTCTCTAAAAAGTAATGTCTTTGGAGCAGATCCCCCAACCTCCTCTCCTTCCCTGCATCTCCTGTGTGGCCCTCTGCTCCTTGGTCTCTTTGGCGGTAGATAACGCAGGCTGCCTTAGCATCCTCTTCCTTCAGAGAAAGGCACAGCAGCTGGTCCGCCTCTTCTCCGACTCAATGTAGTCATGGATTTGGAACCTGGGCTCATCCAGCTGCTTCACAGCTCGCTGCTTGAGCTCTCTGGAAACCAAACAGTCAAAACGCTGCTCAGAAACTATTTTGGAAGGAGGAACTCTTCCTCTCACAGAAAAGTTCTTCTGGGCTTCTAGGAGCAGATTTCATCTTTCGTAAAATGCAGCACCCAAAGTAAGCATGCTGAATCTTTACCCTCACCTCTGTCCAGAAATAGATGCAACTCATGACTCCTTCCTACTCTGCCATGACCTCAAAAACCAGCTACACCATTCCCTGGATGTTTCGTTCTAACACAAAGACTATGAAGAGTTCCAGAAAGAACACATCAGATTGTGTAAGTGGGCAGTAGAAGGGGAGAGGAGATTTGATAAGATAGTGCTGTTTGTGAACCATCCAAGATGAATGAAATCTCACTGAAAACCTCAGAAAGGTATGTAATTTTGGTTGCCCAATTTTAAAAAAAAAACCCACCTCTGCCAAAGGATTGAATAATTCTCTGATTCGGATACTTGTGAGAATTCCTTACATTTTTGAAGGTTGAGCCTTATTTAGCCTCACCTCTGGCAGTCAGCCTCAAGTCTTTTCTTAATTTAAGAAAGTCCAAGGCAACCCATCGATCACTTCTCTTGGGTGTTCTGAGCCCATCTTTCCCAAGGATGCTCTCCAGATGCTTTGGATGCTAATTCCTATCAGTCCCACCAGTATGGCCAGTGGTCTGGACATTATGCTCCAAAGCATCTTAAGGGCACCAGCCTGAGTCCTGGAAGAGCTTGATAAAATGAAAGCAAGAGGACTCAACATCTCCAGATGCTGTCATAATCCCAGGGATTGAAGGCAAACTACCTGCAGCCTGTTACTCACTTTGCAATGGCTAGAAACGCCAGTTCCACATTCATACCGGTCTTGGCACTAGTCTCCATGAAAGGTACTCTGTATTCCTGGAATGAAAAGAGAGCACAAAAAGTTGTGAGATCTTGCCAGCAAACCCAATGAATCCTTTTTGCATTCTTGTGCTGGCACCTTAACAATAGCTCTGGAACCATAAAAATACCAATTTGTAAAGAGGGGGTGAAAAATCTCGCTATTTGGTTCAGTTAAGAAGATGATTCAGGACACACTCTGCTCTGCATGAAAGGGAGGAGATACTTGCCAATAAGGCTGGCTTTTTCTGAAATTAGGCAGAGGTCTTTGGATCATCTACCCCAGCCATGCTGTGAGACAGTCACCCTTGTACTTGTTCACTTACCCTAGCTAATGATTCCCCATCTTCTGTTCTGATAACTCGCTCACTGCTCACATCAGCCTGCAGACAGAAAGGGAGTAAGGGTGGGGAGGAGTAAGGAAGATATGCTGAAGCACACATAATCATGAGATACCCTAGTAGTGTATTTCTATTTTGGGGAGGTTAAAAATAAAGAGTTTCTGACAAAACAAACATTTTAAAACAATCTAGGTGGAGAGAAGAGATGTTTTCATAGATTCTTCCCTAAAGCACCCAACTTACCCCCACTTTGCTTCTTCTTCCAGCTGGTCTTGTTCTAGAATTCCCACTCGAAAAAGAAGAGCACCAGGAAGAAGAGCAACAGAACCAGGCGCCCAGCAGAAGTTTGCTCTCAGGTAACTCTCTCTCCCCCCCTCTCCCTCTCCCCCTCTCTCTCTCACTATCCCTACCTCCACCTTTCAGTTTATATGGCCACCCATCTCAAATTCATGACTCTGGGCAGCTAACAGCAGCTAAAAACACCATATAACAACCTATAACAATAAATAATACAGACATAATTGGCAACTGAAGCAAATCACCAAACAACCAACAACAAATCAACACAACACTGCACAGACTCTGTCACTGATAATACATCGCTGACTCCAATTGATTTTGTGTTCAAGAGAGAAAGCCAACCTGTGGATTGCTTCTCTTCTGCCAAGATTTTAATGCTATTTTATTTTATTTTTTAAAAAAGATTTGAATGTTATCTAATGTTTTGGTTATACTGTTGTTTGGTCTACATTCAATTCAATTTGCAATTCAATTTTATGCTGTAAGTTGCCTTGATTATCAAAGAGGAAGAAAGGTAGGTTATCAGTTCAATACATTATTTATGAATGAATGAATGAATGAATGAATGAATGAATGAATGAATGAATGAATGAATGAATGAATGAATTGGTTTTAAGGCCTCCCTATGCAGCACTGAAGCAGCATAGATGCTTGGAGGCCAAAGGGGAAGGGGAGATAACCACACAGATTTCTGCCACAAGAAGAGGCTGGGATGAGGGACAACAAATTGGGGAGCACAAGATTAGTCCTGTGGCAACAGCAGACACCATTGGGGAGTTGTGCTTGTGCCAGTCTGGCAAAAAAATAAAGTTATTTCCAAATTGAGGTTGACTCCTGGTGCCTGACATGGACACATCCTGATGTTCCAAGGCTGATCTGATATTGGCCCTTTCAGCTGTGAGTGACTCTGCATTGAAGACTGACAGACTGGGGGAAAAAGGGAGTGCCTTAACTGTCCAGTGGTTCCAGGGTAGTTCTGGAGGTGTGGAGCCACAGACTCACAGTGCCTCCTGCTGGCTCACCTTGGTCAGTGAAGATGCACACTACAAAAACCCAGCAAATCATTTTCCTGTGTACCTTATCTTCAGTATTATTTTACCACCTCCCCAAAAAATCAGAAATGGACTTTTTAATAAAATGTTTGACCCCATCCAAGAATCCCTAAGATTAAAAAAGAGAGCAATATCCCCCTGTGTTTACTTTCTGTTTTTCTTGCTTTTCTATGCTTGACATTCCATTTCTCATAACAAGCCTGTTTCGTGCATATCTACCATTCTGCCAAACCAGGGTTGTGGACAATTTTTTTACTGTCAGAGACATATTTCCTCAGACATAATCTGCCGGGAGCACATGGAGGCCAGAGGGGAGGCAAATCCTTAGCTCTGAGACACTGGTTCTCTACACACACATGCAACTCTTTCTCTTACTGAAATGTCTCCTCCTCCCAAGCAGCAGGATTCAAAGAGAGCCCTTAACTTAAGAGATCTCATCTGGACTCTTGTGCAACAATTTTGCAATTACAACACAAAATCCATACTTAAGTCCATGGGTTGCATAATCCCACCCTACAGTATCTGCCATCCCATGTTGTTTCATCTAACCTATTTAATGAATTGATGGCTGTTTTTCACACCACATTCTGGAAAGATGCCCTGAAGAACAATTGTTGCACCTAGGGCTAGCAGATCTGGGCTGCAAAATTTCAGATGATCACAAGGTGGCAATAAAAAGTTGGCAGTTTCGATGTCTCTGATGACCTGATAGACCTGATAACCCGACACACCACTGTTCTGGCAGATGGCAAAGTAGCTTATAACCCACCTGCCATGTAGTCATTATTTACTACCTTTTCTAGGAGCACAGGCGTGGGACCAGGATATCTGCTGCATGCAGCTTGAGTGAAAACAAGGCAGTAGAAACAATGGTGAGATCTGTCCTTATGCTGGGAGAAAAAACACTCCATGGAGTGCCCAGATCCAAAGATGACTCCTGAAGATAATGCCTGGGTGCTCCAGCTACCCCATTGGGTCTTTGCCTCAGCGCTCTTTCTATTTTCCCCTCCTCAAATTTATTCTTTCCTCACCCACTCTAGGCTGTCTCTCCCCTTTCTTTCTTTCTGAAGGGTTTGGCACGCTGCAGAGTAGAGCGCCAATTATGTTCGGCATGTTGATTTCACCGGAATGGCTCTGGGTCCCCTTTGCATTTGCTTTATGCCAGGAACAAGGGCTGCTTCCTCAGCAACATGCCCTGCCTCTTGGAATGTTGTTTTGTTAAAAAAAAAAAAAGTGTTTCCAACTGCATCTGGGGGCCCTATAGACTGCAAAGCCCCCAATCTGCATCGGGTGATCCAACACTTCCCCTAACATATCTGGCCTCTGAGCAGCCAAGGACTGTAGGGTCAATTTTTTTTGCCAGCATTTTTTAAAAACTTTGCGGGGGGGGGGCAATTTTGTCTTATATAAACCATGGTTGATTTTTAAACCAACGGTTGCACATTGTCTTTTGAGAGCAAATGGGGTGATGTGCATTGACCCTCTGACATGATGGAAGAGTTGCGTGAAATGACCCTTGGTCTCATGGAATGAGGTAATTAAGGCCGATGTTGTATATCTAACTAGAACTGTCACCTCTTTTAAGGGGAAAAAAGGGAGGACAACCATTTGTTTGGGTGACTTGACTGAAATCATGATTTAAATCAATGCAGAGTTAAAATAAAATGTTAAATCCAGAAAAGCAATCAAGAATGTGTTTGTGGGTGTGTGTATGTATAAATTTACTCAGCTAAGCCTCTTTCAAATAAGCCAAACCTAAGCTCTTCTTCCCAGTCATGGGTATAAACTTTTCAATTTCCTGGAAGGGAGGCAAGGGGCAGGCTGTAGTTGAATAATAGGTGTCTAAAACCCCTCCATATAGCCAGTGAAAATTCAAAAAAAAAAAAAAATAGAAATGGTGCATCAGTCATTTTTAGCACTGCATGGAGAGTTGGAGGATACAGCATCTGAATGAAACCAAGGGTGCCTCAGCTATATGGAAGCACCATGTGTTGAGCTGGTGCTTGCAGTAGTCTGATGACCCCAGTTGGCTTGGCAGCCCAGTCCAAAAGGGGGGCTCTAGGGAATCCTGGTAAAACACAAGCACTGCTGCTCCCCTGAAGTTTCCATCCATGTTCCCAGCAGTCCAAGAGTTAGCATGTCTGCCTCTGTTTTATCTGTCCCACTATTCTTGGAACCATCTATAAATCCTTGTTCACAATACAATCTAATGTCATCCTGCATATTTATTCTCTTGGATATGTCTGCCCTGCGAAAAATAAATGTCCCCAGAGTCTTGCATTTCATGCCATTTTGGCTCCACAGGTTCAAATCTTTTTTTTTTTTTGATCCCACATCATCTATAAATACCATTTCATGCATTTTGATCTTCTGTTAATGCTTCAGAGTAAGCCTCTGCAAATCATTCCACAAGCTGCTTTTCAGCAACTTTTCCAAGGGAAATGTCATCTGTCCATGCCTCCCAGCAGCTGAACTGAGCTATCAAGCCACTGCTTTGCAGCTTTCAAGAACTGGATCCAAAATCACCTTGTTGAAAGACTGCACAGACCTACTACAGAACTATTGCTAATTCTCAACAAGGCTAGAATACAGCATCTGATCTACTGTTAAGCTGGGGAATATAACTTGCAAAGCAATTGAGAAATATATAGCAGACCTGAGAAAACTCATAATGTTGTATCCAGGAGGAGGAAGCCTCTTCATTCACTAGCCATAAAGCGGAGGTGGCATGAAAAATTCCTTTGTAAAAGGGTTGGGGAACGTATGGCTCTCCAGATGTTGCTGAACTACAAGTTAACTATACTGACTTGGATTTGTAGTTCAACAACACCAGGAAGGTCCAGTTTCCTCAATCCTAGGTTATGAGCTGAACACAGCAGGGAATTATGCAAAGCACACAATGGTAACTGAACATTTCTCACAAGGAGACCATTAAGAACCAAGAAAGATGGAAAGTGTTTGCAGGACAGCACAAATTTGCATTATCTTCGGACAACAGTACATACCTTATTACCTAGAAGCATGACAACCACATCCTTTTGGGCATATTCGTGGATCTCTGTGAGCCAAGCCTGCAAGGGAGTGGGAAAGAAAAATGTTGAATCTTATGAGATGGAGCATAGCTGAGAAGAAACACCGAACGCTAAGCTGTGACTGGGTTCACCCATGCTGCCCTGCCATTTATTTATTCATTTATTAAACAAATGCATGTGGCCGCCCAACTCACACACGGTGACTCCGGGCAGCTTATAGAATAAAAACCCATAATACAAAAACCAAAATCTTGTTGCTTGTTTGCCTTTGCCTTAGTATATTTGCATCAGCTCAGCTACTGTGGTTTGTAAATCTTGGCTTATGTCTTACCGTGTTGTGTGAGCCTGAGTAAATGTGTGGTTCACTCAATATACCACAATTAAGCAAACCATGGTTTAGTGCAATTTCTGAACCCAGCCAGAGTTCTTCTAAATTACATGAGTTCTTAGCATCTAAGTGGGGAAGAGATAAACCAGATCCTCTTGCTCTGATAAGAAGTAGCTCAAATAACCCTCAGGATGGATACCTCTGAAGCTCCAGTGGTGACCTCCTAGAACAGTCTCACACAGCTTTGGGTTGCTCCTGGATGGGCACAATGCCCTGTGTTCTCTTTTTTGGCAACTGAACCAGTTTGGCATCAGATGTACTGGGGCTTAGGAGCGCAATTTCCCACTGGAGGGACTCTAAAATTACACCCACCTCCTAGACTTTCCATAATCCCCACAGAGCTTAAGGTACCAGAGTTCCATGCTGCCCTTTCAGCCCCCTGGTCTACCTGGCCAGGGGGGCTGCCATTTCGCAGATCTCCTACCCAGCGACTAGTCCCATTTTCCAAAACATGACTCAACCTGAAGAAAGGACAGGAACCCAAGACAGAGCCCTGTCTGGACACCCATTTTTGCAATCTCCTTAGCAATCAGCTCTTGACAATGCTGGCTCTTAGAATTGCAAAGTGTCTCAAAAATTATTCTGAGTTTAGAGCATGAATGTGGCAGCTGGGTGGAAGTGCCCATATTCCTGATAAAGAATTGCAAATGATGTGATGCATGACTGAAATAAATATGAATTCTTCTTCTTGTGTTTAGCCTGATTTTCCTTTTTCCTCTTCATCTCCCCTCTGACAACTTGTAGTCTGTAAGTTCTTTGGGGCAGGGACATTTTCTCTTTGTGAAGTGTAAAGCACAGAGACATATACAGCGGTACCTCGGGATACGAATGCCTCTACTAACGAACTTTTCGGGTTACAACCAGCTCCGGCCGCAAAAATTTACCTCGATGTGCGAACTCCGCCTCGGGGTACGGTCATTTTTCCGCCCTGACATGTGGTCCGCGGCCATTTTTCCGCCCCTGACACATGGTCCGCAGCCGTTTTCCCGCCGCGCGGCGCAGCGCCCGGCCATTCTCCCGCCGCATGGCGCCCACGCGGCACCTGACCTTTTTCCCGCCGCGCAGCACCCGGCCGTTCTCCCGCCCCTGATGCGTGGTCCGCGGATGCCAGAACGGATTAACGGTAATTACATTGAACCTTATGGGAAAATTTGCTTCGGGGTGTGACCAAATTCGGAGGGCGGAACGGATTAACCGGATTTACATTGAACCCTATGGGGAAATTTGTGTCGGGTTACGACCAACTCGGGATACGCCCAGAGTCACGGAACACATTAACTTCGTATCCCGAGGTACCACTGTAACATATTTCTATGCCGAGTAAAGTTTATATCAGTAGTGAGCTTATTGAAAATATTTTCTTCCCATCTTTTAAAATTCTTGGCTTTTCAAGTACAGGAGATCCTTTTTGTCTCCTTGCTGATTTCTGCACAACCCAGTGGGGTAAGACACCGAGACACAAGAACAGTTCAGCCCAGGATATGTTTACTAATTAGGTTACAACCTTAACTTGCTCTTTGACTCCTGTCTGAGCAAAGGCTTGATTCAAACAGCAAGCATGAAATACCCACCCGAATATTGTCAAAGGAGACTTTGCTGGTGATATCATAAAGGAGGAGGAGGGCTGGAAAAGAAAGAGAAATATGTGTTATTTGATGATTTAGTAATTTTCTAAAATTACCAAGTTATTGGGAATATATGGGGCCACACAGATCAAGTCAAACTACTGATCCCTCTATCCTGAACTCTGATTATCTAAATCTGTTGGAGAGCTCAGTCCACAGGCATATTCCCACCCTTGAACATAATCTGTTTAATGGAAGACTGTGGGGTTTAAATCTAATATTGTCTATACACAGATCATAGCTGTACCAGCCATTCATCATGGTGCCTATGAGATGCATTGGACTTCAAACTCTCATACTTTTCAGGGAAGATACAAAGATGAGGGGAAGAAGATGAGCTATGTCATAGATATAGGAGGGTGTAGACAAAACAGAAAACCACTTTTGTTTTGAGCTTGGAACAAAATAGTCCCTTCAAAACATTCCATTGGAATGTTCAGAGTAGGTTTGTTGTTACTCACAACAAACCTTCCATAACACACACATTTTGTTTTAAGCGTGGAACACTCCAAAAGGCCATTTCAAAGTCAAAATATTGCACACTGCTAGTATATAGAACCTTGTTGCATTATCACTTGATATTAGATCCTAGCAATGAAAGGGCTACTTCACTATCATCCCGACTCTGATTCAGTCTGAGATGAAGCAAGGCAGCTTTCTGGAGGACCTACCTTGTGCATCACGATAGTATGCATGTGTTACACTCCGGAACCTTTCCTGACCAGCAGTGTCCCAAATCTGCAATAAGGCAAAGACAGAAGATCAAGGAAAGAATCTTCATTTTATTCCATTAGAGCAGCCCAGATGTGAAACAATTATTAGTGCAGGCAAAATTCAGTACGTGCAAAATGATACAAATTCTTGGATAGTTCTCCAAATTATGTCTATCAGAGCCAAGATCGTGGTTGTTCCCTCAAATAAGAGAATAAACTTATAGAAGTCAATTCAGCATATGAAAAATGCAAAAGTAAAAGGTTTGAACACAATTATCTCATGGATCCAATAGGATTTCTTTAGATCCAGAAATGTGTAAATAAGTAACTTTCTTACAGTCTCAAATCAGCACCATAAATACCAATGTACGAAATACATGATGTATCAGCTAGGGCTGTGCAATGCTTTGGATTCAATTAAAAACAATGTTTCAGAGCCCACAGGGGTGCAAACATCGCCCCTGTCTCACAGGAAAAGACATGGCTGGGTTGAAGAACTGAATCTCTGAAGCTCCTTTGTGGAACTGAGTCTGAAACCCTGCACATCCCTAGAACACCACTGTTCTGCAAGCTGCATTGGCTGCCAGTCAGCTTCCAGGTGCAATTCAAGACTGTTGTACGCTGCCCAGAGTTGCTTTGTGTGAGATGGGCGGCTATAGAAATGTGATAGAAGATAGAGAGAGCGAGAGCGAGCGAGAGAGATGATAGATATAGGTAGACAGACAGACAGATAAGCTGGTCACCACCATGGCATAAGGCTTGGCTATACAAGGGACTACCTATCTGAGACAGTTTCTATCTGCTCTGTAGAATGGGACAGAATGGGCATGTTTCAGTTCCTATTAATTAAATTATGTCCCCTGATGGGACCCAGGAAGCAGGCTTTTTTTTGTTGCAGCACCTGCACCCTGGAATAGCATCCCCTTCCCCCAAGATTCATATAGGCCTCCCTATTTTTAAAAAGCTTTTGAAAACCTACTTTCTTCCTAAGCCTTGATTAGAGTGGGTGATGAGCTACTTTTAAGAATTTCTACATTGGTTGAATGTTTTGTTCCAAAAGTACAGTACATTGTTCTTTCCTTATTATGTTGATTTCTATTGTTTTTAATGTTATATGCAGAATCTTCCGGAGTTGGGAAGCCCTGTAAATCTAATAAATACATAAATAAATCTCGTGAATAATAAGTTGCTTATCTGATAAAAGATAAGAAACAAAAATATCAGCTGAATGTTGAGGCTATAAAAGAGGTAAAATGAAATAATTACATATTATCTCTATAAAAACACAATATTGTATAGGAGAATTTTCATACAGTTTGAGTACATCTATCAGCAGGTAGCAAACTTCTCTTCCAAAAAAAGGTGCCTGAGCAAATGGCTGTTAACTAACTTCAAATGCTCTTGGATGGCACTGATTTCCTGGATCCATTTTAATTAGGATTCAGGGCTGATTTTGACACATGGGATTAGAGTGGAGCCAACAGAGGTCAATACAGAGAATGTTTTATTGGATGGCAGGATTTCTTTGGAAGTAATTCACATTTATGGCTTTAGCTTCCACACGCCAAGCAGAAATGTAATAGCTGAAGCCTTGATGTGGAGAAAAGTGGCTTGTCACACAGTGACTAAATATATAGGAGACTCTTTCAGAACGGAAAAAATGGAGCAAGGGTACCTACTTAGAGGACTTCACAGGATATGCAACTTTGGTGTCTCCATCAGACCTACCTGCAATTTCACTTTTACACCATCCACTGTTACCACCTTGTTCTGTAAGAGAAAAACAATACCCCACATTTATATAAAAAGCAGATTAACAAGAGGAGCTCAATATTCAGCCTTGAGTTCTTTAGATCACCTGTGAGAAAACAAGCCCATTCTCATCATTTTCTATCATTCATAGTTTAAAATTCCATGGAACAATCACTAGATAGTTTCATACATCTGGATAGGAGGTAACAAGCTTCAGACATATTGCACAATTGATCCACTGAGATTTTAGGTAAGACTGTAAGCGGCACATCTGAACAAATACTATATATTAAGTCATCATTCTTTGCCTGCAACTTGGGGACAGAGGTATCATATTTACTGGGATTGCAGGCAAAGCAACCCTATCAGCTGAAACAATGTTCATTAAGCTGATTATCTAGCAATTATCGATACAACTAAAATATCTTAAATTTCTCCCTTATATATGTTCTGTCAACTCTGGACTGAAGTAATGATGATTGCACTAACAGCAAATAATATCTTGTACATTAGTAAGTGCTGGACAGTTTCACTGTCAAACTTTTATCTATCACTTCACACAGAGAAAACAGTACAACTTTTGGTACTAAGTTTGTGGCAATTAGATGCAAAAGTTTTCACAGATGAGTGAAATGATCTAGAAAAGCTTATACAATTACAGTTTTTAGGCTTTAAAGTGCCACAAGTGGTTTTTGTTGCATTAAATGAACATGGCTATTGTTTTAAAAATAGAGGAAAAAATCAGTTGGGTAGAGTAGGCAACACTGCCTTTTGCTATGAAGTCCACAATCAAAATACTAAGCTATAAAATCAGTGACAAGGGAGACACACCTTCCTCTGTCTAAGTTCCCACTACTGTATTCAAGGGGTTGTGTTCCCCCAGACCAGTGTTTCTCAACCTTGGCAACTTTAAGATGTGTGGACTTCAACTCCCAGAATTCTGGGAGCTGAAGTCCACACATCTTAAAGTTGTCAAGGTTGAGAAACACTGCCCCAGACCATGCTTGTCAGATAGTAATCACAATGTAGAGGCCAAGGGTGCATAAGTTATTTAGAACAAGTGCAGTACGCAGTAGGTAACATACTTGGTCCGGGAAGACCAGGAAAATCCTTCAGTTATGGAAGCCACTGAGGGACTTTGGGCCATATCATTCTCTCCCAGCCCAATGGAGCTCATAAGATTATTGTCTGGGGAATAAAATGAAGGGACATCCCCACATAATCCATCTTGAGCTCCAAAAGGACCACAAATGAGAATACAAATGCTCATCATCACCATCATCTTCATTCATCATTCACATACCCCATGTTATTTTCCCTTCTTTAACTGTTCCACCCTATGAGCTCTGCAAAGTTTTCAAACCAGTTGAAGCAGCTGCATCATTTGCAAGCCTCATGTGGCTGCTTCAAAAGCTTCTCCCAGCTATCTCTACATGCATATGGAGTCACTTTGCTTTAGCAATTCAAGGAGAGGTGCTTCAAAATCCATAGGAGCACAAAAGCAAGCTTTGCATACCACATTCTTTAAACTGTGGAGCAACTGTGGGGGAGAAAAATGGATCCAGGAACTGAAAATGGACAGGAAAGAAATATAGTAAGCCTCCATCTTCCACCCATCAATTGTCCCTACCAATGCGTCCCTCTCCTGTCATTACAAGGCAAGCATGGGGCAACCAGTTCTGTCCATAAATAGACAAGATACTCATGGTTATACTATTATACTGTTGCATACATGGTTCTTTGTGAGAATGACAGGCTACTCCAATACGGTGGTGAATGAGGGGGGGTTCTAACATCATATTGCCCAGCAGGATGGCAGCACGTAGCCAGTCATGGCTGATTTCAAGAAGCCAAGCCAAGCCTTGTTAATGGTTAGAATGGCTGACCATTAGGAAGACCCAGGGCTATAGGCTAGGTTGTGAAATGGGAAAAACACCCTGGAAGAAGGCAATGGCAAAACACTTCTATACAGTTGCTAAGAAAATTACACGGATGCACCCATGAAGTCACCAGAAGTCCAGCTCGACTTGAGGGAGACTTTAGCTTTTTAACATGAAGATATGGGGACAATATACTGCATATGTAATGGTCTGTGGGAATGACCTTGGGAGACAGGAGAAAGAGCCACAGCTTAGACAACCGTCATGCCACAGGTATCTCAGCCCACAGAAGGAAAAGGGGCGTGGGAAGCGTTTCAGAAGGGGCCCTCCCTCGTTTTCTGGAAAGTAAAAGTAAAGGAGGGGAGAAATGCTTTCAGACTTGCAAGATTCTGTTACTGTAACCTTACAATAAAGGTAGTGTTACTACTCATGGTTTGTGCTTCTGTCTGGACTACCTCAAAGGGCTGACACATATCTCACTATAATGCACATAGAATATATCTGCCTAATATAATTTGCTAAAGGAAAATAATGTGTTCTATCTGAATTTAGTATGATATGGAAAAGTTTCATTTGGTTCAGCACAACCAGAACCAAAACATTATTTGGGAGCACAAAGAAGGATAGGTTAGAGGCACCTCCTCAAATTATTGCTTTGCTTTGCTTTGGAATGCCCAATGCTTAATATTACAAATTATTATAATATTCTTCTTAAACTGTTATTAACTATCTCCTAGAACCTGCTACTCTTCCCCAATAGTCTCCTCCAGATGAACTGGGACTACATGCAGACTGGGAATTCTGGAAGTTACCCATCTGGAGGAAACCAGCTTAGGGAAGGTAGCCTAGACTGTCCACACAGTTAATATCATGACCAAGTAAGTTGTTATTATTAGTCCCAGACAAGTGAGCACGAGAAGGGCAGTACATACCACATTACCATAACATATAATTCAATACCCACGTTTTTTCTCTTTAATTTGTCCAACAAAATATTTTACATATCTACGTGCAGTACATAACTTACATTCCAGTGTGAGTCTATCATATTTCCTACAAATTGAGATAATTTTTAATTGAGTACATTTATCACTTACATAATAAAAATTCATACTATTCCTTGGAAAAAGATATCCATGTTATGCATACAGTATACTTCGGAGACCTTTTTAAGCACACAAATGAACCAGAGACCTGTCTATTACTATTCTGCACAGAGAGCTTGACTAACAAATTCAGTGTTGAGCAATCATTGGTTTAGCTGCCAAGAGCAAGAACAGAATCAACACTTGCTTCATAATTTTTTTTATTCTAACCATCAAATATATGTAACAAATTTAAATTTGCAGTGTTTTCAATCCTTTGCTTAGTCAGAAAGTTTATTTAATCAAAAACATCTTTCCAGAATTTAAAAGCTTCATCATACACTTACTAGAGATGAAGATACCCTACAGGATTAGCCTGCTGGAAATGCTGACCTTAAACAAAAAGGAATTCTGTGGAGGGTTGTTACATTATAGACAAGGGTTTGTTAATAGATCCTGTTCAATTACACAAGTTTTAAAAGTTTTGGAAACAGAGATCTTCTGAAAGTTTGAACAGCTGAGACATGACAGTTCAGGAACAGTTTTTCAATAAAAGATTACATATGAATGGATTCTCAAAAGTGGGAGGATGTTGGTGTAGGAAGGCATGAAAAAATACAATTTTGGATTTTTAAAATCCCAATAAGAACAATTGGCTAGAACTATCTTGCAACAGTCATGCTCCATTCATTAACTCAGTATGAGGGGGAACTTCTGAAAAATAGCTTACATGCTTATGAAGTAAAGTCATGACCAATCCGTCTTGACAGCTAACAGATAAGCAGCATAAAAATTTAATGAATGCAGTTTTTATTAGCCACCCATACTCTTATGGTCTATGGATCTGAATAAAGATATTGAAAAAGCTATTTAAAATCCTGCAGCATTGAGTTCCAACAATCAGTGCCAACAAAATGTCATTTTCAATTTACAGTTTACAGTTATAAATGAAATAACATCTCTTGAGCACTAGAAGAAGGCACATGACATCTGAGCTATGTTATATAAATCGCATTATTTATGTGATGATGTCACATTGCTGTTTCCCCTCTTCTCTCCCTGGATACCTGGGCATTCATCAAGGATTCATGATGGTGGCAGGGCTTTTTAATGGGAACTGGAACCAATCTGATTCCTTGCATATGCTGCTTCCCCTTGCTGCCACTTGTTCCTGTTCACACATACCTCCAGTCACAACTCTGACAGATAAATGTAATGGAGTGTTAAATGACTGCAAGCAATTCATTTGTCTGATTTTTGACCTTTATAAATTACAGAGTATAGCTTGTGGGAGAGAGAGGCTTTCACGGCTTCCCCCAAACTGTCATCCAAGGGAACATCATCCCACTCTAAAACTACAGAAGTTAATATGTGTAGCTCAGGGTTGAATTGTGGAGTCCTTGGGGTTCTCTGAGCTTGGTTCTTTTCTTGCAAACGTTTCATTACCTAGCCGGGTAATGAAAAGAACCAAGCTCAGAGAACCCCAAGGACTCCACACTACAGAAGTTCTATGAGAGAAGATGGAAACTTTCCCCCTGGGACTACTAGCAGCTCTGAGAATGTGTGTGTGTAAATGAAGGAGGAAGTGAGGGATAGATTGCATGAAAGACAATTTGAGTTTTGTATGGTATTACTACAACCACAGCAGAGAGGAAAAGGTTGAGGCCCCTGTGTCTCCATGTGCTGGACTCCTGACCCTGCTATTGAAAGAACAAAACCAGGCATGACAAATGTTTGACAAAAGTTTGCATCCATGTAATGCTCTTCAGCCTGCATTGTGCTTAGTTCAAAGGTCTACTGCAGGATGCCCAACACACTTCTCTGCTGTGACAAACTTATCTCCAGCAGCAATAGTGGCCTCACCCGGAAGTCTATCCCGACAGTAGCTATGAAGGTCCCAGAGAGGAAGGCTCCATCTTTGAACTGGACGAGGAAGCAGGTCTTCCCCACACCTGAATCTCCAAGCAGCATCACCTACAAGATGAGGTGCAAAAGCTCATTAATACGGCTGGTTGGGGGATACTGACATTCGTGTGCTTTTTTCCTCCATGCCTCCTTGTTGAAGAAGTGTCCCTCTCTTTTGTCAGCAGTGATCTAATCTAGCAAGCAGGTACAGCAGCCAATAAAGATAAGAAAAAACAAATGCAATATCTAATCTTCAATCTTACTTTAGCCTTTCTGACTGGGAGACGCTCATTGTCTGCTCTACTACAATAGTCTCATGCTATCAACACTGGCTGTAACTCAATGGGGAGAACTTAGCAGAAAATCAGGAATCTGATAGCACCTTTTCTGACTAACAAATTTCATTAAAAGGCATATGTTTTCCCAAAAATTCCTGATTTCTTGCCACCACAGACCAGTGTTTCTCAACTGTGGCAACTTTAAGATGTGCAGACTTCTTATGCTGGCTTGGGAAGTCTGGGAGTTGAAGTCCACACATCTTAAAGTTGCCAAGGTTTAGAAAAACTGCTACAGACTGACAAGGCTGTCCCCCTGTAACAGATAATTCTTTGAAAGTTGTTTATTAGGTTTATTGGGTCTGGGAAAGCTTTAGAAGTGAACCAGAAGTGCTTTGGATCTCCTGTAAGCACAGCTCCTCTCTGTTACTAATCAAAGTGCCCCAACTTTTTTCAGGGTTCTGCATGAGCCTGAAAGAAAAGTTGTTGCAGCTTTAACCAGCCAGCTTTTTAATGCAACTCATTAACTAGCTGCAAGGTTGTTTTATTCAGGTTTGCAGAAGAGTGAAAAGGTTGGGCTGCTGTAAGGAACAGCAGAGCAGTTCTGCGCTTGCATGAAGTCCAAAGCAATACTTGAGAAATCATCTTCAAAGTCTGCATCCCTTTCTGTTTATCATCCTCTTTAAATGTTATGGTAAGCTTACAAGGATGGTCTAGGACAGACTTCCCACCTCATGTTCTCCAGAGGTGCCAAAGGCACAGCAGTTGGCAATTATGGTTATTTAAACTGAACAAATCTGGAAGGCACTAAGCTGAAAAAGGCAGTTTTAAAATGTTTCCAAATAGAACAAATAGAGTGTACTTTGCTAAATCTTTCAGGAAGATTTGGGCTCAGGGAAAACCATCCAGGATCTCCCTTTCTATTCCCAGCTCTTTTCAGTGAAAGAGGTGATGTCTATCTATGGTCCTGGCAAAATACGTTCCTGTACTTTCATCTCTCTCTCTCATCCTTGTGTATCTGCCAGTACAGTAATGGTGGAAAGGGAACTCCAGAAATACAGTTGCTTGCTAGATTGCGAATGTTTGGCAAGTCTTCCTTCCTACGGTGCTCTCTCAAGAGATGTCCTCCCATGTAGATGAACAGTCTTGAGGGATATCAATCCCACTGTCCTGATTCTCTGAGAGAGTCTGGAGTTCTTTTGTGAGCTTGCCCCAGACTCCTTCTCTGAAAGAATGAAAGGCTATAAACTCTCCTTAACTGGTTGTCCTCATTTCCATAATTACTAAAAGCAGCTCTTCCTTGTCAATGTTTCCTCTCTTCCACACAAAAGATAAGGAGTTTAGCTTGCAGCTACCAGCTGCTGCTTCCACTGGAAACAAACAACCCATTTACTGTATATTTCTACTTCATGCCATATGGTCCAACTCTTGCTTTTGTCCAGGCTAGTCTGGACAAGCTACATTTCTGGAAGCTCAGGGGCCAAATGCCTTGTTCAAGGACGTGAGTATCTGCCTGAAATGTCAGGGCAGCTTGCTAGGAAGTAGTGAGGTTCAGTCACCTACTCTTTCAATGGAGAAGCTTGTATGACAGGACCTAAATCTTCTGACTGCTTCTGAGTTACTGTTCCTCAGTTTAGGAATTATAATAATTAAAATACCTTACTTAGGATTATTTATTTATTTATTTCAATTTAAGGGAACTTCTGCTGTAGAGCCTACAGCAACTTCTTGACTCCATTTATGGTAGTCCTGCCCTCTGTCCCCTCAGCCCTCTCCAGTTATCACTGCCAGCAGGGCTGTGTTCACTGAAGAAAACCAAAATACAATCCTATCTGAGCTCTTATCTGGGAATGAGTTCCTTCAGTGAAACTACTTTCACACAAACATGCACAGGATCGGTACTATAGTTTTATGCACTGAAACATTTAGGCTGGAGAGGTCACCAAATGCTCTGGGATGCCCTTGTGAGCTGTCAGAAACTCCCAGATCAGAAGGGGCTGCACTCCTCACCCCTGCCCCAAGCAAGCAAATAGTCCATTAGCTAATGTTACCTCTCCTAATCCAAACATTGTATTAATCCTCCAAGTAATCCCCAAAGGCACAATTCAAACCCAGCCCTTTTCTTCACCCTCTGGAGCCAGATTTGTCATTGATCTATGATGTTATATAGACAAAGGGTGGAGAAAGAAGGAACTGTTTGTTACTAATACACTTGATTAGAATCTGAAGTATATTTCTCACAATCAGTTCCTTCTTTCACGGATTTTTGTCTATATCCTCTGAAGTCACCCTGACCATAAATGCATCACAGACTCCATGGCTGGACTCTGAGATAAAAGCCTGAGAGGTACCATTACAGCACGTCAAGTGTCAGGAGACGATCCGTAAGCTCTGGGGCTCTCTTCGTTTCTTGCAGCCACCTCACCTAAGTTGCAAGACGGCAGAGCAAACACACAATCCAGTATCCACTCCTTCTAAGCAAACAGACTTTCAGCTTAAAAGTCCTGGTTTTGTTGGCATTTTTGGAGCCATTTACCCCAGGGAAGGAAAGGCAATATCGGAGGCTACTCTGAATAGTTAAAAAGAATTCACCATAAGGCATCTTAAAGATTGATTGCAGTGTAAGATTTTGTGGCCATTTTCATTTAACGGGTTCTGTTCACAAAAGGAGGAGCACCCTATATCTGTTAATAAATCTCTCACCTGTCCAGAATTTATCCCTGTGAGAAATGTAGATTATCAAGTATTTGTCCACCTATAAAAAGTGAACCCACCCAGCTCAGAAAAAACAGCAATCCCTAGGGGATAATCCATCAACAGCCCTGGCAGAACAACAAACACTGGACTCTTAACAGCTCAAACTTAAAAAATACTTTTTAAAAGCAAAAGCAAGCAAACTAAACTTAGGTGCAAGATTTGGGACAAGGGAACATCTCTAGAGTAATGGTGTCCCCCTCACTGTAAGAAATCCACTTGCCGGGTTTCCTGAACTGCTCTTCCTCAACTGGATACAGCAATATTTCCCAGAAAGCTGAAACACACTTCTTAAATTTCCAACTAAAAAACACTGCACTTGATATTCCAACGTCACTTTTCCCAACGTAGCATCTTCCAGAAGCTTTGCAACTGCAACTTGCAAAATCCTCAGCCAGCCTTTGGGCACACTGATTGAGGAAACAAGCAGTTGCAACACAACTGAAAAGGCCCAGGTTCGGAAAAGCTGCTCCAACTGCTTTCACTTTAAGAATGTGGAAGAGAAAATATTTTCTCTCTGCATCTTTGTATGGAGGGAGTGTCAGTTTAATAGAAGGCAGCAAGTCCCACAAGAGGGACTCCTGCAGGAAAGAACCATAAAGATTCTCCTGCCTGATGCCCTTTCAGTAGGGCTGGGCTATGTACCTGAAGTTGTAATTCATGTGAGTTGTAGTCTGACCCAGAAAGTGCCATGCAGGGGAAGGCAGTTAGAACAGGCCAGAAATGATTGCTGTGATGGAGTGGCCAAGGCCCGTGGCCAGTTTGCAAATTTTCTTGGATTGGTGTTGCTGCTCCTCCTTGTGTGGCTGTCTTTTTGCCTCCTGCCCTTCTCAGGTGTCAGGAAGAGGGAGAAGCAGCAGCGGTTCCAGACACCAGTGGACTGGAGAAGAAGAACAAAGGGGCACCACTAGCAGTTGGCAACTACCGCAATGGGGAGGGAGCAGGGATCCCTGGTGGAGGCCAGCTGTTATCTTCTCCAAGGATCCCCTCCCCGAGGAAATCTGGAACTGAGACTGAGTGAACAGCATGAAATAGGGCTTCTGGATTTAAGACTGCAAGAGAGCTGGTAGCCAAAGTTTTCTTCCAGTTCCAGGCCCAGCAACCTGATTCCTATCAGTGAAAACATAGGGCCAACTGATAACCTTGCCTTAGTATGTAATATGAACCCAGCTCTTTGGCTGTGTAAAATAGCTATGGCTTAACATGTAGTATATCTCCAGCCAATAGTGGCTCATACACTAAACTATTATTAAATCAACCATGGTTTTGGGTGATGTGAGAGCCCAGTCATTAGCAGAGGTAGAAGATGAGTTTTGTCTTCATTGGAATTAAATGTGGTTCTTGCCCCTCAAGACTCTACTTCCATTAGGTGTGGGGGCAATAGGTTCACGTCTTTTCTCCCCCGAACCATAAAATGTATGCTTAGCTTCATGGGTTGTTATTGAGCCTGTTCCGTGTGCCGTTTAGGACAGTGGTTTTATGTCATGAAACTGGTCAACAATGTTTTAAATTCCCAACATGATTATGCAGGAGTCCTTCCTTCACAGAGAAAGGTGCATTATTTCACTTGTTTTCTATTGTATTTGGCTCCTTATGCATATTTCTGTTGATTAGACCCTGATCTTCTGTCTAACTCTGATGGAAGCATGAATCTTAGTACCAGAAACTCATGCTGGAATAGTTCCTTGGATGTGGGAAAGTGGAAAGCAATAGATAATTAAGTACATTCACAGAATTGCATTGCTGGCTGCAGGGATACTTTTATTCAGCTCTCTGCTTGTGGCAAGCAGACTCTTTACCACAAAGCACACAATTTTGCAGATCCAGCATTAGCAAGGCTTACGATGGCATAAAGACACACCGGGATATAAATGAAATAAATAACTTGCAATATAATTAGAATACTCTACAATTGCCTGTCCCAACAAAGAGCGACAGTGCTCTTCCTGGTTCTGCAACATGACTGCTGGAGCTCATACCTCTGCTGGGGAGATATGTGCAAGCTCTGAATGTGAGGAAGTGAGCTTCACGGCCTTGCCAAACCCTTCCCCCATCCCTGCCTTCATTCTGAGAGATGTGTCTCCTGATTAGCTTCCCGCTTTAGCGGCTTCCTCCCAATGTGGTCTGAATAGCAACGGCCACAGCTGTTGCTGCAAAGGAGAACAGCGCGCCACTGTTTGTTGGGCATCGATTTTAACTAGTGGTCTTGCTAAAGAGGAACAAAACTGTGATCGTCCAGCCCCGGGCCCTTAATGATCGGTTGTATTGCCTATGGAGGCAGAGCTCGACCTGAACACGAGCCTAATAAGGGTGCCACCAAGAATTCATCAGGACTTAGAAAAGAAACTCTTTTCAGAGCCATAGTGAGTTCTGCACTTGGGGGGGGGGTAGACCTGCAAGCGTGTGAGTGACGGGCAAAATATTCAGCAGCTGTATGGTCCCTACCAATGCTCTTCCCAAGTGTAGGACCTGTTGAATGCCTGTTAACTAGGCATCTGCTAAGGACGCAGGAACCCGGCTGCGTGTGGGCAGGAAGGGCAATACTAAAATCATAATGCAGTCCTAAGCCATGAAGGAGAACGCCCTTGGCCCTTTTCCGCATCCAGGGATTACAACTAACCATCTGAAAAAGACTTTCCAGGCAGATCTGAGCCCAGCATCGTTTTTCCAAATGAAGCTGGGTGCTGAGCATCGCCCCTCTTCCTGTTCCTTGCTGTCTTGTCACTCTTAAACCCAAGTTCAGGGGCAAAGGTGAACCCTTATGAGATTTTGGGTGGGGAAGCTAACAACAAGGAGGCAAGCAGAGCGGGGGGGGAGGGGGCGGGGGGCGGGGGTATTAAGCGTTCCCCACTTCTTCTCCAAGACCATCTGGGGACGGGGGCGTATTAATGCTTGTCACCCTCTGATCCCCTCCCCCACGCTCCCTGCCCTCTCTCGTGCCCCCTGGTGCCCAGTCGGGGCAGGCTCACACCTTGCCGGAGAGGTCGTAACTCTTGCCGAGCGACGAAGCTTTCTCCGCAGGCGGGAACGCGGCGGGGGCTCCGTTGCGCGCCGGAGGGTCGCCGCCTCCGCCCGCTCCGTTGCTGGTCATGGTGGCTCCCGCGCCGGGAGCAGGAACTGCCCGGGGAGCTTGGGGAGCTCCGGCCACGCTGCCGCTGCCGCTGCCGCTGCCCCTCCTCTCCTGCCCACGCGCGGAACCGCCCCTTTCCCAGCCGCGGCGGCGGCTCTGGCGCTCGGCAGGGGATAGATACCTCCCGAGCGAGCCTCCAGCGCGGGCCGGGGCGGCGTCCGCTGCTGCGGGAGCCTTTCGCCTCCCTGGGCGCTTGTGGCCCCAGGCTTGTCTTTGCATCGCCGCCGGGTGGTTTTGTTTCTGTTTTTCTTTAGGACACGTATTTGGTTGAACACCGATTAAGCGGTTTGGGTGGCAGCCGTACGTAGACGAAGGACTGCCGCCTTGCTGCTGGTGTGCCAGTCAGGCCTGCGGCTTGGAAGGGACTCTGGTTTAGAGGAGGACGCGTCTGCCGGGCAGCCTGCCTTGGCCTTGCGATGTGCCTTGCCTGCTGCCACGTAAGGGCACCTCAGGCCAGCCCTGCAAGCCCCTACTTTTCCGCCATGTGCTCAGGAACATGGTCTCTCTGCTGTGGTCCCTGGACACTGTTCCTGGGGGCCATTCTTGACAGGGCAGCAGGGAAATCTTCCAACTGGGCTCTGCCCTGCTACCTACCTGATCCCCAAACAGAGCCCCTGTGGCTCAGAGACCTGGCTTTGGAAGAGGGATCAGCCTGAGAGAGGGATCAGCTGAATGGGGAGGGGGGATGGAGGGGCTGCATGGTGCAGAGGGAGGGAGACTCCTTCATGGCACAACTCCACCACCTCATCAGCTTTTTTATTATTTATTTAATTAATTAATTAATTAATTAATTAATTAATTAATTTGTATGCTGCCCATCTCCCCCAGATGTTTGGCCATTGATTTCCAAAATGAGTGTAATGCTGTTCTGGATTACAGACTGGTTTGTATCACTTTATGGCTGGACTGCTTTTGTCAAGGGATCAGGACTTCCAGATGGCTTGCAGAAATAAATATCTTTGGCTTGATATAGATAGAAAAATAATGATTATATACCAACATGGAAGAAATTAAACAAGGAAATGAAAAAGTGAGCTTCAAAACGTATCAGCATTTTAGGGCGAATTGCAGTGGTGAAAATCTAAAAAAAGAAATATGGAAAGGCTCCAATTTTATTTGAGCAGAAGTAAAACAAGAAGGCGTGAGTGATACAGTAAAAGAGGAAGACTGCCTCTGGCCTTTCTGCGACCCAGCCAAGTAGCAGAGCCCTCCAGGAGCAGTCTGAGAATGGGACTATATAGCAACCTTTTACTGTTTTGCGCTCCCAGGTTTTGGGAATAGTTCCTTTTTTAAGGAATCTCAGACCTTTTGGGGAAGCAGAAGCTCACATTTTCAGCAGTGGAATTCACACACCCACCCAACCACATAGTCCTTCTTTGGATTACATCCCGTACCCAGCAAAGGTATGGAATTTCCAGGAATTGCTAAAATCATAAATCTCCTCCTGAGACAGAATGCGTTGGACAATTCCCACACTGGATGAGCTGATGTTTGTGAAACTAGCCAGCGTTTAAAGTACAAGTCTTCCTTTCTAAACCAAAAAGGTGTAGTTTTTCTTTAGTTTGATCTCTGACCTCTACAGGTAAATGAATTCTTTAGTTACATATGGTTTGGAAATAAAACAATATCTGAGAAAGAGTAAATCTGATGCCACAAAAATTCTCAGATTTCACTGAGTCTTCTCTAATCTGAGAAAATCCAGTGATTAAATACAAGGAAAGGGACAAAAAAGTTTGTGTTTATTTTGGAACTGCCAGAAATTCTTCTCTCATTTGCCCAGTGGTAAAAGATTATCTTATTTCAATAATCTCTTTATCTAACCTATTATAAGTGAGGTTTTTTGCCTTGGTGTAATCTTACTCATGGGACTTACAGACTTCAACTGCCCTGGCTCCTGTTGATTTTTTTCTTTTTCTTTTTCTGTACTGAAATAGTCCCCAGTGTTTAGCTAGTGAAACCAACTGTTGATCTATGAACAGAATCAGATCTTTCCCATAGGATCAACCAGTTGGGCATTTGGTGACTGGAAGACACAGCACTGGGAGAAAAGCTGAGGGTCACGGTGTGTGCGCTCAGAGGTTCTCTTGGTTTTGGAGAGAGTTTTTAACAGGAGCTTTGCTTTTTAAGCTCCAGTGAGGCTATTTTAGGACTTAACAATATGAGATTTGCATTTCCCAAATGACAAGAAAACATGCCTCTGTTATCATCCATTGGGTGCTACAGAAAAAAAGAATTCAGGTTCTCCCAGTGGCATACGTGGAAATTGGTCCATAGAGTGTTACGCTGGGATATAAAAAAATTAAGCTAGAAGCTGACCCTTGAACAGAGCTGCAATGATGGTCTCAGTGGAATTCTTGCCTGAATCAGCTAGCCATTTTGCCTCTCCATGAGAAAGAAAAAAATATAATAGGTAGTAATTTTATTATTAATTAGTAATATGAGAACAGAGGCAGTCTTTCAAGAAATGTGTCTATTTCACACTAAACAGTATTTTATCATCCCTTAAACGAGTCCACAGATGATGAAGAGACTTACTGTTCTCTGGAAATAGCCGTGGCCCCACAACATACTTCACCTGTTCAAATCTCCTTAATGGTGCTCTGGCAGCACAAGATCACACTAACAAGGACAAAAATCACAATTTGGGGGACACAGAATCTCTGCCCAATTGCTCCGTGAAGTGCATAGGAGACCTTGCACTAGAAGAAGACAGGCAAAGCTACATTACCTCACTAGCCTCTTCCCCATGGATCAGGAAAGCAGCCATAAGTATGGCTTGGCCAGTACAGCCAATCTGTGTTTGGGGCCTTGTTGGTAGACCTTGAAGTGATTTCTCTAATGGAAAAGCTCTTTTTTCAGTGAATCTTTCTCTCCAACTCTTTTTCCTAGAGGATTAAGTAGGAAAAATAGGGCAGTTAACTGGGTTTAGGTGTTCCCAGATCTTAGTTGATTAAATGAAATTTGTTTAATGTTATTTACAACTGGATCTACTTGGAACTAATTTTAACCATCTAGGAGAAGTTGACTGGGTTAATTTACTCCTTTTTGGTGTTCCCACAACTTGCTATCTTCTAACACAATTAACTGTGCTGTGGGAATAGAGACTATGACTTAATGAGGACAATTTTTAAAAGAAGTCAGTTTCACTAGGGCAGATTAGCGCAAAGGTATTAACTTTTTGCTTGCCAAGAACTCCTATTAAAATGTTATACACTTTCTTGTTACCCATTCATAATTCATAAGTGAGGACTCCAAAAAAACCTTTTTCTGAGGAAAGAGATGATACTTACAAAAAGGTGTTGTCTTACTGTGGAATTTAATGTTATACATGTAAAACTCACATATTTTGGTATGTGATGCAAGTGGATGTTGTTCTAAAAGTAATTATGCTTGGCAAGACTGGGAAAAGTAGAAGAGAAGACAGCAGATCAGATGAATGGACAAGTTGGAAGAGATTACTGGAATATCTTTGGAAGAGCCATGAGTTAGTACTTAAAACAGGTTAAGTGAGACTTCATACCACAGAATGAATTCCGTTTCATCCAGTGACACTCTCCTTCCACCCATCCTGCCTCCACCCTTCCACCCATCCACCTTCTGAATTTTCCATGGAACAGAACGGTTGCTTCCTTCCCATCTCCCATCCTATCTTATAATGGGAGTAGATCTTGGAAAGGGAGGAAATGGTCCTGTAATCTTTTCTGTGGCCCACAATTAGAAGATAATATTATATTCTGACTATGAATATAATGTTATCTTCTAATGCAGGCCATGGCCAAATGCTCACACCTTCCAAGATTCACGTTGTCTAAAATTGTCCTTTTCCTCCTCAGTTGGTTTACCTTAAATGCCAATGCACCACTTAAAAAAAAGATAAAGTTCAGTGCCCTGTGACTTCATGGACACGTCCCTGTAGTTTTCAAGTGCAAGCATTCTCAATAGACTAGATTTCCTTCTCCAATAACACTGGATGCATACAACTTTGTTTTATTAGCTTACTTATCTTATTAGCTTATTAACTTAGTGTACTTCCAAATGATACTGTTTTCCCATTTGCTTCTCCCCTCTTGCTTAAAAACTATTTTGGTGTTCAGATATTTATGTAATTTACGTAACTGGAAAATATGGCACTTTTCAACAACTCAGAGTTCAAGCATTCTGTGTAGAAAAATGTCATTCTGATAATCTTAAGAGTCACTACATCCCTCCTTTGAAGCCATTTATTGTATGGAAGGTATGCAATAATCCACTGCAGTGATTCACAGTAACTCCTACAGAATTCACTTTTTCAATGATTTACTGTTTTCTATTGAATATTGTAATTTGATTACCATAGATAGCCAAGAAAACAAATGGATCATCCAACAAGTCAACCCAGAGTTCTTACTCAAGGCACAAATGACCAGGCTCAGATTATCATACTTTGAACAGTAGTTCTCTGGAGAAGGCTCTAATGCTGGGAAAGGTGGAAGGAAAGAGAAGATGACCAGCAGCAAGATGGATGGACTCAGTTACAGTGGCAATAGGTGCACCATTGGAAGATCTGAAAGACCAGGTTAGAGATGGATTGTCATGGCGAAAATCTATCTATGTGGTTGCTAGGAGCTGGCAACAACTTGATGGCACATAATCAGTCAATCAATTGATTACTGTACAGAGGAAATCTATGAATATATGGGAAGAATTAATCCATAACCAATTAAAAACATTTCATCATTATTTGTTATAAATCATTTAATTAGCTAGCTAAATTAATTTTTCCCCATGCATTTTTGGGGTTCACCCATTTTCTATCCAGACCCACTTACATTCATGTGTGTGGCCTTTGATTCATTGCAGAAATGAAGACAAGTACTGGGGGAAGGAGGGGGTGGAATTGCACAGTGAAGCAGCTTCATTCATCAATGTAGCCTACCTCCATCTGCCAACTGTTTTATGGGCTGGCTGGTTGCTCACAGAGCCAGGTCTCTGTGCCAGGAAAAGATGAAGAATGCCATTTGAAAGAGCTGAATCTCCCACTGCCCAAATAACATGTCCCTGGGTGTGTGTGTGTGTGTGTGTCCAGGAATCACAAGGGAGGTGGTATGTCCATTGGGATTAATCAAAGAGTTCCCCTGGGATTTATCAAATCTAAATCCCAAATCATCTTCCCAGAATTTGTTCAGAACATGTGTTAGTATGAGTATTATATAACAACAATAAGATTCCTTTGCTATTAAATTTTGATATACATCTTAGCTCAAATATTGTTAATGGTCTTAATTAATGAGATCTAGCTATTTTACTCATTTGAAACCAGTTGGTGTTTCTGGTTATTTCTTTTGTAAAATATACTCATTAATTACAGGATTTTCACCTATAATCTAGTTCTGTAAAATCTTCTGCCTACTGCACTGAACATATTTATCCTCATAATCAAAAGGAAATGTTGAAGGAATGGGAGAAGGGAAGAAAGGTCTGGGGCCAAACATTGTTTCCGTCATTTGAAGTAGTAGGCATCAGTTTCTCAGTGAAAGGTTCAGCACCAAACAGGGAATAAGTTAAGAATCTGTGATGTTCCTTTGGTTTTTAAATGTATTTATAGATATATGTATAAGAAATGCTTTTGGGGTGACATTAGAGAGGTGTTGATTAGTGATTCACTCTATCATCTTACAACTAGACTCTTGTAATACATTACATGTAAATCTGCCTTTGAAAACAATTCAGAAGCTACAACTGATACAGAATGCAAACACCCAACTACTAGGACAACCTAGTTTAGTAGAGCAACACCTATTTTAAAGTTGCTGTCCTGGCTTTTGGTTGGCTTCAGAGCCAAAGTGCTAGTTATTACATATAAAGCCCTGCATAGCCTGGCAGCGGGATATATCAGGGACAGCCTTGACAGGCAGAATTCTGCACATCTGGTCCAAACTTCAAGAGAAGACCTGTTAATAGTCCCTCCACTCCAGGTGAGATAAGAGGAGTTGGGACAAGAAGACCATTTTTCCGGGTGTAGGACCCCACACAAAGGAATACTGTGATCCCAGTATACCTGGTCCCAACTTCCTTACATTCCAGAAGGCCCTTCAAACTGTTTATTTCAATGATCCTTCCGCTGATAGGGTGATTGTGGATGTACATTTGTGTAATCATGTCATCTTGATTATTAATATTTTATTTAGTTCTTTATAGATATTTTTAAATTGTTTTGTTGTTTTATTGTTCCTTGTTGTTCACTATCCAGAGTCATTTTTGATTGGGGAAGTTTAGAAATATTAAATATTAAAGAATTAATAAATGAATAAAATAATGCAATGAGGAGCATGGATGGAAAAATTAATGTATTGAAGACCAAGACATTGACTGATGGATGGATGGATGGATGGATGGATGGATGGATGGATGGATGGATGGATGGATTTCACACATTTATAAGGCTTAAGCTTAAGCAATGTGACTCTGGATGGTGTTCAACAAAAATTAACATTAACAGAAAGAACCATACATCATTTTAAAAAACAACCCAATATATAAAATGGCAAACCAAATGGGATAATTAAGACAACCAAAAGTAGACTCCACTCAGCTAGACCCAAATTCCTGGGGGGAAAACCAGGCCTTCACAGTGAGGGCCCATCGTACATCAGGGGTGGGGGGAATCATTCCAGAGGACAGATAAGATTGTTGTATTTGACTGGAAAATCAGGGTGAATTATTGTAAGTTACAAATAAATGGCCAAAAAAAATAATAATGGTGCAAGTAAATGAATTTGTGTACATTGGTAGATTGTTTACTCAATATGTAAAGTGGATCTGAGACATTTTAAGAAGTGCAAATGCTGGTAAAAAGGTAGCATATGGTCTGATATGAGACATGAATGTTTATTAAAGCATTGAAATAGTTCATATACCAAAGTGGATAGAGCACATTTCTATCCACTTTGTTATATGGAAGTGAGAGCTAAGTGTTTCAGAAGAAACATGAACGAATGCAGTGGGAACGAGGGACGTAAGAAGTGTTATTGGTAAAACAAGAGGTAGGGTCAAGAATGAATGGGTACTGAATGAATATGGATTGAATACAAAAGTGAGTGACTAGTGTGAAAGAAGCATGTGGAGGTGCTTGATCAAAAAGAGACTGAATAAGGATCAAAGCACAGTTGATAGAAGAGTGAAAGTGAAGGGATACTCAAAAATGAGAGGTGAATCACAGTTGAGAGGAAGTGGAAAGTGAAAGGATACTCAAAAATGAGAGGTGAAAAGTTCAAGGAACAAAAGTAATGGTATGAAGCAATGTATGGATGGGGTGGAAGCAGGGACTGTTTGCAAGGATAGAAAGGTGGGGAGTTATAGTGAATCATGCTGATGTAAGCTAAATTTAGTTAGATTTCCTTTTCTCTTATTTCCCGTGTTTAATTCCTTTTGCCCACTGCTTCTCACTCTTCTTCTGCACTTTGCATAGCCTTGCTTACAACAAAAGGAGGTAACATGATAACCGTATATGTATATATATGGTCTTGCTGTCTGGGAGGAATGGCATTACCCAAACAATAGGGAATAGTTTGTATCCACTGAATTCTTTGACTACTTTCTGATATGAAATAGCACTGAGATTTCAAATGCTTAAACTTCCATCATGCTTTATTTGCCTAGTCATGGGGTGGGGGTGGGGGGTATAATTAGATATAAATGAAGAAATTATTGCTATCTATATAACAGTCAAGTAGTAGAAAAGAGAATTAGGAGTGCTTAGAATAAAAAGAGGATGTTGGGAAATGTAGTCATTTTAACTGCAGCAAGAGCAGTTATAATTAAGGGTTTTGGTTTGTTTTTACTGTCCAGAAAGTAATGATGCCTGCAAACACAAGGCAGATTGCATATCCAGATAAGGTTTTTTTCTTCACTTTTTCTAACAACGTTTCTAGGTCTCCACGACCTTTTATTTTAGCTCGGGTTTTCTACTACCCCCTGCTAGAGAAACCTGTATTTCCAGTCCCTGTTAACAATGCTATGGAAAATATTCAAGAAAAGTGAATGTGCCGGATTCTGAAAACTGACCATCAGTTGGCACTTCATCATTTCCCAGGTGATTTAATGCATGTAAGGGGTGTTTGCAAGTAGTATGATGCGGGGAGGGGATAAACTATGCAAATAAATTTTCAGGTAATTGCATGAGGAAAAAAGCTTTCTCTTCATAAGCAACTGTGGCTGTCAAATCGGACCTGTGTTTTGTCTCAAGGTGTTGACAGACAATATGACAACACCCTCCTCACAGAGGCAGGAAAAAAAACCCTAAACCTGCAGCGACTGGTCTTCTCCCGGTTCCAGCCGATGAAGCCGAAATCAACTCCACCTCCGAAAGATGCCTCTGAGGAAAGGGACAGGTGCCCGTGTCTGTCACTCTTGGTGAAGAGGGTAATGCAGACACAGGCCTGGCACTCTTCAGTGTCCTGGATTGAATCCCAGGATCTCTGGCATTTTTTTTTTTTTTTTAAGATTCCTTTCGTTTAGAAAAATAGGCAGCTGGCATCTTACTTATTTCCAGCAGTGGCTCTGGGCTCTGAAATGATGGCAATGGACGGTTTCTGCTCAGTACATCTTTGGAAGGGCTCTCTCCTGCCCAGAAAAACAAACAAGGGTAAAATTGGGGAGACAAAGTACACTTTGAAGGATGAGGATAGGGAGAAGCAACCTCAGCAGTTTGTCTTTGAATAAATGGGTTTGGTCACTAGAAATGTCCTCTATGGTAATCGTTTTGTAAACAGACAAGCCTCTTTTTTCTCTCCCTCCCTACACTTACTATGGTCATTTTATGAGAATACCTACAACTCTCAGACATTCCAAATGTGCTCACTAATCCCCAAAGATTGTGTGCCTGTAATGGTATGTGGGGACAACCTTGGGAGACAGGAGGAAGAGCCACAGCCAGGGGAATGGATAAGAGGCAGCTTAGCCCACAAAAGGATTGCGGGTGTGGCAAACATCTCAGAAGGGACCCTCCCTAGTTCTTTGGGCTGTAAAGGTGATGGGGGAGAGATGGACCATATTTTTCCATCTATAAGATGCCCCCATGTATAAGACGACCCCCACTTTTCCAACCCAAAATTAAGAAATCAATATTTTAAAGATAGTGCAGGACACATTTTTATTTAGTAATTAGGTAACATTTACATGATATGCTCAGTGGGAGGAGGTCCAAACCGTCTCTCTGCAGCTCTATTTCCATGCTCTTTTGCATAACTGAATACATTCAATCACGAGTGAAACTTCCGATAGCTTGTCTCTGCAAAGAGACTTCCTCCAATTGGTTTGTTCAGCATCAGCTGACATCAGTTACATAAGGCTCGTGATTGGAGGAAGTCTGTTTGCAGAGACAAGGTATGGGCAGTTTCGCAACTGCACGGTTCTCTCCTCGGCTTACTTCCTTGCATAAGATGCCCTTCGATTTTTAGTGTAACGATTTTAGAAAAAAGTATCATCTTATAGCTGGAAAAATACGGTACTTTCAGTCTTGCAAGATTCCATTAATGTAACCTTACAATAAAGCAGAATTAGTTCATTTGGCTGTGTTTGCTCTCTGGCCTACCTCGCAAGTCTAATACTGCCTCTGATTTGGAGTTCATGAAATTACAGAAAAAGTATTAACCTACAGCACAGCTTCAAGACACAGAATAAGGGTCATTGAGATTTCACAGCAATGTTCTCCCCTCCGATATTCTTGTGTGGTTTTAGGGCATGTTGATCCTCTCATGATACATAAATATAGGAAGATGACACAGGGAAGGACAGTGAGGACCATTTGTGCACTTGAAATATAGCAAAATCTATTTATCCTGGTATTCTGCCAAATCATCATCATCAACATCATCGTTATCATCACTCAGATCAAAAGACCGAGCTGAAGTGTAAGTGTTTGATTTCCTAAAAGCTGCAAGAATGGAAGCTGTGCTCTGCTGCCAAGGGAATAGGTTACATAGGCCATTTCCTCACCACCAAGTAACTTTGTAATCCTTGAGGGAAAGAAATGTGAAAGGGTGGTAGTAAATATTTTACATTACAGGGATATTTTGATAACAAACTCTGGGAAGGCTATTAGATCATTAAGGCAGAAAGAGAAGTTCTATGTTGCCAAAAGGAATATCACAAGGTAGAGAAGCAGCAGTGTCTGCTCCAGAAAGAATGAAGGCTATGATCCATAATTTTTATGACCTTGTAGGAGACCATTTTTCTTGCTCTAATTGCATACAATATATTTCTATTCAAGTGTTTATAGTGTCCATTATTTAATAGCATTATCAAGATAGTAATGATATTTATTCTGTCTTAAAAATATCCTGCAGCAGAAATAGTTCCTTGCAGCTCCATGCTGGTGTTTACTGTTTAACTCCAGTTTCCATCAAATGGGAGAGAAGAAGCTTGTTCCTCAAAATAAAACAACATTCCTACAGTACTCTAGGGTGTCCAAAGATCTACATATACATTATTCAATAATCCCGATAACCACTGTGAGAGGCAATGTGGTGTTATGCCCATACTGTAGTTGTGAGAGAAGTAAGGCTGATGTTGATTAAAGGCTTCTTCTAGATGAGTGAAAAAGACAATACTTGAATGAAAGGCTTCCTGGTTCAAACAGTTCAGTTTCTTAGGCAATGAACAACAGCCACCATCTCAACAAAAACGCTTTCAACTTTAAGATTTACTACCACAGACCTCTGGCCTCAGCAAAATCTGCAATCTTTCATTCATTCCAAAGTAAGTTCTCTTCTAAACAACCTGCCACTTGAATACTTTTACTTATCTACAGCATCTCTTGCTCCAGAGATATCCTTTGCCTTGTTTCTTTTTCCCTTGTTTAAAAGGATAAGATGTAAACATAAGGCTGGATTTTCCCACAGGAGTCTTGTTAACTTATGACAACACCTTTCTCCCTGCTAAAGATCTTCTCCTACTAGATGGATGATCAATTAGGAGCTGCAGACAGGCACGTAGACAAATGGACATTCCTTCCAGGGAAAAATACACAGTCAATTGTTGCTGGTGCCAGTGGCTCTCCCTACCCACCTACCACATGAAGACAATCTTGCCTGCCCCGCCCCCACCACCTATTAAGTTCCCAGGCCTGATAAGTTTCTGGAAACCTCAAAAAATCCAAATAAGCAGCACTTGTTTTGTTCTAAACAAGCCTCAGTTCTCAGTGCAGCAGCCTATTTTCCTCTGGTGTTAATTCTGAAATGCCTGCCTTCGTATGGCTCTGCTGGGGACTTTGGCTAATGTCAATGTATTAGCCTTAACTAGGAATAGTGTAACCTTTCCTGAGCTGGTACCTTCTAGATGGATGTAGATAAAACCCTCCATTGTCACAGCCACTGCATGTGATGGCTACGCTGGGTGGACAGGATATCACATTTAGTGATCATGAAGTTGGAGAAGGCCATATGCTTTATTTTTCAATTTCATCCCCAAGTGATAAAGTCTAAATCATCCATGCCTCTCCCATTCCTTAACAAAAATAATTACAAGGTCCAGTCTTAGATCCTGCACTCTTCAACATTTTTCTTAATAATTTGGTGGAGGGAGTGGAGAAATTTGCAGACAAAATAACATTGGGCAGGAAAGCTAATATCCAAAAACATCTTAAATTAGAGACATGGGATGGAAATAACAAAATGAAATTGAATAGATTCACCTGCAAAGTTCTTCATGCAAGAAACAGAAATCGAGTGTATGAGAATAAATTGGGGGATACCAGGCTTGGTAATGGTAGTGGTGGAAAAAATCTTGGAATAGTAGTTGATAGCAAACTGAATATAATTGCAAAAAAACCCAAAGGCAGTCTTAGGTTGCATCAATAGAAATATAGTCTCTACATATGTGCAGTAGGTCCAATTTATTCTGTGTTGGCAAAATTCCACTTGCATCAAACTTTAAGAAGGATTTAAACAATCTGGAACAAATTTGTTAAGAGTGAAAGAAGGTAACAGCAACTAGAATGATCCAGGGACTAAAAACTCTTAAATTCCTCAAAGAGAGATCGAAGGAACTGGGAATGTTTAGACTTGAGAAGAGACAGCAGAGGGAGGGGAGACTACAGGAGCATGGAAGGTTGTCAGACAGAAGTTCCAGACCTGTTCTTCATAATTCCAGAATGGAGAAAATAATGGGCTTAAGCTACTGGAAGGCACATTCAGTTGAATGTCAGGGGACAAAAAGCAGTGGAATCAGCTAGCCTCCATGGGACGTGTTCAGGGGGAGATTGGACGGCCATCTGTCTGGGATGCTTAAATTTAGATTCCTGCATTGAGCAGAAAGCTGGATTTAATGGCTGAAGTTTCCCCTTCCAGTTCTATGATAATAACTCCTTGATGACATTTGCATGTTAATTCAAGTGGTTTTCTTTTGGTTCAGTACCTTCTACCTTTTCTGAAGGAGATGCCAGATCTTGGCAAAATTTCATACCACTTTTGTCGGTACAGCGGCCTGCTGAGACTGGTATGATCTTTGTATATGAAGATTTGCAGTGTCTCCGAGTAAGGAAAGGTTATGTTTTCCTCCTGGCCAACTGTGTATGTTGATTATTTATCTGCTTCACCCATCCTAACAATTTTGACTGTAAGAGGAGGAGGAGGAGGAGGAGGAGGAGGAGGAGGAGGAGGAGGAGGAGGAGGAGGAGGAAGAAGAAGAAGAAGAAGAAGAAGAAGAAGAAGAAGAAGAAGAAGAAGAAGAAGAAGAAGAAGAAGAAGAAGAAGAAGAAGAAGAAGAAGAAGAAGAAGAAGAAGAAGATTCTTTTTCACAATCCATAGGGGAAAAAAACCTAACAATTTTGCCAGTCTTAGAAACAGAAAAGATTGCTTAACTAAAACTGCCTGGTATCTGCCACATGAGGGCGATATTGCACTTTCAAAGCTCCCCCTTCTTGGGCTCTATCCAGTGTTTCCTATATGCACTACAGTCTGGTGTATACTAATTGTGACCTCGTGCTCCCAGTTTGGATTTTTATGTAGCTCCAGTGGTAGTGCCCTCATATGAGAGAGTATCAGCAGGTTTAGGAAAACACCAAGGGTGCAGAAGTACAGAAAAATCTCCAAGGGAAAAATACTTAGATGGGAAAGGGAGTCTAACTACAACCTATCCCAAAGTTGCCACTATGTTTGCGGTAACACTTAGCCAATTTTCACTGATCTCAAAATGCAACGTTAAACCTGGTTAGGACTTGGATGGGAGGCCACCAGGAAATCTCAGGGGTGGATGCTTCACTGGGCAGTTAAAAACAAAAAGATGACAGTTGTATATCACTTCTGTACTGATGCCAAGGAAGAACGTGGGCATATCGCTGCAGTACCCAAAGTTAGAGGTTTTCCCCTCATCTCACCAGTAAGATGGTAACACACGGAAACCTTCCTACACCCAATGAAGCTGAAATAATCTGAGGCGTGAAATAGAATATACAACCTGAAGAAAAATGTTTAAATCGTTTGTATTAAGTCTTAAAAGATTTAACGATGAACTAAATAACTAATGTTATAAATAAATAAATATAAATAAATAATGTTCATTTTACTTTAAACAGTTCTCCTTTCTACATGGGAATAGAAACATCCCTTTCTCTTTTTCTCCCCCCCCCCACATTAGCATTGGGAGGGGTTGGCCTATCTGTCTGGGACACGCGTTGATCCAATGGGGTCACATCACACAGTGGGATGGGCAACTTCGCCAGCTTCCCAAGGCACTGAAGAGGACTTCTCTGGTAAAACAGGCATAGCTTTCCGTTACATGGCAATAAAAGTGAGAGGAAAGTAACGATAAAAAGAAGGAAAGTAGCAGAGGAAGCACAGAGGGTTTGTTTGAGGGGGTTGATTAAGGGCACAGAGCACAATCTGCTACATCAGTGTTTCTCAACCTTGGCAACTTTAAGATGTGTGGACTTCAACTTCCAGAATTCCCCAGCCAGAATTCTGGGAGTTGAGGTCCACACATCTTAAAGTTGCCAAGGTTGAGAAACACTGTGCCACACGCATCTGTTTAGCTGACTGAGAACCAGCTTTCTTAACTTGGGACATCTCACTAGGGTGTAGAGAAAGGCTAGGCTATTATTTTAGGTTTAAAAAAATGAAACTTATTGCAAGGCAAGACAGCAACCTACAACCTAATCTTTTCCCTGGCCTCTGTTGGTTCCCTAGACAGGACATAAAAACAGTTCAGAGTAACTTACAGAGATCATCCCATGTAAAAACCATCCTGGGGAGTTAGCAGAGCCTGGGGTTACGATTTGTCTCCTGATAACTGATTGTTTCATGACCAACCATACCCATCATGTCCTCCAGTTTTTGAGAAGACATACAATACACTCCCCTAATTCCAAACCTACAGCCATTTTGGTATAGTGGTTAAAGGCACCAGGCTAGAAACTGGGAGACGGTGAGTTCTAGACCTGCCTGAAAGCCAGCTGGGTGACCTAGGGCCAGTCCCTTTCTCTCAGCCCTGGGAACAAGCAGAGGAAGGCAAACCTTGGGGGGAAAAACCTTGCCAAGAAAACTGCAGAGACCTGTCCAGGCAGTCACCAGGAGTCAAGACTGACTTGAAGGCGTTAAAAAAACCAAACCAAACCCCCCAAACCTAGCCATCAAGGTTGCCAATCCCTAGTGCAGAGACACCCAAAACTCCAACATAATCCATGCATTATATTACCACATTATTTGCCATATTAGTCTTTCTCTAGGCCTCTTTGCTTGACTTATTTATTACTACTGTCTGCTGAGTTATCGTATCAGAAGCCAAATGCCTGGACTTCCAGAATAAAACATTCCCAGGCGGATGCAGCAGCCAAGTGGCCCTTACGGTAAATCCGATGCCGACAGTTGCAGAGAAAGAGCCTGGGATGAATTTGCCCTGGTCAAACTGGACCAACAGTGATGTCTTCCCCACTCCGCTGTCTCCCACCAGGATGGTCTGCAGAAAATCAGACAGAAAACCAGATGAACATTGGGGGGGGGGATAATAATCCAAATCTACAAACTGCATCCCAATGAAAATTGCTGATGTTCCACCTGCTGTATTATGGCCACTAGCAAATTCATGTCTGCCTTATAGTTCTGCAAAGAAACACAGACACGGGTTTGAAACAAGTGAATGCTAGAGCAACTTAGGTGTCATTAGATCCTGAACTAAAAATCATGTCTGATCATTCCCACATTTTTCAAGAATCACTTCGCCTTTGTTGCTCAGTAGCTTCCTGAACTAAGGAGGGGAGTTCTGCAGTACTTTGCAAGCCGAATGCTATAGGTCAGAACCCCGTTAGAATGACTTCATGAAATGGGACCTTCCTCGTGCCTTGGAGGGTTTCAGCCAAAGCCTTTTAGCCAGGGCCAGATTAAAGCCAACGGATGCCCCAAGCACAGCCCAACCATGGTGCCCCTTGACCCTTCCACTGCTTAACTTACAAAACATTAAGACTCAATAAGCGTTGAAGGTGAAATAGGAGATTAAAAATTCAGTTTTCTTCCAGGCCATCCCCCAGGCTGGACCCCACAACTATAATAAATATAAACTTTAAAAAAATAACACTAAATATAGTAAGCAATATAAGCAAATTATTTACTTATAACTAGGGCAATAGAAAAAATGCAAATTTTCAAAACATTTTAACGCATTTTTAATAAAATTGTTATAAGGGGGAAAATGCAAATGCAAAAATGTATCGAAAACTAAAGTCGAGTGTGGCAATGAAAAGAGTTAAGGGCGTGAGAGCTAGGGAGAAAAAACTCTGTGGTGCTCCCCTTCCCTTGGTGCACAGGCTTCTCTTGCTTAATGGTTAATCCAGGGCTGCCTCTGGTGATCCATTCAGAATAAGCTAGTTCCACATACCTTCAGAACGAAGGTAAGAAGACTAATGTCAGAAAAAGAGTTGCTCTGGAGCCAGAATGCTGCAACCACTTTAGATGTTTTTTGATTTTAAAGACTAACTGTTGATCAGTGGGGAAAAAAAATCTATAATTTATACTTCAGCAATATTTTAGTGAGAACTGATCAAAATGATACTATAGAGCTGCAAGTTTTTTGAATTCTCCAGAAAATGTTATCAGGTCAAGTGGTAGAACATGATCTGGTAAAAATAATGCTGGAGAACTTGAAAGTTAGCAAAGTGGGTCATTTTGGTTGATCCTGATAAAGATAATAACCAAAAATAAATGTATTTTACTCAATGACAGTCCAATGGAGGAGAAATTATTGAAAGATGCATACACCTTTAAAGCAAGAAGGGTCTGTTCGGCAGTAACAGTTTGAATTTCAGCAACTGAAAAGTTTACAGTGAATAAATTATGAACATACGCTATGTTGGAAAATTACTGTGGGTACTTTCCAGTCGATTTGCACCCAGCAGACTCCTAGTCAGTCCCTTGATCCAAATCAGAGCAAGCACACACACCACTCAGTTCAGCTAGCACAAAAATAGCCGGAAGTTTATTTATTAAACATCCACAAACATAAAAAATATTTAAGTGGCAAAAGCAGGATAAAAGGCAGGCAAAAGCAGAGAGAGAGAGAAGAGAGAGAGAGAAACTGGAACAATAGGCAAGAATTTACATTAGGTGTTTATATCAAAAGGCACGGCATTTTCCAGAGCTGCTGGAAACAATGGAGTGGTTAATTAGTATAGACAGTCCCAAAGGAGGATCCTTTGATTATTCCAGCTTTAATCTTTTTATGCACATAGCAGCAGCAGCAGCAGAATAGAGATGGAAAGTAGGACACCAAGTGACCTTCCTCTATTCTGCAGCTTAAAGGGAACAATTTGGTGGGCGGGGATGATGTATCCAACACCCTGGTGATAGTTCTCAAAGGGGGAGGTTGTGTGGCTTATTTCTGGCAGCTCACAAAAGCTTATACCTTTTAATAAAATGTGCTAGTCGAAAAGGTGCCACCAGACTTCTGACTTTTTCCTACTGTATCCTATCATGGCCCATCTCTTAGAACTCGAGGAGAGTGAGTGAAGGCCCTTCCCCGTCTCCGTCTCGGCCCCTCCTCCCTCCTTCCCTGCACTTTTCTTTTCCAGAATGAAAGGGGGGAATGCTTAAAGGTCAAGCCTTATTTTATTTCATTCATAAATCTACTCTCTTAGAGTTCTCACTTAGAATGGGCCCTCATTCTCCCCAAACCTTTAGCCACTTCCTAGCTCTTCCTAGGAAGCAGCACAGATTCAGGCTGTGTTGAAGGCAGCCTTCCCAGCCTGATCCTCTTGAGATTGGTTGGGTGGAATGATTTGAGTTCTTGCCCAACTTTTTTGGAGGACATGAGGCTGGGGATGGCATCCTAGCAATTTGTTCATATTTTTATGCTCTTTTAAAAAGGAAGAGATAGGAACAACACACATAATCTTTCGGGTATGGTGGCCTTTCATGCTTCTTGGAGCACCTCAGGCTTCCATGTTGAATCCTTTTGCCACCAGCCTTTATCTTGCAATGCTGTTATCCAAGAGGATGTGATTAAGAGAGCTCCTAATTGTGCTGTCTTTCATCCATGGATTGCCTTTTGGCAGGTCTTTGCCCTGGTCTGAACATGACCAAGATGGTAGATGACTGCTTGTTGGCTACCTGCTTGTCCCCTGAACACATGGCATCTCCCACAGCTGTTTCCTCAAGATGGCTTCTGTTACACCTCAGTATTTGTCTGCTATCTCTCTGGACCTCATAATAGGATTATTCTGTTGTATTATTCATGCCTTCTGCCAGATAATCCTATTTGTTAGGGATTGGGTCATCGCTGTGTTCCATCAAAGAGAGCGCTAAGCACTGAAGATCTCTAATTAGCAAGAATACAGTCCCATTCTAGTTACAGTAGCTGGCCTCTTCAGTTCAGCCTTGGTTCTAATAGCCCCTTGTAAATTTGCTATAAAGGCACCACATTTGGTGACACTTTTCATTGGTTGTAATAATGATACTTGCTTTTTTTTCTTAGATAATTCACACTGCTTCCTAGTCTTCATTTTATATACTCCATCTAGTTGCCACCCTTCATCAAGGGAATCACCAAAATCCCTTTGAATCTTTTCCTGCTTCTGACTCCTCCTCTGTTTGATTTCAACATGTTCAACTTTTGTACTACCCTTTATCAGATTCAGAGCTTGGGCTCTAGTATTTATATCTTGTCTTTAGGGATTGGAAATTTGCATTTTTATATACTGATTTTAGAAAGCAGATTTGTTTATTTCAAAGAAATGTGAAGGTTTGGTAGGTGGAGTCTGGGGAACAGTGTTGCAACTTGTGGTACAATAGAACAACAATAAGTTTTCTGCCAGATTTATAAATGTTTCTGATGCCCACTTGCTTCTTCTTGCAATGTTTTTGTATTCCCCACACAATCCCATTAATTGGGCTATTGACTTCCTCAAAAGAGAGAAAGTAATGGGGAAAAATAATGACATGGACATTCGGATGCAATGAGAAGAGTTGGGGGGTAGTTAACATTTTGCCCCCAGACCACTTAAAAAGACTCTGGCTGTATTAAGTATTTGATCTGCCATGATGTTGTTACATTCATTAGCCAGAGACACACAGGGCAATAAACTAGACTTCCTCTGAATTCTGACTTAAAATGTTCAAACCAGTGTGCTGGGGTACACAGCCTGGTTGTTCATCCTTGGCTCCTCCAACTTGCAGGAGCAACTAAACAAATAAGGAACCTCAGTCTGTAGGGTTTTGTTTTGTTTAGTTTAGCATTATGCCTGGACCGGTTTGTTGCTTCTCTAATGAACCAGAGTTACTAGTCAGGAATTGGTTTGTGCTTCAGATTTGTTAAGAGAACAACACACCAATTTTGGACATAACCCTGAGCAAACCTTGGTTTGCTAAGCCCTTTCTTCTGGCAGCAGAAGCAATTGGGAGCAAGTGGTCAGGATGTGATGACGTGTGAATTGGGCACTGTCACTTCATAGCACAGAGTACACTTTTCCTCCTTGATAGGCAAACTTTTTAACCCCATGCAAATTAACGTTCCCCCCCTCCCCAACATATCTACCATGCTCATCAGTCAATATAAATTTTGGTTGTAGTTGGGAGATTATATACAAAACAACTCCACTTCTTTTTTGTTTGTTTGTTTCTGCTGAGATGAATTCTTCACTCAAATTTTTGTGTCAAATATTTTATATCCTTTTTTCTAATATGCATTTCTTGTAAGTAAATTATATCTTGTTTTAATTTTTTTCAAATAATGATTTTTTCTTCTTTTGAGGAGCATTTCCTCCATTTATATTCCACATTAAGCACCTGTAATCCATAATCCATAAAAATTTAGAAAAATCAATACCCATAGCATCTAATTCAGTATCACTCCTTTTACTTTCCTGCTGCACCCGTGGAGGCTTTTGTGTGGTCTAATCTGTCACATTTTTCTAGAAATTCTCTCGCTTTCTGCACAGAATTCAATCGAAACCTCTGCTGTTTGAAAGTAAAAATCACTCCTTCCATTTTGTCCCATCAGAATGGAATATTTTTCTGTTTAATTCCATTAGTCAGAAGTACTCTTTCCTCTTACACAGTATTCTAATCAGAATTTCTTTAAGCACAATTACGTCTGTATTATCAATCTTCAATCTTGTATTAAAATGCTGCTGCAGAACTTGGTCTCTTATCTTCTTCTTGATAAAATGCACCAGGACATCCCTTGGAACATTTCTTAATTTTGCAAAACTTGTATTTATTCGATAAACTATGTCAATTTCTGTCTCTGTATCCTCTTCATCCTATTCCCAAAAAATTGATAAAGCTTTGATTTTTTTTTAGATTTTTTTTATCCCGCCTTTATTATTTTTATAAATAACTCAGGGTGGCAAACATACCTAATATTTCTTCCTCCTCCTATTTTTCCCACAACAATAACCCTGTGAGTTGAGTTGAGCTGAGAGAGAGTGACTGGCCCAAAGTCACCCACCTGGCATTCATGCCTAAGGCGGGACTAGAACTCACCGTCTCCTGCTTTGTAGCCTAATTACCTTTTCTCTAATGTCTTCACCAGAATCACTGGAATTGCTCTGAATCTCTATCAAAATTCCTTCTCTCTCAACTCCAATAATGCCAGATTAACTAAATCTCTTTCCATCTCTCTATTTATAACTTCTGTCTTACTTTCCAAAATTTCCACTTTGTCATTAATTTGTTTTATATCTCCAGTCACTTATTTACAGAGTTTTCCATCTTCTTAATGTCTTCTTTTGTCTCTTCTTTCATCTTTACAAGTCTTTCATCCATTCTCTCTTCAAAAGCTGCCAATTTAGTATGAAGTGATTCAGACAACTTTTTGCCTAATTCCTCAAACAGTTTCTGAAGCAACTCTGGTGTACTTCCTCTCTCTGCAGGCTGCTCTAATGATCCTCTCTTCCCTTCTCCTGTTTCTGCCGCTTTTCCAGTAGTTGCCATTTTAGTATTGTAATCCAAAAAGGAAAGTGTCTCAGTTATAAGAGGGAAAGTAAAAGTCAGGCTTCCCTTTTTTTTCTGTTTCGTCTGTCTGTGTCCTTAATACTTTTATCCCAAATGGCACTCAGTAGTTATAGTTACCGTCACATATTACCTTTATTTTTAGTTTGTAAAATCCACCAATCGTCTATGCTCTTTAATGCTAAACAAATAACATTTCCATGAAGGTCAGCTCCATTTATCTGTTTAGTTCCAATATTTTCAAAAGCACTTTCACCAAAATTTAATATTTCAAAATTACTGTCCCCTTTATCCATTTTAAACTTTCTAACTTCCAATTCTTGTTACGCTTTTTGCTGAAATCCTTTAAAGCCCTTTCCCCCCTCCTTCTTTAATCCAGAAAGCCTGTTGACTCACCAAGTGGATTTCTTTTATTCTACCCCTCAGAAAATCTCTCTTTAACTGTAGATTGGTTATATTCGATAGTGATTAAGAAAGTGAGGCTTTTGCAAACCTTGTGTCCATATTGGCTGCATTATGGCTGTGAGCTTGATTGAAATCTTTTGACCCCCAGTGGCTCGACTCACAAGTCAGCAGCAAAAACTTCAGTTCCCACAGTCTCATCACAAGAGGCAGCTGTCCAGAGTACAAGAGGGCAATCTCACAATCTGTCCTTGTCAGAAAAGACTGTGCCAGCCAGAATTCACTACCTGGCTGCCAATCTCTGCCACAGTGTCATCCCTGCTCCATCAGGGACATCTAGTCTACCATAGAATCTCACTCAGAAGCCAAATTCTCTTGCATTTTTGAAGATTTAAGTTTTCACTGTTTTCCAGTGGAAGTTACAGGTAGTCCTTGTTTAACAACCACTTGTTCAGTGACTATTCAAAGTTACGATGGTGCTGAACAAGGGGACTTATGATCGTTCCTCGCAGTTGCAGCCACTGCAGATCCCCACAATCACATGATCATGATTCTAGCACTTGGCAACCAGCTCACAATTACAACAGTTGCAGCATCCCACAGTCACATGATTGCCATTTACAACCTTCAGTGCCAGCTTCCAACAAGCAAAGTTAATGGGGAAGCTGGCCGGAGGTCACAAATAGTGATCACATGACTACGGGATGCTGCAACTGCATGGTGTTTGCCTAACGATGGCAGCTGGAATGGCTGCAACTGCCATCGTAAGTCAGTGTGGTCACGTGATATCATGCTTAGCAATGGAGTTGCCAGTCCCAATTACTGTCATTAAGCGAGGACTACCTGTATTACCTGAGATTGTCTGCATGGAGAGCAATTCATGAAGTTGCACTGTAGACTTTTCACAGCTAGTTGGTGTTCACAAATATGTTTTGGTAGCCTTCTGCCTGTTTGTCCTTTCTAGTGGTGTTCATAGTCCTTGCATTTAATTTTGTAAATGACTCCTGTTTTGTCTTCTTTTGTTACTGGGTCTTTGGATTTGCATAGGGTGCTTTGTAGGGACTTCATTGATTCATATGCCACAGTTATTCCAAATGGTTGGAGTAACCTGTTAGGGAATTCCAAAATGTTTTTTTTCTGAGTTGCAATGTTTGCATTGGTGGTGGTTGGGTTGACCTGCACTTCTGATAAAATTGCACAAGTATCCATTGTGTTGAACGTTTATTCTCCATTGTGTTGTAGTTTGTTTCTGCTTTTTGTGATCCCAGTGAGCTGCAGGCTAGTCTGAGTAGGGTTTTTTATGCAGTTCTTGGGTATTGCTGGGTTGATGCTGTCATAAGTTGAGGACATGGTTTGTGTGGGCCGCTTTTAGTGGACTTGGATTTGAAGCCTTTTCTACTGATGAGGCTGTCCCATCAGATGTCCAGAAAATCTGTTGTTCATCACCCACTCACTACTCATGCTGCCCCCCTTTTCCAATAAAAAGTGTTCATTTTCAGCTTTCCTATAGTATTTGCCTCTGCAGTATCTACACAGAAGCTGAAGTTCACTTCCCAGGTCTTCTGTGCTTATTTTAAGGGTTGCAGGTTAATGCACCTGGTAGCTGCAGAGTCAGTGCTGTCATCCTCTTTCAGAAAGGGTAGAAAATGCTTACAGAATCAAATAACTTCCACTTTCAAAAGCTATTTTATTTTTCACGTAAAAAAGTCTTGGCCTTTCTCTTTTCTCAGTTCAGAGGAAGTGGCTGTTTCCTGATTCCTGATGATATTGAACAAATGCAACGTTCAGAATGTCAATTCTTATCATTACAATATTTCCTCCCTTTCCTTTTATGTCAAGACGCGTAAAAAAGTGCAGTTGGAAGTTATTCGTGGTGGACTTCTGCTTTTTCGTTCTGCAGCATGAGGAAGAAGATCCTCCCGAACTGGGTGGAAAAAGCAGAAGTGATGATGACCCAATCTGCCATAAACTGTGCGTTATGCAAATGACAGGGGAAATGTTTTTTCAATAAGATCTTTGACCGCAGTCAAGCCAGCAGGTAGAAAACAAAGGAGAATGCCCTTCTGCAGTAAGGAACAGCATGATAGAGCAGCGCCTAACCATGGGACTGTTCTTCCTTTTCAATCTCTTCCAGACAGGTGAGAGGTTTATATCTGTTTACCCTAAGGGAACATAGCAGCACCAAAGCCATAAACAGGAAGCGTCTTCTGAGTCAATAGTGATAACTCTATAATAAGATGTGACGAGCTAGTCTAAACAAGATTCCAATTAACTATTTTTTGCATTGGTTCCATAGCTTACATTTCTTGTATTTTTGTAATTGTACAGAATGGTATAAAGTTCCATCCAAAATTATTTCATTTCTGTAGACCAATGGGAACAATTTCTTCCCTTCCTTAATGTAATGGTACTAGCAGCGGGGTCAGTAAAGACTCATTAGTGCGCAGATGTAATAGTGATAACTCTATAATAAGATGTGACGAGCTAGTCTAAACAAGATTCCAATTAACTATTTTTTGCATTGGTTCCATAGCTTACATTTCTTGTATTTTTGTAATTGTACAGAATGGTATAAAGTTCCATCCAAAATTATTTCATTTCTGTAGACCAATGGGAACAATTTCTTCCCTTCCTTAATGTAATGGTACTAGCAGCGGGGTCAGTAAAGACTCATTAGTGCGCAGATGTAATGGACAGATGTTGGGAGAACATCACTTCAGGAGAAACATTCTTTTTCATTTCCTATTGGCAGCTATGTCCAAGGAGTAATATAGTTTTGATTAAACCAGATCACAAGCAGCTATGGCTTGGTTTTTTAAGGAAAAAGCATAAGAAATTAAAAAGTCTGGATGATTGAAATGAAGAATTTGAATAGCTGGTGTTGATTCTCTATGACTGATCTGGAACTTTAAGGCATTGTTTTAAGCATTGGTATCTGTTCCATCTTGTAAGAGGGTGAACATTGTAGGGAGGAGCAATTTTGCTTGGAAAATAACATTCGGAACCTTCCCTTCTAACAGCCCTCTGATCAACTTGTTAATGAAAACCAAATCCTAACCCTCTAGTATATTGTTCTAGATGAGCTGCACAACTCAAACATTAAAACAAAAACATTTAAAAATTTGAGAACATTTTGAAGATGGCTTTTCACTTGCACTGCTGGCCTAGTTGAGATGTTTGTTCTGATTTTCTGTTACACTTTCATGAGAACAAAGAACTTCTCTTTGGTATGGTCAACCTTTGTTGGCCTCAGGTAGTGCTTTTGGATCTTTTCCATCTCCAGCACTGCAGTTTAGCCAGTCCCACTTCTACTCCACACACTGTTCTTCTTTGTCTTTTTAGGGCTTTGTTCTGTGGTTGTAGTTGTTCTGGGGGGCTATGTCAGCAATGTGACCACAACGTAGTTGAAACGGGTTCTGGATTGTGGCTATCGGGGTGACACTTAGCAGGGTGACTAGTGTGATGGAATGGAATTATGAAGGCCAGGCTCAGGGAGATAAACATTTTCTTAGCTCGCCAGAACAGTGTGGGAGGAACAAGAGGATGAGACTGGCACCTCCCTGAGGAATTCACACTGTTGTGGCTGGAGGACTTTGGGAGCTGGGGTTTCAGTCTGGGAAGATTCTTGCTAGAGGTTGTAGCTAACAAACATAGCTGGACTGAATTGGCATGGTCTCTTGGAGTTCCTTGGGCTAGGCCTGACACTAGTTAGGTGAATGCAACCTTAACTTTTCTTCCCAGCTGGAGTTCCCTATTTTGCCTTTCTCAGAACTACTGGTTCCTCTAGGCTTGCAATTGCTGAGCATTGTTACACCACATCTGTTCCATCTGCAAATCATTCCCTGTGTCCCACAGTTTGCCTTCATCCTCCGCAGGCCTCAGATACTGCTAGTGTGGCTTTGGCTTGCTCTCTGAGCGCTGCCAGGCCATCAGGATTCAGCCCCAGTTCTCCAAGAATTAAGCTCTGAAAATGGCAGCTCGTTAGCCCAACTCTTTTCTCCATCAGACTGGAGAGAATCTACATCCCTTTTGCAAGCATTTCCAGGAAACCAACAGAAAAAGAAATTAAACCTTCAGCACGCGAGGGAGCTATTCCAACTACTATACATTCTGTGAAGTGTGTTATCTCGGCCAGTCTTCAGTTCAGCAAGCTGGCAAACCACCTTGCAAGACTTTTCCCTGAACTTGGCCAAGTGAAACAGAGTTAGGAGGTAGAATGTGTGGCAGGCAATCGTCCAAGAGAAAGGATCTCCTCCCTGCTCCCAAATAGGGAATGGCCTTGCCTGAATGTGAGTTTCTTCTCCACCAGACATACAGGAAGGGGAAAAAAAATCAAGCCTAAGGTTCTGAGGTTGAAAAGAACCAAAGATGTTCACAATCTGGAATGGTCAGTGGTGGTTGGCTGATGGGGTCACACAATTGTTGGGCACATGTGCCATATGAAGGCATGATAAAGTCCCCTCATCCCCAGTCCACAGCTGGGGCCAACTAACTTTGTTTTTCTCTGATCCAGTGAAGAAGTAGTGTCTTCCATCTCCTCCCAGCGCAAGCCTTGCTCTATACACAGTTTGTGTTGCATCAGCGGCAACCACAGCAGGGCAGTGGCTGAGATCTGCCCAGCTCCTATAGGCCATTTGCAGCTGCTGGAAACCTTCTCCCTCCTCTCTGTGGCTGCTGACTTCCCTCATGACTATTTTTGATCAGGTGGCTGGACCAGGAGAGGAATATCACCCCCAAGGTCATTAGGGAAGACAGTAGACTAGGACCTCTGTAGAACAAGCTGCTTGTCAAACCCAGCTAGTAACAAATGCCCTTTCAGTTATCCTCTGCAATTTGAGAGAGTGCTTATGGCCACTGCAGCATCCTGCAGAACAAGCTGGATGTTGGGGCATTCAGTTCTACTCTGGTCTGACAATCTGATGATCTGATTTACAGAGGGCCTGGTCTACTACTCAGAGTGGTCCTGATCTACCTGCCATTGCTAGAGGAAGTGGTACATTAAGACCCCTGTAAACCAAACTGCTGCTACAGCAACCTTCCTATCAGGTCATTTGGTTCTGACAAGGAGGTCACATCAAAATTGCTAGAACTGAGCAGTACTTATATTTAAGGGCTCTTAGAGATGATAAACATGCCCCTCTAAAGTCAAAATGCAGTTCCCCTCCCAGCCCCACCTATTTTAGGAGGGTGATTGGTGGAAGATTTTTTTCCCACTGACAGGGAAATCCACCAATCCTGGCACCTCAAAACTCCTCCCCTCCTTAATGGTAAATGGTCAGGATGGTATCACTCACTGGCCTGGACACCAGGCAGAGAAAAGACCAGCTCTGTAGGCAGAAGGACGCCGGCATCCTTCTGTGCTGCCTCTCAGCCTGGAAGGAAGATCTAAAAGCACTCTCAGGTTGTACCCACAGCCTCAGTGCCCACTGAGACAGTATAAAGTTAGCTCTTGCAATGATCATTTCCTTCTGTAAAGAAAGAATGGAAGTGGATCTGCTCCTTGAAATTCTAGCCTGAATTAAACTTCAGGAATGGCCAAAATAGAGTTGATTCTTATATCCTACACTAAAGTTTACAGGGTTTTTTTCTTCTTTTTTCAGCTACCAGGTCTCAGTGTTGGGGATTTCTTTTAACTCAACCCATCAAAATGTCAGGACAAAGACTCCCAATTTTCCCAAACCCAAATGAAGTAGTCTTGCATGTTTATATTAAAATTAGCCCATAAAATAGCTGTCAAAACTGCTTTGCCACAGATTTTTAGCAGAATGCCATCTCACTTCGGCAGCTTAGCATGCTGTCAAATTTCAGAGAAGCAACGGAAAGGGACTCCAGGGATTGGTCTGCTTCCCTCTGATTGATGGAGGTCCCTTTTGCAAAGATACAATCTGCAACAGATTTCCCATTAACTCCCATGTGCTGTGAAATGTTTAGCCTTGGGTTGATATGCCTGGGTGCCTCTGACAGAGCCACAAGGAAGAGTTCTGAAGATCAAGCCCAGCTTGCTTTGTCATTCCAACACCCCCCCCCACACACACACAGTGTGGCTAATCCTAATTATGGTTTCCTTGAAGTAAGCCAAGGTCTAGTTCAAACTATAGTTTATGAATCTGGCTTAATTTAACAAATTATAGTGAATATTAATTATAGTCAGTTTGATTTCAAACTATGCTAAATTATAAACTAGAATGAAAATATTCATCTCCTTCCTATGGCTATGCTGAAGGAGCTGAGGGGGAACACAGCTAAGGCTGATGTTAGTTTCATTTGAATTATTAAAAAAAAAAATCCCCTCTCACCCCTATGGGTAGTATGTATCTTCCTCAATCTCAGGTCCTCTACCAGAGGCCTGGGAGTTTGAGGGTTCTGCGCAGTATCTTAGCTGTTCTTCTGGACAGAGAGCTCTGATGTTGTTCCTGGGATCTGTTGGAGCCACTCTCCCAGCTTAGGAGTCACAGCCCTGAGTGCTCCTGCCACCACTGGGACCACTTTGGCCTTGACTTTCCACATCCTCTCTAGTTCTTCCTTCAAGCCCTGGTACTTCTCCAGCTTCTCGTGCTCCTTCTTCCTAATGTTGCTGTCACTTGGCACCGCTATTTCTATCACTGCCACTGTCTTCTGGTCCTTGTCTACTATCACGATGTCTGGTTGATTGGCCAGTACCTGCCTGTCCATCTAGATCTGGAAGTTCCATAAGATCTTAGCCCTGCTATTCTCCCTGACCTTCTGTGGAATCTCCCATCTGGACTTGGGAGGGTCTAGCCCATATACTATGCAGATGTTCCTATACACAATGCAAGCTGCTTGGTTGTGCTGTTCAATGTCTGCTGTTCCTGCCTGCATCTTACACCCTGCCACTATGTGCTGGACTGTCTCTGAGGCCTCTCTGCACAGTCTGCACCTTGGGTCCTGTCTTGTGTGGTAGACCCCTCCTTCTATGGATCTGGTGCTTAGTGCCTGTTCTTGTGCTGCTATGATTAGTGCCTCAGTGCTGTCTTTTAGACCAGCCCTTTCCAGCCACTGGTAGGATTTCCCAATGTCAGCCACTCAGCTATCTGTCAATGGTACATCCCATGTAGGGGCTTGTCGTGCCATGGCACTTCCTCTGCTTGAACTTCCTCCCATGTCTGCTGCTACCTCAGGCATTCTCTCAGCAGCTCATCTTTGGGTGCCATCTTACTGATGTATTCCTGAATGCTCTGGGTTTTGTCCAGGACTGTGGCTTTGACACTCACCAGACCCTGCCTGCCCTCTTTCTGGCTGAAGTATAGTTTCTGGGTGATGGACTTGGGGTGGAAACCTCCATACATTGTGAGGAGCTTCTGGGTCGTCATGTCAGCAGCCTCCATGTCCTCCTTTGGCCAGCTCACTATACTGGCAGGGTATCTGATGACTGGCAGGGCGTACAGGTTGATGGTGTGGATCTTGTTCTTCCCATTGAGCTGGCTCTTCAGGACCTGTCTTATCCTTTGGTGGTACTTGGATGTTGCTGTCTTTCTTGCTTCCTCATTGCAGTTCCCATGTGACTATGGGATACCAAGATACTTGTAGCTGGTCTGTATGTCTGTTGGTAGTTCCACCCTATCAGTTTAACTACCTTCCCTCTCTTTACTACCACCTGGCCATACTACTCCAGTCCGAATGACATCCTGATGTCCTCACTGTAGATCCGTGTCAGGTGGATCAGCAAGTCAATGTCTTGTTTACTCTTAACATACAGCTTGATGTCATCCATGTAGAGGAGGTGGCTGATGGTAGTTCCACTCTTGAACTTATATCTGTATCCAGTCCTTGTGATTATCTGGCTGAGGGGGTTCAAGCCTATGCAGAACAGCAGTGGAGACAGTGCATTGCCTTGGTATATGCCACACTTGATGGCCACTTGTGCGGGCTGTTTTGAGTTGACTTCCAGTGTTGTCTTCCACAGTCCTATTGAGTTCTGGAGGAAGGTCCTTAGTGTCCTGTTGACTTTGTATATTGCCAGGCTTTCACAGATCCATGTGTGTGGCATTGAGTCATAGGCTTTCCTGTAGTCAATCCAGGCTGTGCTCAGATTGGTCTGTCTAGACCTGCTCTATCTATGAGCAATTGGTGTTTTGAGCCCTGGTGTTGTTCCCAATGCACTTCTGAGCTGTGGTCATGTACTGGCCCATATGGTCCTGTAGCTTGGTGGTTATGATGTCTGATAGGTCTTTCCATGTTATGGGGAGGCAGGTTATTGGCTGGTAGTTGGACAGTGCTGTTCCCTTATGGGGGTCTTTCATGATCAGCATTGTCCTTCCTTGTGTTAGCCAGTGTGAGTGGGAGCCTGCTGCTAGCAACTGGTTAATCTAGGCGTTCAAGCACTGCTGTTAGTTTTTTTAGCCAGCAGGTGTGGATCATGTCCAGGCCAAGTGCCGTCCAGCTCTTCATGTTCTTGACCCACTGTTGGATGTCTGATACTGTGATGGTGACTGGTTCCTGTTCTGGGAGATTGCTGTGGTCTGCTCTCAGGTTCTGCAGTCACTCCGCACTGGTGTTATGTGTCTTCTGTTTCCCCCATATATTCTTCCAGTACTGTTCAGTTTCTGCTGTTGGTGGCTCTGCTGTTACAATGTTGTTGCACTGCAGTTGGGAGTACACCTTGGATGGTTCTTTGGAGAACAGGGCATTAATCTTCTTGGCCTCTATTTTTCTAGTGTATCTCCTTAGCCTGGCAGCCAGTGCTGTGAGCCTTTGTTTAGCAGTCTCTGGGGCTTCAGATAGAGTCAGGCCCTTGTATTTTTCCAGTAGTCGAGTCTTATCCTTAATCTCCACACGCTTCCGTAGCTCCACCAGCTGACTAACTTCTCTCCAAGTTGTCTTGATCTTAGCCTCCAATCTTATTTTCCGGGAGAGGGGGTAGATCTGTTCTTTTTGATCATGTAGCCAAGCATCTCCAGATTACAGCAGCTGTAGTGTATACAGTTCATTGGTTTGAGTTATGGTGGTAGTAGGGGTTGTTGTGGGGGCTCTATTGGCATCTTCTAGCATACTATGTGATGGTACTTCTCCACTGAGCCTTGATAATCAGTCTCAAGTATTGACTGTAGCTAGTTTATCCATGATCCTATGCCTCATATCAGCTGCTGTGCTCTGTAATGGAGGAGGTGGCAGTAACATTCCATCTTCAAGTGTTGGCTGCACATCCAGTTGTTCTTTCAGGTCTTCTTGAGTCTGGGATGTAATGTGTAGTTGGTCTGTCTCAAGTTGTGAGAACAGCTTCCTCTTCGCTATGTTGAAGCGTTGGGTAACTAGCTGTTTCTCAATTAGCATGGATGTAGGCCTTCTGTTCATCCATACTTCCCTCATGCGTTTCATATATCCCCTCTCATTAGGTCCCCTGTTGTAGTAGCATTCCATCAATTCCAAGTTCTCTTGTCTCATCCAGGCATGGTTTGTTCCAGTAGCCTATTTATTGTCAGGTTGTCCTGGTTCCCCAACATCTGGCACAGACCTTGTTAATCCTGGTGACGTTCAAGGTGGCATGACTCTCCTAGTTCTCATATCTGAGGTAGGCAGGTGAAGCATTAGGGGGTCTTTGCCCAAGGCCCCCTACTGATAAGGTAGGTACCAGCTGGGATTCAAACCTCAGTCTCCTGCATCAAAGGGTGGTACTCTAACCACTACACCATCCAGCCACTAAACTCTGTACTTAGACAGCATTTCATTTTTATTTATGCATTTATTATGCTAATTCCCATGATCTCCATGTACAAAACAGGTACCTTTTGATTTTTATTCTTCAAATATAGTTGTCAATATGAATCAGCTGTCTTATTAAAAGATAATGGATCTGCATGTCATCTGTTCATCAGAGGAGGTCAACTCTGACAAATGGTCCACAAAGTGAAACTAGTGTTTCTGTGGGACAGAAATCTTTAGAACACTTCTCTTCTTTGAATATCCCTTGCTCCTTGTACAGCAAAGCACCTTTTTCCACCTACAAAGAGGATAATGGCTTGAATGACTGCCTGAGATTGGACTTCTCTTTTTCAGGTTTTACATCTGCTGTGACAGGCCCTTCAATGCTGGAGGCTTTCCTTGGCAAATCACTGTCTGTGAAGTGTCAATACACAGATGGTTATCAAAACTACAGAAAGTACTGGTGCAAAGGCTCTAACTGGAAGTACTGTATCCCAGTTGTTAAGACTGACAAGACAGAGAAAGAAGAGAGGGCTGAGAGAACTGTTATCAGGGACAATCAGACACAACTTGAATTCACTGTGAGAGTGGAGAACATCACAGAGCAAGATGCTGGCATTTATTGGTGTGCCATAGAAAGAAGTGGATTTGATCTCAGTTCTGAAGTAAACATTATAGTAATCGCAGGTGAGTCTTTTTGCCAAGCACTATAGGAAGTTCAAAGCCTGTGAGAGGTTGTGGAAAAGCAGGGGCAAAGTCATTGAATGTTCATCTTAAAAAAGGCAACCCAGGCCAGCTGCTGAGAGATATGGGCGAAAGCCTTTCAAGGGGACTCTGCATTAGTTAACTCACTGTAACTAAGGAGATCACTGTTACAGTTTTCAAGATTGGGCATCGACCCCAGGCTAGCGTTAAGAGACCTTCATGAAATCCAGGCTGGCCATGCTTCCTTGGCCTTGCCAGTTTTGTGGGGCTTGACAGATTGAAAAGAGGAAAAAAAAGCCTGATTCTGTGCACAAAGCATGAGCACCTTATATTTCCATTATTTTAAAGAACCCATAATAGGGTATAAATATGTTGAGATTCTGAGAATTCCTTGCTTCTCAGTGCAAGAATATTATGTCTCTTAAACTTATATGATAAACATTAAAGGAAGCTGATATAAAGTTGATGGCCCTTTTCTATGGTCCTCTTCCCACCCCCACTAAAAAGCCCAAGAGGCTCTATTCTTCTTCTAGAGTTGAACCAGTAGGAATCGTAACATGGTATTATGACCTTTGCCCATCTTCTATTACAGCTTTTCCCAATCTGGAATCCACTGAATATATTGGGATTACAGCTCCTGAAATTCCCAGCTGTCTCCTAGGGAGTGAACATTTGCTATTGAGCATCTTTCCTCTTGGGTCCTGGATTCAAATCCTATCACAACTGGGGGGGGGGGGATGGCTGCACAATCTTAGTTTAGAAAGGTATCCTTGGGTGCTTTTAAATATCATTTTTATTCCCAATTGCTAGTAGAACTGCTGTACGCAGGTCACGGAAGGGACAATTGAAGATATCCTGCTGTTCTTCACACTTGAGCCTTTCCCAACTAGACCCATCTTCCAGACTCCTTCTAGTGCACAGAGTGATCGAACTTGGCTGGAAAGGGAATCTCTACCCTCACTGTTTTGGCTTCATGGCTTGAGGTCAAACCTTGAGCCAAATTGGGGTTACAAAGCATGTTAACAAGGGAAAGAAATGGCTCAGTTCTTTCCCTGCCAACCTGCTTGGTATAATGCTAATAAAAATCTGCCTTTCCATGAAAATGCAGACTACTGATCTCTTAGCATGCTGATATTTATATTTGCAGGTTTATTTAATCCCTTTTATGGGATTATTTCCAAAGTTGGAGGAACTAGCTACACACTGCCAGAGCACACAGATTAGTTTGACCGGGGGGAGGGGGAGACTATTGCAAACAGATGTCATAAGTCCCATCCATTCCATGCCTGTATGTCCAGGAGCCAAGCAGTTCACAGCTAGATGACAGTAGAACGTCCAGCTCTGCTGATGTCCGCGGAAATGTTCTGGCTTCCCTTCTGAAGCCCCAGTTACATTTCTCCCCCACCCCAAGAACTTCATTAGTTCGTTTCATGTGTCAGATTGCCCCCCCCCCGCAATGTATCAGTAGTTCCCCATGATATGTCACAATTCTGACATCCTCGATCCTTACATTTTTCTTCTGTTTTTCATATTATACTTATAATTTGAATGGAATACAACCTTCCAGGGAAAGTTACTCCTTATTTCTGAAGCTTTGAAGTTGCTTCAACAGGGACAGGTGTATCAACCATACATTGCTGGTATAATTTTAAGACTATGCAAATGTAGATTAGAAAATTATGGGACTGTACTTTTTTAAATTTCTTTTTTAGAGCTGCCATCTACCACAATAGCTGTAAATACTGGATACTCTCCTCCTGTCTCAGTCTTCCCTAGTGAAAATACAGTGACAGATACAGAAAGGTAAGATTAGAAATACGCAGAGCAAGTGACAGGAGTTCCTAGAAGTTAAGGATCTAAGGCAGGGGTTCCTAAACTTCTTACCATCAAATCTCCCTAGAGTGTAATCTTAATGTACACACCTCCCCTAAAAATCCAAACATCAAAATGAACACAAATGAACAATGAAAACAATACAATGAAACTTTGGGAAAAGTGAATTTATTGTAACAGTGCACAACTAAACAGTTCTTCACACCTTCCCTGGACTCTGTCTGCACCTCCCCAAGGGAGGCATACCACATAGTTTGGGAAAGCCTAATCTAAGGGCATATTCGCACTTACCGTTTCAGATGTTCCTACCCTGTGCTGATGGCAAGTGAAGTTGCTTTAAAAAACACATTCGGACTGACACACTTTGCCAGCAGCTTGCAAAATATTTAATCCAGGCTGCCCTGACCTCCCATTGGAGAATTCCCCTTGTGTTGTACCCTCCCACTTTTCTGTTCCAAGAAAACAGTGGCCACTCACTTCCCTTCCAGTGAGCAGATCTTCCTGAACACGTATACTTTTATATGTGTATAACGTACATACATATGTAAAAAAAAGTATCTGTACAAAGTACAGTCAAATTGATACACACAGTGTTAATACACAAACATATATACACAAAGTTAATGCACAAAAAGGCAGGTATAACAGCTCTCTTTAAAAGACAAGTTTCGTTCTTCGTCCATTTCTGGACCTCTAATTTTATCAACATTGCTAAAATAGCTCTCAGGTTAAGATTTGTGGCTAGTATGTAAGAGGCTGCTGATTTCATACCCAGCAGGAACATATAATATATACACGCATACTCATTTCATTCCTTCGGCTGGCTAGCTAGCTTTCCCTAGCTAGCTGAGGGCTTTTAAAAAAAAAGTAAGCAGAAGGTTGCACCCGTCTCTCATTTCTCTGGAGAATGAGGGAACCATACAATCCTCCACTGTTAGCTAGAGAAAGCTAGCTAGCTGGTGAAAGGAAAGAAAATAGTAATTTTAAAAAATTCTCTGGGGTTTCATACAAGCAACCTCTTACATAAGACAAAAAGCTTTTACCCACTGTACGATTTTAGCAAAGATGAAGAACTTTTAGAGATCACGCTATTGTTCAGGTATTCCTGCCCCTGTAAATTTCTGGGGTTAGCCGAACCAAAATGGAGAAGAGAACTCAAAGCGGCATAGGAGAAAAAGACTATTTCCAATAGTCTTCCAATATGGCAGGAAAACATACCTGGAGACCAGTTCTGCAATGGAAGGGAGGTTAGTAAAGACTGACATCTGTTTCTGCCCTCAGAAAATGGTTGCTGTCCTGTTCTGGCAACAGGTCAACTAGGGTAAAGAACTGCCAAAATCATACTGAGGGCATGATTTCTGTTTGTGGTTTCCAACATCCCTGAGTTTTGTAGTCTGTAATTAGATCTAGCCTGTGCAAAAAAAAATGATGATTAAGCACCAAGTAGTAAATATGGACTTTTTCATACTGAACCTCTATTCCAGCATTTAGTGGATAAGTTTGTTTTCCTTATTTTAAATTGGTCCTCTACATGGAGGACACCTGCAGGGGAAGAAGAACTAGCAGTCTAAGGATTAGGAATAAAGCCTATATGGATTTTGAGCAGCAAGGGGTTAACTCTTAGTACATCAGCGGAAGTAGGGAGTAAACAAACATTTCTTTTTAGAATTAACAGACTTCATCTGTAGAAAATCTCTATATAATCCTCCCATGGAGGATGGCTCCAGTGCCATCCAATTTGGCACTGGATGGCACTGGATGGCACTTTTTAGAATTAACAGACTTCATCTGTAGAAAATCTCTATATAATCCTCCCATGGAGAAGTTCCCAGTGCCATCCAGTTTGAATGAATCTAGTTTATTCATTTGAATAACACCCAAAGCCATACGACAAACAACCACAGGGAATGCAACCAGCAATGTCTCACGTATCTCTCCATTTCTGTCCCAGAAACCTCCTTGATCCCATAATCGTGCTACCACTGGTTTTTGCAGCACTGATGCTAATTTTAGGAGCTTTGCTGTTCACATGGAGACTAAAGAAGAAAAAAGGTGAGAAATTTGCAAAAAGCGCCTTCATCTTGATTGTTTCATTCCTTAAGTCAGAAGTGAACCATGTTTGGTGGCTGGGGGACATCTTGTACTTTTTAAAAAATTTATATTTATTAAGAATTTTACATAAAGTAAAAGACAACTCGGAAGAAAAAGAAAAAAAAGGAAAGAAAGAAAAAAGTGCAAGAAAAGAAAAAAAGAAAAGAAACTAAAGTTATGACATATAATGACTTCCGACCTTCTCTTCAACTGATAATTACAATTTTATAATTCCTTCTCCCTCTCAGATGTTATAAAAACCCTTTCAGCCCCTCACTTAATCCACATCTTTTTTAATCTTCCAACCCATAAATCATCATATCATTTTTTCTTCTTTCAGCAAAAAGTCCATATAAGGTTTCTAATCTTTCAGAAAAGGTTTTGTTGTTTTTTCTCTGACCAAACAGGGCCATCTCAGCAAATTCTGGCATTTTCACAGTCCACTCCTCCACTGTGGGAATTTTATTGTTCTTCCATCATTGAGCATACAATAATCTTGCTGCAGTGACCATATACAAAATCAACCTCCATAAATCTTTTCTAATTCCTTGTCCATAAGTCCCAATAAAAAGAGTTCTAGTTTCTTCACAGTATTTATCTTTAAAATCCTTTGCATTGTCATATGAATTTGTATCCAAAAATTTCTGGCTTTCCCACAAGTCCACCATATATGATAAAATGTCCCCTCATGTTTTTCACATTTGCAACACTGGTTTGAAATATTTTTGTACATTTTTGATAATTTCTCTGGTGTCATATACCAATGATACATCATTTTATAAAAGTTTTCTCTTAAATTATGACACAATGAGAATTTAATATTTAATTACCCACATTCTCTCCCAAGTGCCCCTCTGTATATTATATCCAAAATTAATAGCCCGTTTTGTCATGCAATCTTTAACCTGTTCTTCTATTTCAAATCTTAACAGAAGTTTATACTTTTTTGCTATTACTGTTCATCACTTATACATAATTCAATTTCAAATTCCGTTTTGTGTTTTTCCATTCCAATTGTCTTTTTATCCATATTAAGCCTTTCTTTCAAATGAGCATATGAAAATCATTGAAAACTATGTTCTTCTGCAGTCAATTGTTCTCTTAACTTCATCTTAAATTCTCCATCCTCCTATATTAATAAAACTTGATATGTTAGCCATTTCTCCCTATCTGCTGTTTCTCTTCTATAAAATGCTTCTTGTGCCGAGGTCAATAAAGGTATTTTTGGGCACAGCCTGGGCGTGTATTTATTCCATACTCTCAATATGGCACTTCTCACATAATGATGTTTGAAATCTACGTTAACTTTATCGTACCATAAAAACCCATAACATCTTGTACTTTTTTAAAGGGAGATCCACAAGGTTGCAAAATAGGAGAATGAATGGCAGTTGAACTCAACAGTGGGGAGTGCTAAGGTCACAAATGAGTAAAAAACATTTTATTCCTGTCATAAAAAGAAAACAAAACAATTTGGTAGCCTTTAGTAGCCTTTTCCTTCCTGCTCTCCCTGTCTCCCTCTAAACCCTTGTCTTTGTCTACCGTGAACTGAACAGAAGTTCTTTGGAAACTACCTACTCTGTACTCTGTGCAGGACAGAAGATATAATTTTTATTAGGAATGTTCACATAGGTGAAAAATAAACATGAAATAATGCAAAGTAGGAAAAAGAAAAGAGGAAACGATAAAAGAAAAAGTGCAAAGAGTAATACCGATAGAAAAAAAGAAAAGATATATAAAGAAATGACTTCCAATCTTCTTTACAGCAGTTACTAACAATCTTATTGTCTCTCAACCCTCTTTAAAATTACATATGATTCTGTTCTTCTCATATTCAACCCTTTTTAGACAGCAAATCCATAAATCAACAATTCATTTTTTTTCCATTTTCAGCAAAACGTCCATAAAAGGTTTCCAGTTTTTTATAAAAAGTACTTGTTGTCTTGTCCCTGACCAAACAGGTCAATTTTGCCATTTCTGCAAATTCCACCATCTATACAATTCACTCCTCCATTGTGGGTATTTCAGTATCTTTCCATCTCTGTGCATACAATCATCTCGCTGCGGCTACTATGTACAAAACCAGTCTTCCATAGGTCTTTTCTAATTGACTATCCATAATGTGCAGGACAGATGATATAATGAGGCTCAGAGGGGGGTGGGCAACCCATAACCAGATATATTTTGCTGAGAATTTATTGTCTGATTTGCCTGCTGATCTGTACCAACAGCAAACATAGTGAAGACACAAATGCAAGCAGTTAGGAAGCTAGCTAGTAGGTTAAATGAAATATTGCCTAGATGGTTGGGGTCCTGCAAAGATTTTCTTCTTTTCCCTCTTAATTTATATTCTGTCTTTCTGGTCAGTGCAGTTGAGGCCAGCAATCTTATAGTTCTCTGCAGCTTAATAAATTAAAATGTTAGCATTCTCAACATTTAATAGTGGGTATATTGAAGAATTTAATCTCACATATTTCCAAGTGCAGATATTTGAAAATTGCTGTGGGTCTCACTGCTGCTGCGATGGGTTCCCAACTGTAGCTTTAATCAGAAAAAGAAAATGAACCACATAAAACAGTCTAAGCTTCAATAGCCAGTCCAAGACAGTCCTTCTGTTGTGTGGAACTCTGTATAGATGCTCCTGTAGTTATGGAGGACACATTTCTAAAAGTACAACCACTTGGTATGGTGGCACGTAATTCAACCATTATCTCCTTACTGTTTGTTTATATTAATGAGTTATTTTTCTGATCATCACTTCTATTTATAAAAGAGCCAGGAATCTGAGTAACATCTGCCTAAATCCATAATTTGGAGAAGTGTAATTTCCTAAGAGATAAATCTAATTTTAAAAAAAGTTGGTTAAATCATAAAAACTCACTCAGGGCCAAAGGAAGGAAATGAAAACCATACAACTAACATTCATCTTTTTAAAGTTGCTGCAATGTGGCATCAACATCCTAATGCATATGTGTCAAACTCAAGGCCCGCGGGCCACATCCGGCCCGGCGTGTAATTATATCCGGCCCACGAGATCATTTTATATATTATTGTTATTAATGGCCTGGCGATATGAAGTGCTGGTAACACAATAAACTACAGATCCCATAATGCAGCGCTTCAGCTGCCTTGCTGAACGCTTCCTGCGTTAATCAAGTCTAACTTATGATGCTGCAAGTTATTGCGAAGCTAGCCCTCACGATGCCAAAGAGAAAAGTTGATTCTGAAAACAGAGCCTTTAAAAACCGATGGGAGGCTGAGTATATGTTTACTGACATTGCCGGTAAACCCGTGTGTCTCATTTGTGGAGCTAATGTGGCTGTAATTAAAGAATTTAATCTAAGACGGCACTATGAGACAAAACATCAGGATAACCTGAAAGACCTGAATGCAGAGCAGAAGATACAGAAAGCAGAAGAGTTAAAGAAGAATCTGACACTTCAGCAGACGTTTTTTACCCGTGCAAAATCACAAAGTGAAGCTGCTGTGAAAGCAAGTTTTATCGTGGCAGAGGAGATCGCCAAATCAGCCAGGCCATTTACTGAGGGAGAATTTCTGAAGAGCTGCATGATCAAGGTGTTTGACGTCTTATGTCCAGACAAAAAGCAGATGCTGGCAAATGTAAGCCTGAGTAGAAATAGGATTGCTGATCGAGTTTGTGAGATGGCCACTGATTTAAGAACACAGTTGAGTGAAAGAAGCAAAGACTTTATTGCATACTCTCTTGCTGTGGATGAAAGTACTGACATGACTGATACTGCACAGCTGGCCATCTTCATCTGTGGAGTGGACTCCAATTTGCGCGTTACAGAGGAAATAATGAGCATTAAATCGATGCACGGGACAACGACTGGAAAAGACATTTTTGAAAATGTATGTCAAAGTATAACCGACATGAAACTGCCCTGGGACAAACTTATTGCACTTACAACTGATGGAGCACCATCTATGTGTGGTGAAAAAAGTGGACTAGTGGGAAGGATGCGAGTAAACATGCAGGAGGAGAACTGTAGTGGTGAGTTAACGGCATATCACTGCATCATACACCAGGAAGCACTATGTGGCAAAGTCCTGAAGATGGACAATGTAATGAGCACTGTAACACAAACCGTAAACTTTATCCGAGCTAAAGGTTTAAATCACCGGCAATTTCAGTCCTTTATGTGGGAGATAGATTCAGAGTTTGCTGACATTCCTTATCATACAGAGGTGCGTTGGCTAAGTCGGGGAAAAGTTCTCAACAGAGTTTTTGAGCTCAGCAACGAAATCTGTCAGTTCATGGACAGTAAAGGAAAAGACTCCACTAATTTTAGGGATGAAAAGTGGAAATGCGAGTTGGCATTTCTGGTTGACATAACAGCTCATCTCAACACCTTAAACCTCCAGCTCCAGGGACATAACCTCATGATCACTGACATGTATGACGCAGTGAAGGCATTTCAAGTGAAGCTGCTTTTATGGGAGACACAAATGCACCAGTGCAACTTGCCCCACTTTCCCTGTTGCCAAGTAATGTTGAACCAAGTCGGCACAACGGTGTTCCCAAATACGCACTTTGCTGATAAACTGAGCGCACTGCGCACTGAGTTCGCACGGCGCTTTGGTGACTTTGAAGAACAAAAAAAGAATTTTGAGTTGCTTCGCAACCCATTTGCCGTCGATGTGGAAACCGCACCTGTGCAGATTCAGATGGAGCTGATTGAGCTGCACTGTAATGGTACACTGAAGGCAAAGTACGACACTGCATGGCCCGCACAGTTTATTCACTCCATTCCCGCAGAAATGCCCCAGCTCCGTCTACATGCGGCTCGAACCTTGTGCATGTTTGGTAGCACATATCTGTGTGAGAAGCTCTTCTCAGTGATGAAGACTAACAAAACAGCACACAGGAGTCGTCTCACTGATGAGCACCTGCAGTCCATCCTGAGAATCTCCACAACACAGAACCTCACACCAAATATAAACGAACTTGTTGCCAAAAAAAGATGCCAGGCGTCCAGCTCTGATAAAATGACATAAGAGCAAAGACAACTGAATGATTTGATTTGTTATTGCTGAAAAGCACAAATTTTATTTATATTTCCAGGTTTTGTTATGCAGCATGTTCATATTTTGAATTTGTATAATTTTAACAGGATATATTTTTATGGAGAGCAAAATCTTTTGGGATATTTAAAATTTAAGTTTATTTTTTATATAAAATGACATTTTATATAAGACAAGAGTAAAGAAATTTGAATGTTTGTTCTTTTAACGTTTACTTTATTTCTAACTTGTATAATTTAGACAGGATATATTTTGGAGAGCAAAATATCATAAGTTATTTAAGGTTTGAGTTGATTTATTCTGGAATAATATTCCTGTCTGTTTTTATTCATATTATGTTCAAAAAAGTTAAGTTTTAAAAGTTTTAAAGTTTTAAAAGTTTAGTTTTACTGTGTTCATTAAATGTTTATCCTGTTCGGCCCGCGACCTAAAGTGTGTTTTGGATTTTGGCCCCCTGTGCAATTGAGTTTGACACCCCTGTCCTAATGCTATCTTTTTTTTTTCAGCTTCCAAAAGTTATGGGGATCTCCTTCCATCTATGGTAAGCAACTAAATGACTCATTTCCAAAAATTCACAGGGATACATCCAACCATACTGACTTTAATAAAAGGACAGAAGTTGACATGGAACATATTTATAGAGGGTCACCTTTGAAAGTTATGGGCCAACTCATAAAATGTACTTCTCATTGACACAAGACATTCAAGCTTATCCAGCATACACAGCCATATAATCAAGGACATAAGAAACCATGTCTGAACCAGTTCATCAGATCAAAGGATTGGAAAGGTCTTAGAGGTCATCTAATCTAGCATTCCCCAAACTGATGCTTTTCAGATTTGCTGGGACTCCAGCTCACAAAATTCTCACCAGCATGACCCTATTGGGAGATAATTCTGGAAATTTTTGGCTGAACACATCTGGAAGGATTGAGAAAGATAATTCAGTTTAGTCCATAACTGATGGAAGAGGTAAATATCTAAGTTCTTAAATTCTTCTAATGAAGGAAATCACTAGGACTTTGGGATACATTCCAAGATGACAATACCTTTCTTAAATAGCATTTTCAGAATCACAAACATGAGTGTCAGGGCACAGTTACAAAAGGAGAAAAGACAGGTTCATGAATAGGGGTTTATCAATGGATCCTGGATTCACTTCTGAGTCATAAAGAACAATTTTACAGCCTTTTGTCTCAATTTCTAAAATAGTTGGACATCTTTCAGTACTTTAAGATCAGTGGACAGGTAAAACTGTTTGAGTATCAGACTTATTTAAAAATAAATAATAATTGGAGAGAGAAGCAATTCTCAAGGTTGTCAGTTCAAAATAAAGAGATGTGCCAGACTGAACATATACATTATTATTCAACTTAGCAGCATTGTAAGGAAAATGCCTTCCTTTCATGGTGGTCTGTGTGCCTGTGTATTATGTGTTGGCTCCTCTTCATTTCTACATTTGTATCTTGAGTCCTTATTTGCCATGTCCTATGTGGGAATGATTCTCTGTCTCTTCTCCCAAAATCAACACTTCTACCCTTTCAACCATTTATTTCCTACAGTAAATCAGAATTCTGTGTGGTTTGGTCTGATATCACTTAGAAGCCTTTCTGTGATTAGGAATTCTGGCTGATCAGAATTCCTAATGATTATTCCCACCACGTGAGTGTGAATTCCCTTGGAAGATGCTTCTGATTGGCCACTTGCCTCTCCCTTCTTAAAGGCTGTCACCAATATCAGTAGTTTTCTCACTCACAAGAACTACAGAGGTCATGCCATTTCATTCTATGGTAGAAAGGCAATTTTATTCACGATGTGCTACAGGAAGGTACCTGTCCCTCAAAAAGAGAATGCATCCCAGAATAAGCATAATAATATAAGCGCATTAGAAAAGAATGACACATGAAACAGCATTTGTTATGATATGATTGTGATGTTAATCTGTTATATAGCTAGGGATAGTAATGCCAAATAATGATGTTCCACTTGGTGCTGTGAAGGTAAGAGAAGTACCAGGCAAACCAAATTAAATAGCACCATATTTTGCTTTAATTTAGGCTTCTCCTTCGTCTGATCAAGCCACAGGTGACACAGAAATGCCATATACATCTGTGATACCAACTCCAGCTTTTGCTTCTAAGTCTCAGGTGCTCTCCATTATTCAACTTTGTCAATACTTTTCATTCTTCTTATATATTATAGTTGCATCCTTGTTTATCTTAAAGACAAATATATTTATTTGGTACTTCAGTAAGAAAGTAGCTTTGTTTTTTTAAAACAAAAACAAAGAACAAACAAAATACAGGATTATTGGTGAATTGTTCCTCACAAAGAAGCCTGGGAAACTTTCACCCAACCTACCCACATCCAATTCCAGCTCATAGTCTGGCAATGGGCCTCTCAAAAGTCGTACCTGTATATGGAATGCAAAATCAGTCTTCATTTTTCTGGGTCTACAAAACATTTACTGTTTGAAGGGCATATGAAACACCAAAAGGACAGCCTTCCTTTGATCACATGTAGATAAAATATTATGTGCCATTAAGTGCATCTATCTCTTGGATTTTCATAAAGTGGTGTCCGTGAGGCTCTTAAATCACAGTATTGTCCTGCTATTGGAATTTCCTAGCATTAGGCCAAAGGCAATGTTAATTGGAATTCACTATACCTTGCAAAATTGAATGTTCCCAACACCACATTTGTATTTCTTTCTTCTTCCCTTGGCCAGAGCAAAAAAATAGGAAGCTGAGTAGAAAGGATGTTCACAATGCCCTTCCTTCCGCAGAAGTTCTAAAAAGCTCCCAGTGGAAGCTTCTTGGAAGTGAATCTCTGCGCCATCATTGGCTGGCATGTCTAGATTTCCTAGGGTGCTACTAATAAATTCTGTCAATTCCAGATATGCAGGTTATGTAAATTAAATGCACGTGTATCAGCGTTTGGCAGTTATGATCTTTCCATGTTCTCTTGCCCATCGTCTGAATCTCCAACATAGGGCCTCTGGGCACCATTTTGCCTTCAAATACCTCACTTAGTGCTTTATTTGGAATTGAGATCACCTACTCAGAAAAAAGACAGAGTGAGGCTGAAGCTGAGGATGACCTGAAAGCAACCTCACCGGATTGTTTTCTGGTAGATGAGTCTTTCTGGCTGGCAATATCCACACCAATTTGGCAGCTATTTTAATTCACTTGAAAGACCTGAAGCCAGGAGATACTGTGAGGTAGACATTTTGCCAATGAGGAAATGGACTGCTCAAAAGCTTCATAGACCTGCAGCATTTCAATAACAGAAAACTACAGTAGTTTTACTGTGGTTTTAAGTTTGCTGTTGTTGAGGCAAAAATAAATGAGCTTGACCACTGCCAATGTCTTAGAGGTTAAAACTGTGAAAAAGCCTTGCACAGAGGCATTCTCAGAGAAAGAGGTCCCACTGGTGCTGGGGTTTGATCCCAAGTCACTCCCCTGAATGTGTACAAAATACAATGGCAGGGTAATCAGGAAGGGCTTTGAGTCATGACTTCTGAATGTACAATTGGAAGGGGATTCCCTATTCTGGAAGAACTGCACTGACCATCTAACACAGTGAAAACATAAAAACTTAAAGACTTGCAGAACATGTGTTTGGTTGGGTTTATGCAACCTACTAATTTGAAGTGTAGTTGCATAATTGATAGCATTATGTGTTGTATGAACCTAGCCAGTAGGATTTATAGCTCAACATGGTATGTAAACCCTAGGCACTTGACCTTAATTTGATCAATCATGGTTAAGGAAAAAGCATGTTGGCATACCATGAATATGCATATTTCCCCCCTCCTTTTCAAAGATCTTTGATTAATCTAGTAACTAATATGCTATATGTTAACTTTCCAGGTTCCTGAAAACACAGAAAGGGTTGATTATGCTTCCTTAAGATTTTCTGCCTTAAATGACCAAGCTGTCTATGCTAATGTGTGAAAAGAAGACAATCAAGCCACTCCTGAGAACTTATTACTGTGAACTAAAGAAGAAGAATTTAGAACTTCTCCATCAGAGACCTTCCTCCTATTCTAGCTCCTCAAATAGAAGACTACAACCCTTTGTCATCACTCACATTACTGCAGACATGCAATAAAATAAAGCCCATTCTTGTGACCTAAGTGGAATGGCACTGCCCAGAGCCATGTTCAGTGACTTCTGTGTTAAACCAAAATGTCTCAGAACTCTCCTCCTGGGGCATTAGACTACAGCTCCCATCATTCCCCAGCCAAGCCACCCATTGATTTGTGTAATGTGCTTTGTAGTTCAATACTTTAAAATTCCCCAGAGTTGCTCCTTCCTTCTTCATTTCATTTCAGCTGACCGGGGACTATTTAGTTCCTTCCAACCAAGGGGGTATGCCCTGCAGTGTAAAACTTCTTGTGCACAAAAAGCTGTAAAAGTGGTTAGTGTGAAGCTATGCCTTTTGGCCCATGAGGCTTCAAGGTCCCTCCCCCAGTCCTGCCCACCTCCATTCTCTCACTGGGGGGTGCCTGAAGGTGGCAATCCCTGAAGGAAATTCCCATCCCTTTCCCAAACAGAAAGGGACTGGCTCTTGGGAATAGGCACTGGAAGGCATTCCCATGGCAAGAAGACAAGAGTGGTTTGGTGATCATAAAGAGGAGAGGGAATGAAATGTCCCTGAGAAGAAATAATCCAAAGACTTTAGGAGGTGCAGCCTGAAACCAGGATGAGAAGGCTGGTCATGTGAGTGTGTGAGATCTTACAGCTTTCTGAAGAACAGCTAGAATCTGGCTTTTCCAGAAGGCCTTTAGCATTTAGCAGCTAGAGCAGTGTTTGTCAGCCTCAGCAGCTTTAAGATGTGTGGACTTCAACTCGCAGGACTCCCCAACCAGCTGAAATGAAAAGATGAACCAAATACTGGTGGCCTCACAACAGAACCAACAGAGGAAATCTGTTGCTTTTATTTCCTTCTGCTACAGGTGGTGAAAAAAACTAAGCAAGAATTGTTACCTGCTAAGGTATACAGGGACTAATTTTTACCCACAGAAGCACTGAGGTACTTTGCTGGATTTAAACAGCCCTTATGCTTGAATGAATTCTGAGGCTATTGGCAAGATTGTCTTAAGGAAGGAGCAACTCAGGGGAATTTCAAAGTGTTGAACTACAAAGCACATCACACAAACCAATGGGTGGCTTGGCTGGGGAATCCTGGGAGCTGAAGTCCACACATTTGAAAGTTGCTGAGGTTGACAAACAGTGAGCTACAGGATGATCTGTGTCATTATTGTTTGTCATAACTTACAGTTTTGTTGTTATTATTTTACTGTTCTTTGTACTGTCTTAGCCTTGGTAAACAGCCTAGAGCTTTTGGAGTGAGGCAGTTTATAAATCTTATAAATAAGTAAGCAAGATCTGGATGCCAAGAGAAGACCAAGAGCAGGACAAGGAAAAGGGCAAAACCTCTATTGAACAACAATCAGCCTGGTCTGCCCAATCTGAAGCCTTCCCAATGAAATGGGACTACAGTGCCCAGAATGTTCAGCCAGGTACTTCCCCTTGCAAAGGGATTACATGAGAGGTGTTACTTCATGTTTCCATGTTCCTCTGTGCAGCATGTTGCATTTTCAAGAGGACTGATTCATAATCCTAAACTAAGTATCACTCAGCTGGTAAATAATGTACAGCTACAATAAATATCAGGGCAGGGTTCCCGATCTGTGATCCACAATTCTGTTAAAAGAGCCAGATTCATATGCCAGGGGAAGGCTTTTAAGGCTGTATTTCCTAAACATCAATCAATAGGATTAATTTTCAGAAATACTGAGGGTATTTATACCCGTAGGAGAGGAGTTATTCTCCAGAAGAGATGAGAACCTCAGCCCTAGTCACTGATAACCCTAATAATTTGGCCCAGATCCATGCTCTCAGCAAGGCTAATGGTAGTACCAAAAGTGATGTGGACTTAGCCACCCACATAGTTCCTCTGAACAGAAATGGTGACTGGACAGATATCAAGCATGAGTTATAGTAAGCAGAATAACTGTGCTCTTTGCACCTTCTTCTGCTGGAATAGCAAAGGATTCACGGAATCCTGAATGATCTGGCTCCAGGTATTGCCTTGCCTAAGACCCATGCTGAGTTTCTGCCTCTTGAATAATTGTCACCCATGGAGACTGTCTATTCCCAGACGTTGTATGTTGAGTAGCTGGAAAACAAAGCCAGCCTGTGGGTAAAGTCTGAACATGGCAGTGACTCATACGCACTCCCAGCTTCTGATGCAAATCAGACATTGTCCTCTTTCTGTTTTGGAACTTTTCCTCCCTGCAGAATACTGTCATTCTATAACCCCTGACCCCGACTACCTAGCAGAGCTGGGGGTTGTGCTACGCTGGGGAGCCAAAATCTCGGGATGGAATTTTTTCTCTGCAGATATTCACCCCAGCAAGCCGATTAGAGGTTGCTATTAGCAGCGTCAATTCTCAAAGGCACAGCTCAGCCTTGTGAAGGGAAGTTAGCAGCCAACCCACTTCCTTCTCAACAGATCTTTTGCCCCCTCCAGACTGTTTAGTTCCTTTTTTTTATTACAGGTGCTGAGCAGGCTGAGGTCCTTTCTGGTTTGTTGCCAGGTCACCATTACTGGATGATTCAATTCACCCCCATTAAGCTTCCTTGTGTCTACGGAGATGGGAAGCAGCAGCAGCAGCAGATCTCCAGCGGCTTCCTTCCACTTTAAGGCTTGGGAGATGTCCCACCGCGTGACATTGTTGTGGGCTGACCGCCAGCAGCAGAAACATTCCAGCTGCTTGCCCTTACTGGAAAGGTTAAAACAGCAGAACCTCATGGCCTTCATTTCTCAGATTCAACAAGAGCTCTGAAAAAGGTCTTTTCAAGCCCCAGCTAATGCAAAACCATTTTCTCTAAAGTTTCTCTAGCTAGCAATAAGTTTTCCTTCCACTTTTTCATTCAAGTCATTAATCAAAGTCTAGAAGAGTACCAGACCCTTGTGCAATATCCCACCAGATGCCTGTCTCCATGTGAGCACTGGATGGAGACACTGAAGGTCAAACACACATAGACATTCAGACAACCGGGGATAGCCTTCAAAGCCTGGGCAAGCCTTCCACTCTCATTAACTCTTTGCAAAGCACCTCTTTTGAATGCTTTGCACAGCTTTACTCATCACCACTTTCCAAATGAATGCTGTTTGAATCATAGAATTGTAGAGTTGGAAGGGATGTAACGGGCAATCAAGTTCAACCTCCTGCTTTGCACACTTTTGGGATGCAATCCTCAGTTCAAAAACTGAAGTTAACGGTGCATGTATTGGAGAAAGTTTCATACACAAATACACAGAGAAGGGAAAGGTGCATACAAAAATTAGTGCAGCTTTAATTGCAAATAGGCCAAAACTGGGCTGAATTGACTTAATGATCAAATATTTATGACACTGACTTGTATTACTATATTAGAACTGGGCAGGGTTCCAGATTTAAAGAGTAAAATGTGATTCAGAGTGCACGTGGCCATGTCTATAGCACCTCTGAGGAACATCTTGAATCAAACATTTCTTTTCCTGAGATTGTGTGGCAGGTGTGGAGGGCAGCTGCCTCGCTCTTGGGAAAACTGGGGTGGGTGGCTTTCAAGGGTCTCCGACAGGCCTTACTGCATGCCCACCCACATTCTGAATCATATGTTACCCTTTGATTCCAAATATTTGCACAGCCTGGTAGGAAATGGACTGGTTGGATATTCCTATTACAAACCAAGCGCTCACAGGATATCTTTCCTTAAAATTGGAGCCAGGGAGGTGCCTGGTTGTTGAAACTGCTGTCTGTCTGTCTGTCTGTCTGTCTGTCTGTCTTAAAAGGGATCAGTGTGTTTTGTCATGCATATTGTTATACTGTACGTCTGTCATTCCATTTTTCACTGTACAATTCCTCTGCCTTCAAAATGGCCGGGAGACCTGTGCATCCTGTAATCTTAGACTTGGTTACCTCCAGGCAGCACTGATTCTGTTTTAGCCAGTTGTTTGATCGTATCATACAGGATGGCTCTCTGGTGAAAGAAAGACCTTCAGCCTTGAACTGTTTGTTATACATTATTGATTCTATCAAGCTTTTCCAATATGACTTTACGCTTTCTTTGCAGAGTATTCACTCATCTGCCTCTTCCTTTGGGGATCTATAGGAAGGCTAATTTGCAATATTATGGAGGCCTTCCCCCATCTTCCACTGGGCTGATGTTAGTTATTAGTTAGTTAGTTATTAATCTATCTGGCATATCTGTGAGGAAGTACTGTTAAGCTCAGAACAACTGAGAAAATGCAAGAGAAGCAACTGATTCAACCTAAGGCTTTTACAGTCACTCTACCCCAGTGTTTCTCAATCTTAGCAGCTTGAAGATGTGTGGACTTCACCTACATTCTGGGAGCTGAAGTTCACACATCTTCAAGTTGCCAAGGTTGAGAAATGGTGCTCTCCTCAGTCAGAAGAAGCACTTGGGGCTCCCTGATTCTATGATAGGGTCACTTGAATGCCAGAGTGAAACAGAACTTAAAATAAGCCCACAGGCTCATTGTTCAAAAAATCTGGCTCAGTGTAGCCTGATACTGTTCATCTTCCTGTATAAAATGATAATATCCCTGATCAGGATTTATATTCTCATTGAAATGTTCTAGAATTAGCCCTCAAATTGGATAGGGTAATGGGAGGATGGGGGAAGGAAAGACTGGACTGTCTGTTAACTCAGATCTGGCCATGTTTCGTTACAACGATTCTTTTATTTTTGTGCAGTTTTATGCTGGGGGGGGTTTTCTAATCCTGAAGGATGATTGTATTCAGTTTATGCTAACTATTCCTGCAGTTTTTTTTTTTTCATATTTGCTCATATTTGCTTCTTTCTGTACTATGTAATAAAATATTTCACAGCAATCATACTCTCTTTAAACTTGTCTAAACAACTCAAGGCTAGATTTGTACTGCTAACCAAGTTTTCCAGTTTAACTAGATTATACATAGATCAAATTTATTTAACATCTGATCATAGATTGCACAGACCCTCCGTATTCTTAGGGTACCTCCACAAGAAACCCTTGCAATAATTTAGAAATAATGTTAGACATATGCAATGCCCAAGCATTAGCTCTGCTTGAAAGTCAGGTCATTTTTTTCCCCCCAGTTTAGTGCTAATTTATCTAAAATTAGGACCTTTTATTTTGCAATACTTCTAATCTGCAGACTTTACAGATCTTTTTTTCTGCCATTGGTGGGAATGCTTGCTCCTGAGCTTCAGCCACATGCTATTGTATCACAGGTCTCTTAAGGGGAATGGTGATATGGCAGCTTTAAAGCCCCTCTCCATAGCAACTGCGCTCTCTCTCTCTCTCTCTCTCTCTCTCTCTCTCTCTCTCTCTCTCTTTAATATGATCAGACCAATGTAACTGTAACATGAACTAAAAATGGGAAGGGGCAGTGTAGCTGTGCCAAAAACAACTTACAGCCTGTCATTGGTTTTCAAGGTGAAACATTTAAGAAAAGCTGATTTAAGGCAAAGAAACACCTTTCCTGTTCTTTTTTCCTGACTTTGGCAAAACAAGACTGGCTGCCTCAACCCAAATTTGAGGAATTATGCAAACATAAGCAAGCTCCTATTGTCAACCTTGCGAGGTAGTCCAGACAAGAAATACGCCCAGATGAACTAATTCTACTTTATTGTAAGGTCTACTTTATTAACAGAATCTTGCAAGTCTGAAAGTACAATTCTCCCCCATAGCCTTTACATCCCAAGAAACTGGGGAGGGTCCCTTCTGAGGTGTTTGCTGTGCCCATATTCCTTCTGTGGGCTCAGCTGCCTTTTATCCAACCATTCCTCTGGCTATAGCTCTTCACCCTGCCTCCCAAGGTCATTGCCACATACCATTACATCTATTAAAATATGTATTTAACTTCATTGGATTGTTGTTGTTTTCCATGTTTCCAATGAAATGGCTTTATTTTATAAAATCGTAAGGCTCCATCTCTGTTTTATTTGATACAGAGATTAAAATTGAATGGTTAAAATAAATTATACATGTATTTCTTGCACTACCCTAACTCAAATAAAATCATTTGTTTTATTTATTGGAGATCTGTCCAATTTCTAATGTCCATTTACATCATCAGTTGCTGGGTACTGCCCTCTATGGTGTTTCTGACATGGACTACAAGAGGGGTGTTTTTGGTTTTGGTTTTTTGCCATACAACTACTGATCCCCCAAGAGTAGAATTAAGTCCTATGGCTCTATATTCCTATAACCAAAAGAAAAACAAAACCCACCTGACTGGTCAGGGGCCCATGTCGGAAATGGGATGAAGCAGGAGCTGTATGTGCCAGCAGTGCCCTGATTGACAAGGTATGGTATGGTTTGGTTTTATTATTTTATTTTATATAGGACCATTGATCTCCCAGAAGATCAATCAAGCTGACTGAACTGGCCAACAGAAGGGAACAGAAAAGTTTGGAGTCCCCCAGCCCTGTCCCACAACGTGTTAGGGATGGCCAAGGCTGGCAATTTGTCCTGCCTGAAGGTGATCCTGGGTGGGAAAGAAAATGAACCAGGGAAACTCACCAAGTGCTGCCTGAAAGTGTCCCTCATTAAATCTGTAAGGCTATCACCACTCCCTGGCCTTATGGCTGAAGCATAGTCAAGTCTGGCAGTAGGGAAAGTGCAAATTATGTTGAAACACCTTTCTGCTGATTCAAAGATGGAGGATTGCATATTAGCAAAGCTGTGAGGAAGTACTGAAAGAAATGGATGAGTTTTGAGATGTGTAATGATGCGAGAGTGCCACTCTGTCGCAGAGTGCAAATCTGTGTGACTTGCTTACCTTCAGTCTGTATATTTGAAAAGAAGGTCAAAGAAATGGGATATACATTGTTCCACTACAACTTCTCATTGCTCAGGGAAATGGGCCACATATAGCAGTGTCTTCTTTCCTGCCAATACGCTGGTGATTGATACTTGATTGATTGATACTTTATGTCCCTCCTACGGACACTAAAAATTGGGGCATTGCCCACACTGAGTCTTGCAGAATTGTTTTGCTGTCATAATCACCCTGCAACCTTGCAGGATAAAGGTAATGTTCCTGTACAGTATTATTATTATTATTATTATTATTATTATTATTATTATTATTATTATTATTATATTTATTTATTATTCATGGTTATCAGATCTGAGCTACAAAAATCCAGAGAGCAGAAAACTCTGCTTCTTAAATTCCACCTGTCATTCAAATTTCTGCAGCCTAAATCAATTTTTGCAACCCAACAATAATTTTTCCTTAAAAAAGAAGTGGAGACAGTAGCACAAAAGTTTTCTGCACTCTGTGATCAACAAAATTATGAAATACTAAATTCAGAAAGAACATTTAAATAACTTTACCTTTTTTATTCTTAACATATTAAGGGAAATACTGGAGGCAGGAAAAAAATAGATCAGTAAGAAAACATCACTTATTAATATTAACCAGTACCTAGCAATTCCCTCTTTTACTATGATTATTGAATTTAATGGATTAGAGACTGACTTCAGGTTAAATTGCTTGGGTGGGAAGCAGATTCACGCTCACTAAAGTCCAACCCAAAACTATAATAACAGCAGCAATAAGATCACCTGTACAAATATCACAGAACAGAGCCCTAAAACTGAAAAGAACTTCAAAAATACCGGGGCAATTTTACTTTTATCAACTTCTCACCAAATGTCAAAAGGACATCAGGGGAAGAAATAAGAGAAGTGTGAAGCACCAGAATTGGGCAAGAGAGACTCTAATAAACAGAAACAACTTGCTCTGGGGTGAAATTATTGAAGTCAGGAGTTGAAGCTTCACGATCAACCAAGATGATACCAGTTTTGCTCAAGGAAATATTGAAAGGCAGATAAAACCAAATATTTGTTAATCACAAAATGTGAAGTTCTCAGAAATTCATCTGCCCCCAGTTTAAAATTCCCAATGCCCTGCCTAACAGGGCATCAAGGTCTGTTGTTCCCAGCAAAGAGAGAGTTGGCTACCAGCTATGAACATTCTCCTAGAATTAAAACAATTAAAATCCTGTTCAGAATCTGTTTGCCAGATCAGGGGAAGGATTTACCGATTATGGACAGTACAGTATGTTCATATTTCTATCACTTCTAATATATGACTCATTGTTGGCTTGCTTTAGTTTTAAGCAGTGTCCTCCTCCTGTCTTGTCTGCTTCTTTCTCTCTGGTATACTGAATAGCATGCTTACATTTTAATAGGCTAGGAATATTGAGATAGATGAAGACATAAAACATTCATATCCTTTCCATATTTTCAGTTCTATGGTTTATTTCTGTCATTTCCAAGCTGAGGAGTGCATAAAACAATAGAAAGACAACAGATATAGTTTAGGTGCATCTGGCTTGGGTAAGCTTCCTGCTTTCTGCAGCTTGGAAGACATGTCTTAAAATCAGCAAACAAGACAGAGCCGTGCTTCCTAACTGAATAAGGTCAAATAACATGGGGCATTAGGAACTCCGTGACTGGCTTACAGTTTTTATGGAAGAGGAGCCCCAGTGAAATCAGCCTACACTGTTACTGTAGTACTGGGGAAGGATTTTTAATTCATTCTCTTTTCCCATCTGTGGGACAGATGGGAAAAGAGACTGGACAAAGACTGGACACACTACAGCGTAGAAGATAACTGTACATAATGCTTTATTGTAACACACACCTTCTCCAACAATAGGCTGCTGTCCTGACCCTTATCTTGACCCTCCAAGGCTTTGCAAGTTGAAGTAAATAAGTCTTGGATGCTCAGTCCGTAGCTTGTGGTCCTGGCAGTTGATTGACACTGCCCTTGCTTGCCTGTAATGGTTGTAAAGGTCCAGATTGCACCTCCCGCTTCCTCAACCGCTTGCTGTGTTCTCCTTATTGCCTTTCTCCCACACACCCACACACCCTCTGTCTTAGCTTTCCCTTTCATAGGCTAAGGGCCTGGTTGGGGGCGAGGCTGCCTACGGACACTGGCACATTCCTGAAAATGCCAGGGTGTAGCTTAGTTAGTTAGAAAGCTGGGATGCCAGTGTGGATGTCTGTGAGTGGGCTGTGTTTGGGTGGTGGGGAAAGAATGAGCCCATCTCCTCTCAGGTTTCTGAGATTGTAAACTTTTATGGCCCTTTGAGAAAAGGGATGAGCTGAAACTATTCTTGGGGAAGTGGGGTGGGAAGTGTTTCTGCCTGGCTACAGCTGCTTTTCCCAAGTGCAGATAGCAACCCCAGCTTCACTCCCTCACACCATCCCATTTTTTTTTTTTAATCTGAACTATCTCTTCCTTGAACTAATATTTGCCCCTTGGGGAGATGTAGAGATACAGGACGGCCATTAGTAGCTTTGAAAACAAGAAGTAGATAAATCAGATGGGATCATTAGTGTAAAAACCTCCCTGAATCTTGGTGCTCTTGAATGTGGGAAATTCTTCTCCTAGGTTTGTCAGCAATTGCCCTGCTTGCTGGGGAATTCTGGGACTTGAAGTTCATATAAAGTTTATAAAATTGGGCAGGGACATTTATCATGTCTGTAAACCAATCAATCAACCCAACAACAAGCCCATTCATTCATTCATTCATTCATTCATTTACCTGGAGAGCATCCATGCTGGGAAAGGCTGAGTTAATCCCTTTCATGTGCATAGTTCAAGTCAAATATCAAATTCCTGGTTTGTCTCCATTAAGTATTTTTTTAAAAAATCAAAGTAATCTCATCACAGATCTCCCACGTTATGTTGATTTTGGTCCAGAGTATCATTCATTCATTCATTCGTACATTCATTCATTCAAATTTGTTTTACTCACCATAGTTGAAAGACTCTCATAGATGCCTGCATAATAGGTTGAGAGCTAGATTGAGATCCCCTGGGTTAGATCCCCGGTAATCTAGCTCTCAGCTTATTTCCTTGACTCTGAAGTTGTGACATTCCTCACAGTTCATAAACAGCAGCACTGTGACTGGAGGGGGTTTCCCACTAGCTGATAACTTCCAGCACGTTGTAGCATAGTATAGCCATAAACTTTGGAGAGTCTATAGAAGTGTACTTGCTAGTGAAGTGTTTTTAAGTATTTTATCTGTTATTTTAAATTTCTAATCTTTCAAAATGGGATAGTTTTGTTCAGTACCAAGAGAAAAACAAAAGATGATACAGAATATGACCATCTGGTAGAAAATCTAGAAACATGAAGAGCCCAAACCTTTGGTTTTAAGAAGAGCATTTAGATGTGTGAATTCAAACTCCAACCATCCTGAGGCAGCATTGCCTGGGAATGATGGGAGTTCTGGTCCAACTGCTCTCATCAAATCATGTGAAGGCCATGAATTTGAAGAAAGTACTGTAGTGGCATCATTTCAAACCAAGAACCTTACAAATTAAATGGGAAATGTTGACCTGGTTCTTATTACCTATCTCAGCCCACTCTTTTAACATGGAAGGGTGATAACCACTGGTACAGAGTAGGTCACAAGTGCATAAGTATGCAGAGTTAGCATGAACAAAGCCTTATTTTAAAAGATGGAACTTTTAGCATGATTGGAATAAAAAGTTTGAGATCTACAACCGGTTACCACAATCAGGGAAGCAAAAGAGGTACAGAATGCAGGGATAATAGGATCAAAACTGCATTTAGTTGTTTGCCCCAAACAGGGAACATACAGTAAATGGGCATGATGGGTTTGGTGTTTCTATTCCTGTTCTCATGATGGTGTTCCTGAGCTTCCTCAGTCTCTAACTTTACATACTGATCAGCAAGATCTGCATGAAGGTTCTGCTCACTTTACTTGTATAATGGTAGATTTTTAAAAATACAATACCTTAGTTAATGCAGCAAGTTTGGGGATTCTGCAGGTAAAGCCAGCATGTCTGGTCCTGGATTTCTGATCTGTATTTAAATACCCACATTGGGGTGCTCCTCTGCTTAAAAATGTATACTACAAAATTAAAAGTGCCATAATATGATTAATGATGGCTTTCCATAAAAGGCTTTAATTACAGAGTGGAACAATATATCTCACATGGAAAGTTTCCAAAAACTCACATTAGCTTCCATTATTGCAAAGACATCCTAACATCCTATTTTTCTTTACATTTAATCTCTTCCTTTGTATTTGCTTCCTAAATTATCCTCATTAGAACTTGGAAATAAACATAGGCCTATTAGTTGTCCAACAGCTGTGTTGTGTTAACAGTACGGTAGACACTAAACAGAACTATTCTTCATAATTTGCTGGCAAAATGAAAGTTTCTTGCAATGCTGTTCTTTATGGAATTCTATAAATAATACCACAGCCTGGCATGAATGGCCCATAACATTCAGCACTCATGCTCACTGTCTAGGATCTGCAAACACTGCATATGTTTCCATGCAGAGTTAAGAATACCCTTCTCCAAGATAGTACTATGTGGCTACCTTACACAACTGAACAGCAACAAACTGATAAAGATTGCTTAGAAAGGGCTCAACAGTATCAGTTCAGGAAAAGAGAAGATGCAACTGTAAATCAAAGTTTCTTCTACGAAAACAACAGAGAAATCAAAGGTAAACTACCATGACTGAGTTCACCTTGATGAGTTTAGTCTCAACTTCATTTCCTTCCTTTTAAGTTAAAAGGGAAGGTACAATTGCAATTAATCAGAATTTCTATTAGCAGCACTGATCTCATCCTTCTCTCTCTCTCCCTCTCTCTCCCTCTCTCCCTTTTTTAAAATAAGCTTGCTGTACTTAAGGAGATCTGCAAATCTTGGCAGCCAAGTGTTTATTTGTCCCATACAGCCAACTTTCAAAGCACCATGTACACAATATAATAAATAAAAATCGTATTCAAACAGACTTCTCAGCATTTCATCAATCCCCTCTTTTCAAAAGTGCCATATTCCTTGTTTATATTGCTTCATGCAATGTCTAGAACATTATCACTACTTCTACCTCTACGTTGTCCCCACCCCAGCCCCACCCCAGCCCCAGACATACATACCTTATGCAGTATATCCTCATTATAGTAACTGCCGTTTTGGATACCAATCTCATTGGCACCCATCTCTGAGTAGGCATAAGGGCTTCTAGCCCCACTCTGATATCCCCAATGAGTTTCCATTTCTTTCTTGAGATGAATTTTCTTGCGTCAGTGCTAAAAGCAACGGCTCCGGGCCAAACCTCAATGCAGCAAGCAAGCACAGCTCAAGCCTGCTACATTTCCCTCTTATCCGGGAAAGGAAAAAGTGAAAATGAAACAAGATAAAAGCAGGGAATGGGGTGGGATGGAAGGTTGCAAAGTGCTGAAGAAACTGGAGCCCGAAGCTTCGGTGAGATTCAGAAGATTGCAGAGCCCGGAGCGCTTTCAGCACCAAGGTTAGCTCCCGTCTCTCAAGATTTGCGCCGGTCGATGCAGCGCCCCTGCGAAGTCCTCACGCGTCGTAACCCTTCCAGCGCCGTTTGTACATCACGGAGCTGCACCCCCCGACAGCACAGCCTCCGAGGTCAGCTGCGTCTAAGGGGGCACCCTGATCTCAAAAAAAGAAGTACACCGCAATCAAGCTTTTGGCGCTGTCCCTTTAATTTTCTAAACTTGAAGAAACGTTGGGTCTTCTCTCTTACATCACACTGCCCCCTGGGTCCTTTTCTGGCACTACCAGCAACTTTCTAATCTATCACTGCGGATTTCAAGGTAAATCAAGGGGATATGAGCGGGTCTTAAAATGTTCAACTGTAGGGCTTCCTTCCCATGTCATGCAAAATTAGGTAAAAGCAATCCTATCCTAAACCTAACCAAGTAAATAAATATATGTTTCTTCCATATAGAAAGCAGAATATGTGCTTCTGGGTTGCTGGCATGTGGCCAGGGGACCTGACTGCATTACTTATGCAATCAGAGTACATGATATTGGAAAGGAAGATGTATTATCTCCTTCCAAATACTATAGCTGCTCTTGGCAATCTGTATTAGTTGAGAAGATGTTGGCTCCTGGCAGGCTTCCAGGTGCAGTTCAACATTCTAGAAAGTCCTACATGGGACCACCTATCTCTGTTAGCTCTGCCCATCCCACGAGGCCACACAGGGTGGGCATTCTCCAGACCCCTTCTTTGAAGCAGTGTCATCTAATGGGACCTAGGAATGTCCCTTCTTTGTTGTTGTGCCTGCGGTTTAGAAAGCATTCCCCTCTCCCCTGTGGTTGAGGTGGCCCCAACCCTATTAGACTTCTGGAGGGAGCAATAGAACAGATGAACCCATTCTGTTGTGAGAGTGAGAGGTTGCTATATGCAGCCTCAGCTATGTGCCGATTGTGTTCTGTTATATTCATTGTGATATATATATATATATATATACACATACACATACACACACACACACATACACACACACACACACACACACACACACATATATATGCACACACATACATACACATATACACACACATACTTAATTGTTTTAAAAATTTTCTTGACGCACTGCACCCAGAGTCACCAACAGTAAGTAGGACAGTCTTATAAATTCTTAAAATAAAATAAAATAAAATAAAATAAAATAAAATAAAATAAAATAAAATAAAATAGACCCAAAATACTTACTGGGTGAATATCCATTCTATTCTGTTCTCATTCATTTGCCTGGAATGAATCAACTGACTGAACTTGGGGAGGTTGAAGTCTGGAGGGCACCAGCTTGGGGAAGATATGTAATGAGCTGCATGCTCTGTCATTATTGCAGTTCAAGAGGTTTCTCTAACATGCAAGCATGACATTGTCATGGGCTGGTTCCCTACCTACACTGGCTTTTTTGGTACACCTGTTTCTTTGCATGGCTCAGCACAGTAACTAATTGCTCTGGAAAGCTATATTAACCTGAGATAAACTGAGAAGAAAACTATTACCAAGAAAACTGCACTTAGGCAGTCATCAAGCATCAAGCTCAACTCAAGGGAATTTTTAAAGTATAAGTTTACCAAAATTATAATTTTGAGTTCTGAGCTTGCATATCTCCATCAAGGTCATCTTCTTTACTCTCTAAGTAGGGGATGCCTTCAGATGGCAAAACAACCTCTTTGCCTGGCCTCTTGCTCATTTCTGCTCAAAGGCTCCTCCTTCCAAGTGGCATAGAAACAGCCATTCACAATGTGCTCTCAACTTGCCATGCCATCTGCACAAGATGTCCAGGTGCAGCTAGCCAGAAAGCTTCCCTATGCTTTGAATAAATTTCATGTACACTATTGATCTGTTTTGCTTTGAAATAGACTGTGTTATAATAAACATCAACTGTTTGCACTTTTGGAGAACTAGTAGTCTTTACACTTTCTTTTCTCCTTTGACAGTTATTTGTCTTAACTGACACATTTTTATATATGCATGTGCCAGGATTAGTTGTTCTGATGATCTCAACGGGTTTTTTTTGTGTTTTTTTTGCTGTGTGCAAAACCAGCCTCAGTGTCCTGTAGACACCAAGAAACTTTGTGCCTAATGAAAACACCTGGATGCAAGCATGTTGCCTTACAACTGAAAATATGTACAAGACAGAGGTAGTAAGCCAGTGTTTCTCAACCTTGGCAACTTTAAGACGTGTGGACTTCAGTTCCCAGAATTCCCAGTCAACATGCTGGCTGGGGAATTCTGGGAGTTGAAATCCACACATCTTAAAGTTGTTAAGGTTGAGAAACACTGTATTAAGCAATAGAGGAAGAGACTGTGGGACATTGCTGGAGCTGTTTTATACAGTGCAACCAAGAGATACTGTGTGTATCAAGGAAGGAATCTGCAGATGAAGATGCAGCAGGAGGAAGCAGGACCAAGGGAGAGATCGGATGATGGTGGAAAATGCTGCATTGCAAATGCTTCATTTGCACTGAAGCAAGAGTTATTTTCCCTCTTCCTCTTCCTATCCCCACCCCACAACTCCAGCCCCCAGCAACAAGCATAAGTGAAAGTACTGAGAGAAACTGCAGGAGTCAAGGAGGGAGGTAGTGAAATAGAGAAAAGACTCTAAAATTGTTTGTCTGTGCAGAACTCTTCATCTAATGCAAATACACAGGGTTTTTAACCCAAAAGCAGTGTGGCTTTTTAGAGAACAGGGATGGTGAGGGTGGTGGGAAGTTCCTGCTCCTTCTTCCCACTTCCTCAATTATGTATTATACTATTCTAATTATAATGTTATGTTTTATATTTATAGTTATTGTTTGTTGTCCTGAGTATTATTATTATTTCTCATGGGAAAGTAAGCTTAATTAATAATAACCATCTAGCCAGTCCTTCCTTCTACATGTGGAATAATGCATGAGTTGGAGTGGACTGCTCTGGAGCAGGACCAGCAGGGGTGCGTGAGCTTAGTGATTTCTGCATCTTGGTTTTGAAATCAGTGTTGATCTGACCGTTCATTATTGCTAACTTCTGCTGCATGTCTGCCATCTAGTGACCATTCAAGGAACCTGTCATCAACTGTTCTGACCATTTAAATCACAATAAGTAAAGCGTCCTGCTGCCACGTTAGTGCTGAGTTTTGTAGACAACAGCCACCAATTTCCATCTTAACAAAATGCTTCCTGGATGTCTCTTGACTAATTTTCCTTTTCCTTCAAGTGCAAAAGCAGAACCTGTACTCATTTGCATCCATCTGTATAATCCTCTCCCCCCTCCCCCAGAAGCTAAACTGTGCCAAGTAATTGGACAATTATTGGAATGAACTAGCTGAAATTTGGTCAGACAGACCACGCAAGCACCAGGTGTACTGCTTGCTCACCCTTGCTTATTGATGAGAGACGGAACCAAGCGGGGCTGCTTCTTGTTATGGATCCCAGCCCCAAGGCATTTAATTAGTTAATTGAATTTCCTGGCAAGCTGTAGAGCTCTTCTGGAGTCAATGAGAGACCGTAGCTAGGGCAAAGGCTACCGAAATGGGAGAGGGTGTGTTAAATGGCTCTTTAGCAGACATTATTTCTCTGCTATTTCCAGTCTTCAACCACCTGGTGAAATGAGTCGGTGGCGCTTCATTCATTTTAAGGTGGTTACACCGATGTAATAAAATCTAATTGCTTATTTTATTGCCCACTCCTGTGTACTTATTGTCTTGGGTTTCCCAAACTGAATTACAGTTTTATAATGATCGCTGCGCATTTGGACATCTCCTTTCCAATTTTTATTGGTTCTTTTTGGGACGCTTTCACCCTTTGAAGACAAGCAGGGTTTTTGTTTTTTTTTTGCTTTATGGGAATCCGGTCTTTTGAACCAAAGGCAAACTTTCAAGCAGTGTTTCCTTGTTTATTTTAGCCTGCAAACGCAAAGGAGTAATACGTGCAAGGAATTTTGTTAGTAAGGAAAACATCTTGTGTTAAAGATTTCTGGTGTATTTGTGCTGTAAATAATCATAGAGAGATTCAGCCGCCCCACTTCTAGTGTATCTTTCTGTGAACATATAAAACTGATTTAGATTTAGTTTTCCCCAGTAACTTTTGCTCAAGGTTCTAGTCTTTTAGAGATGTAGAGATCTTGTCCTAATAAGATCTAACAAACTCATGCCCATGGATTACTTTCTTAGGTATTCTGTTTTTTATTACTGTTACTCATAAGTTAAGAAAGCGCCCTGTCCTACATCTCAGGTGGAAGAATATGAACATTTTATCCTAGCATGGTGTTCAATCCCAGACCATTGGGGGTGGGTGAGGGGTGGGTGATGTTTTAGTGTGTCAGGCATTTCCAGAAAAATGAGCTAATTCCATAGGCCATGTAGTAACATGATTGCAAACCTGATTACAGGTCCTGAATAGACCATTACTTCCAAGGCTTGTGTCCAAGCAACCTTGCATTCTCCCACCCCTCCATGTAGTAGAGGCAATGCTGGACTTGACAGCTGTGTTCCTGGGTCTGAATCAGAGGTCAGGATAGCAACACAGGGAGTGGAAGTAGTATATTCTGCCACAGCAACAAAACTAGGCCTGCTCCCCAGGTTTACTCAGCCTTTGTTCCTCCTCTTAAATGGGGACTGATTTAAGAGGTCATGACACAGTCTTTTAAAAGTACCTTTCAGAAACACCTGGAGGTGGCCTTTCAGCTACTATGGATAAACTAACTAGTATTCCAATGGTCAAGGATCTGAGAGATGTAATTCAGCAAGGCCTGAAGGGCCACTGGTTCCCATCTGTTCCCTTTCATGTTAAAATATGTTGGATGATAGTGCTAAATTTACCTTGTTTCCAATATATTAGGTGGTTTCAGAGAGAAGTTCACTAGAAATAATCCTAATCACTCCTGCGAGAAGCTGAAGCTTCCGATTTTTTTTTTCTAGATAAGGGTAAAGGTTAGAGTTAATTTGATTTTTTTTTTCTCTTTTGGCTTTGTATTTAGGTATCTTTTAAAAAATATGTATAATAAAGCAAATAAAAATGAATTTCAAAAAACTATCAGCAAATATGTTTTCTGTATCTCCTTGAAATAATCTAGTGGTTATTCAGATTTTTGCAGCCCTGATCTATTGATGAAGCTTCAGCATAATCTATGGGCTACTGAACCACATATGATCTGACCGAAGTTGCAAAAGCCACACTAGCCTTGTTGTCCCTAGAAAAGCGACATTTCTGAAGGCATATTTAAATCACATTGGTTGGCTGATAGGGCTCTGTTTTGCCAACTTCAAGGCAGTGATCACGTGCCTTGCAACTGGTTCTTTTAGATCCAGAGACAATACACGCCACTAGGTAAGGAGATTTTAAGCATTATTGTTAACTCTAGCAGACAGATTTAAACAGAAACACAAACAGAAACATAAAAACATATAACATATAAAAACATAGCATACTAAGCATAACATACCGAGCAAGATGATAATGGCAGCGGAGAGACCCCAGAATGGCCCAAATAACACAGTTCCTGGTGCCAGGCCCATGTCCACGCTCCAAGCTCAAGAGACAATACCAGGGTCTTTTATCCTTATCTTGCACTGAAACCCCATGGCCTTGCTTCCATGGTACTAAAACTGTAAGACCTGACCTTGGCTAGGTGGTGCACCTGCTTATCATGTGAACCAAGAGCCTGGGAACCGTACAGATAAGGCAGTGCTAACATAAACCATCTTGAGGTCCTCCCCTACAACTGTGTGAAGATTCCTCCCTTCTCCTCCACTCCCAAGCAAGAGTGAAAAACAAGTCAGCTAAACATGATTATGGCTCAGAGTGAACTCTAAACTTCTATACCCTTCTTAACATGAAGGAAAAATTTAAAAATATGTCTCATCATTCCTCAAAATGCAATGGTCTTCCGCATTGCCACTACAGGCTCTTCTTATATTCACTGTCTGAAGGCACCTGTTTTCCAGATTGCCGTATTTCAGTCCTCCAGATGTTGCTGAATAACAGCTCTAACAGTCCTGGTCAACATTGCTGATGGTGAGGAATGCTGGGAGTTGTGTCCAGCAACAACTGGAGGGCCACTGGTTTCTTACCATGGCATTATTACCTTTTCTCATCCTATTGCATTTGACAGCCTGTTAAGAAATGCCATTGTGATGGAATGCCTCACAGACCTTGGAAATACAGAAGAGGGAGCAAAACAGTTAAGGAAGGAAGCAGGGCTGTTTCAGAAGAGATTCTTGAGTCTGGGAAGAGAAGAAGCATGAGAAAGAGACTCTGAGTAATTCTGTCTTAGTTGAGTAATGTTAGAGAATTACTTTGGTTGCCTTTCAAGATTGCTGGAGTAATCAAGAATTCAAGAATCAAGAACCAGAACCAGGTTTCTAGAAAGATCTTTATTGCTAGTAGGGTAACGTAAAAGAATCTTGAAAGGCAACCAAAGTAATTCTCCAGCACAATTTATACCTAGCATAATCAAGACAGAGTTACTCTGAGTCTCTTTATCACACTTCTCCGCTGCCCTGGACTCAAGAATCTCTTCTGTAACCCCCTGCCTCCTCCCTTAATTCTTACTTCCTCCCAGAGACTCTGGCTTCCCAAAGTATGTTAGGCATTCCATCACGGTCAGAAAGACTACTAGGCAACAAACTATAGCTTATAGGTGGAACATTACCCACTGTCTGAACCATGGAACATATCATATTAGTTCATTCATACTCCTTCTGCTTCAGCACAAAGTTTAGCTGCAGATGCCTGCATTTATTTGGATGTTTTATATCAGCAAAACAAAGATGATATAGAAATGATCACATCAGGACTGCAGAGAGCCAATGCTATCTTTCCAGCAGCAGCAGCAGCAGCAGCAGCAGCAGCAGCAGCAGCAGCAGCAGCAGCAGCCCTATGATTCCAGTAGAACAGAATACTTATTTTTCTAAAAGGGTATACGCCAGTCTGTCCTAACCTGTACCTTCCAGGGGCGTTGGGGATACAATTCCCAGTCTGTATGGCTGGACCAGCAGTGTTGGCAGACACGGGTAAGGAAGGGAGATCAGATTGACAAAAACAGGCTGCAGTGTTTTGATGCAAGCCCCACCCCTGTTTTAGCATGTCGGGATGTTGCACAGATATCCACAAGGCTCATTTACAGATGTTGCTGGCCTGGACATCGTAGTCTTAACACATCTGAAAGCTACCAAGTTGGAAAAGGTTGGAGTGCACCCTTGAAGAAAAACAACAGTTCTGTTTCAGCCAAATTCATCTGATGCATACAGAGTGGTTTAAGTAGTTTTATAAATATATGAATAACTGGAGAGAAAATAAATGTGTGCATAGCACTCTGCCTGGAGCATAATGAAATGTGTTAATTGTGTGCCCAAAGACAAATGCATTCTAATAACTGTATTACAAACTGTTATTGTGCTTCATGCTGTTGGGGAGTTTTAATAAACCCTTGGGTACTTTTTCGTTTGGATTATTTACAGAGGCATCGATCCTCCATGTCCTCTGCCAGCAAACATCGCTGTCTCTCCATAGGGGCTTGCTTCCATACAACACCTTAATTAAGGTTTAGATGAGTCCTGCCTAAGTCTGCATGATGCATGACTACAGACCCTTTTTTTTTTTTTTAAGTTTTCGTTAATTTTCAGGTTGGCACAGAACTTGGCTCTCCATTCTCTGATGCCATTCAATATGCATGCAGGGCCTTTGCCCACTTGCACTGAACCATGCCTCAAACATGGATGCCTGGCACGAAAATCTTTTCTTCTGTTGAATATTCATCATGTTGCCTTCATCTTGTCCCTAGCCCTTGAGGGAACTAGACTTAAGTCACCCTTAGCTGTACTTTGTTGTTGTTGTTTAGTCGTTAAGTCGTGTCCGACTCTTCGTGACCCCATGAACCATATTGCGCCAGGCCTTCCTGTCCTTCACTGCCTCCCTGAGTTTGCTCAGTTTCATGCTCATTGCTTCAATGATGCTATCTAACCATCTCATCCTCTGCCGTCCTCTTCTCCTTTTGCCTTCAATCTTTCCCAGCATCAGGGTCTTCTCCAAAGAGATCTCTCTTCGCATTAGGTGACCAAAGTATCTGAGCTTGAGCTTCATAGTACCAATATAATATTTTCCCCTTTATTCAGATATATTTGAAAGGCAGCCGCAGGCTTCAAATATTTGAGCTTTGCCTCTTGAATGTTTAGAAGTTAAAACATTCTCTGTGTGCCTGTTAGTGTTCCAGACAGTGGGAATCTAACATGAGCAATAATTAGTGAAGCAGGAGTTATAAACCTTTAAAGCCCTACATGGCTTGGGGCCAGGTTTTTGAAGGGCCACCTTTTCCCAGTTTCATCTGCCCGACCCACCAGATCGGGGAGGCAGGGTATGTTATGGGTCCCTCCATTATGGAGGTCCATCTAGTGAGACCGAGAAAAAGGGCCTTCTCTGTGGTTGCTCCCTCCCTGTGGAACTTCATCCCCATGGAGATAAGACTGGCCCCCACCTTGATACTCTTCCACAAGGCCCTGAGGACATGGTTTTGCCAGCAAGCCTGGGGATCCCAGGTCGATACGGAGCCCATCAAATGGCTAGTGTAAATGTGTTGTCGCCAGAGGGGTGGGGGTGGGTGCAGTGGGTTTTGTATTTGGGGTTTTTATTTCTGTAAGCTGCCCGGAGTCACTGTGAGTGAGTTGAGCAGCCATATAAATTGCATAAATAAATAAATAAATAAATAAATAAATAAAATATAGCTATGACAGAAAGGGGATTTATTTACATGTGGCCCTCGATTAACAATCACTAATTCAGTGACCATGCAAACTTATGAAGGCACTGAATAAATGGTACTTACGACCAGTCCTCGTACTTACAACAGTTGCAGCGTCCCTGCAGTCACATGATTGCGATCCAGGCTCTCGGCAACCAACTCACAATTACAACATTGTAGCGTCCCGCAGTCACATGATCACCATTTGCAACCTTCACTGCCAGCTTCTGACAAGCTAAGTCAATGGGGAAGCCAGCAGGAGGTTGCAAATGGAGACCATGTAACATCCTCGCTTAACAATGGTGCTGATTCGCTTGACTACAGCAACTGGAAGTACGAGAACTACTGTTGCTAAGTGGTGCAGTCACATGACATCACGCTTTACAACCATATCACTTAACAATGGAAATTCCAGACCCAATTACCATTGTTAAGGGAGAACTACCTGTACAGGTAATGCATGACACAGATAAGCAAAGGTCAGCACCTAGCTAGGTACCTCCTACCAGGAGAGGAGTCTTGTACTTGTACTTGTACAAGGTACAATGACAATAAAGTTTACAACAATAACAACAACAACAACAAAGAGCATGTGCCCAGGAAGAAAGGCAGAAGGAAGTTACATAGATTAGTAACCTCTTAGACAAACAGGGGACACGAAGTAAATCCTTAACTCTTGATCTACACCCTACTGCCTCCTTGTGGTCGGTAGGAGCTAAAAAGTCTGTACCATTGAATTTGGACCTCTAACAGGAGGGAAGTCAGGTGACTACAGTGACTTTAAACAGACACAGTAGAGGCAGATAGAGATTAGCAATGGGGACAGCAAATTTTATGCCAGTATAGTTTTCTGCCAGTTCAAAGATGGGTGAATAGCTCTATGACAAGGTAACAGGGAAAAAGTATATAGACACATGAGAGAATGTGAGAAGAAAGGAACCACTAGCTTGCTCCTATTTCAAATCAAGTGCAGCAGAGCCAGACAGAAAGCAGATCAGGTCTCCAACCCACCAGAGCCCAGTGATCAGATGAGGCTGGAGCTGCAAGGCCCTCATGAAGAGATGCCCATATTTGTGTATGAAGGCCTGTCTTATTTTTAAAAAAGACTAAGCCTACTACTGCATATGTTCCTGCTGTCTCTGCTCTGCTACTCACCCACTTGTCATCTCACACATCTCTTTGCACTTAAGAGCTCCTCTCCACCATTGTCACAAAAAATCATGCATGAATGTGCGTTTGTATGGGGAAAAAATGTCCTTGATATCTTTCCAGATTTCTGCATGACAGTCCAGTTGCCTCTCCCCGAAGCAATGCTCTTAGGAACACTGACCCAAATAGTTCTGCACTTTTTATTTCCAGCAGGGGCAGGCATTTCACAACTTGCAGGAGGGTTGACAGGAGTCCCTCGTCCCACCGTCCTCTAAAGAAGCCTCTTTACCAAGGAGAGAGCGGAGAAAGGCCGCATCACTGTCTTTCTTGGTTTGTGTATACACTCTTCAGCTGATATTGAGTTGAATTTAGCGATAACTGTGGGGTGGGAGAAGGCATTTGTAGTTGCTGTAAAGGTGTGGGAAGATTCCCCAAATCCTGAGATATAGCCAATATCACATTCAGCATTCACACAGCAATGACTCACCAAATGGCCAGGCGGGGAGAGGGAAGGGATGGCAAACAACATGGTCAGGGGAGCAAGGATATGATATTAAATACCTATAGAAATGCAAGTATACTGAGGTCCACCTTGTCGGTGGAACTAGACATGCCTGTGATGATGAAAAGCAAACCTGGCTAACCTCTTCTGAAGGCAATACGTGCACTGAAAGAAAGCTAACGATTTGCTCAGGCTCTTGGGAGTGTAGGAGAATTTTCCCAGGAATACATTTGAATTGGAGACCAGGACAAATTATGCTGAAGTACAAACTGGTTTATTGACAGTGCTGGAGACAAAAATAGGCCTAAAGAGGGAAGGCGTTACAGCCCCTCTTTATAAAGTTATGCAAATTAGAGTACACAGGTGATTGGATACAGCTGCAAGCTATTTGACTGGGTATAGACAAGGGCAAGTATTTGACTGAATATGACACATCAAGTGCCTAGTGAAGTCAGCGAAGCAACTAGGTACAATTATGAGCTGATGGGGCAGGACTACATGGGCTGGGGGGGATTGAAGAACAAGGAGGCAGTATTCTATGAAGATCATTTCTTTCCAGGAAGGGACTTGCTTTTGCTTTCTTGGAGCTCTGCTCAGCTCCCAGTATCATTTCTTAGCTTATCAGCATTCCTTGGCCTTCTAAATTTTTTTTATAATAATTTCATTAAACATTACAGTTAAACAGATAAAAACTAATACAACCTACAAAAGAAAAAGAAAAAGAAAAAGAAAAAAAGAGAAAATTCAGAATATATATATATATATATATATATATATATATATATATAATTAAAAAAGAAAGAAAAAGTAAAAATATACCCAAAAATAAAAGAGAAGAAATACATAAGGATGTGACTTCCCCCTTCATCACTAGTATAAATAATTTTAACAGCTTATCACCTTCTCTTAAAATACAACAATGTCTTCACCCGATATCTCATCTCTTAACCTATAAACAAATCCTTACAACCTCATCATTGAGTCCTGGTCAGCAAAAGTCCATTAACAGTTACCAGAAATAACAATATTTCTATTTTAACCTTGATCAAATAAACCCACTTTATATTCCTTCCTTTTATTTTAAACAATCTTGATCTTTAATCCCTACAAATAATGTCCCAGAGCTTTCTTTCTTTTTATTTTTTCTTTGTCCCTTCTCACAAATTCCTTCAGAACTTTAACAGATCTCTTTGGTAAATCCAATATTAGAAAGTAATCCAAACCACTCTTTTGGTTTGCCTTCTAAATGTGTTGGTTTGCCTTCTAAATAGGTGACAGTGTAGTTTCCTGGGAAAATGCATTTGTGAAGAGGGTAGTTGCCCAATTTGACACCATATGGCTCAGCTAGGGCTTTGTTTGCCCTGAAAAGACATATCTGGGTTAGAATCATTAGCTTCACTCCTGACATTCTCCTTCAGGAGGTTGGAAAAACCTTCCAACTGCCTGGCTGCGCTAACTTCTACTGCTAGTTCTGGGGCAGAGAGATAACTGAACAAAGGTTTTTCAAAAGAACAAATTCAAGGGTCAGGATCGTTATGCGCCATCACAGCGTCGTCTGATTCTTTGCTGAGCAGAATTGCATCACTACAGCACACTCAGTGAAAAGATCTCAGCTTTAGCTGCCCCTACAGCATCCCTATGACTCTAATACATTCCCAGGTCCTGATTTTTGTCAGCAATCATGCAGGTATATTTGAAACTAACTAGGATTTCCAGACTTTCCCTAGAGGGGCGAGCCCACGTGCAATACTGTACATTATAATAGTCTAACCTGGGTATGCCAGGGAATGAATAACTGAGGCTATATTATCTGCTGGGCTAAGAAGTAAACCTCTTTGAACTATGCAAGACTTGAGTTATTTGCTTTAAGACACATAAACCACATTGGTAAGGAATAGTGATATGATAAGAATTGTTGTGGTCTACAAGAAAACAGTGAAATACTATTCCCATTTTCTGTCTTCAGAAGTGGCTAGAACTAAATGGCTGGAATCATTATAGCTCAAGAAATTACAAACAAAAGCTACCACAACAGTGAATGGGCCAAAATCTGGTGTTATCCATGTCGATGTGTATAATAGGAAGGATCTAAGACTGGTGTATTAGTCAATAATTGTAAAATCTGGGTACTTTTCTATTCTGAGGATGAGTTTGCAGTTTCTACTTTACTAATTTGCCAGTTTGAGGGTTAGTAATGATGTGTTTTCTTTTTTAAAAATTGAGCAAGATCTGAAAAAACTAGCTATTTCAACAGAATACCACAGACACTTTCCAAAGCAAAAAATCTCCCAGGTCTGTGATTGAGATGCAAGGGAAACAAGATTCCGGAAACAATTTACAGAGAGAAGCTACATTTTTGCAAAAACGAACTTACTTGAACAAGAACAATGAAACTCTTCTATGGCTTGATTTGGACTTTATTCCATGGTGAGAAGTACTGGAACTGGGGAGTAATTAGATTTGGGAGCAACTACCTTCAACTAAGATACATGCACCTTGGACAATTTAGCCAGTGATGTGGTGTACAGTCTCTCTCTGGGCCTTTTGGCAGATGAGAAAATTGTGAAAGGAAGGCATAAATTTGAATATAGAACATTAGAATCTAGGGACACCAGTTTATGCTTCAGCTGTAGAAAGATGCAATAGAGAATCTGTACAATGTGAAATAGATACGTATTAGAAGCTTTTGGCTACAGTTATATCAAGGAATGCAGATGGGGCTGGGGGATGTTTTCGTCTACTGACCTAATAACTGTTGGTTTCAGAATCCTTTGAAAAATCAGTTGGGTAAGTGATATACCAGATTTTTTCTTTTTTAAAAAAAGAATGCATAGCCATTTAAATATCATTCTAAGTAAGTAATACAGATCTATTCTTTCCCAAACATTTTTTGTGGTGGGTCAAAGGCAATCATTTTATTCTGAGCTGATGTTAATGTTTCATACCCATGCTTCAATTTGTGATATTTTCCTTTACCATCCTTCGAATGTTTGGCAACCTTTTTCAGCCTATTTCCATTTATTCTGACCCCCCAGCCTGATATCACCAGGGATAATTAAAAGGAAGAAAAAAATCAGCCCAAAGCCTTGAAGAACTCTATGCAATGGGAAAAAGAAGAAATGAAGAGAAATCATATCCTACAACAATATTTGAACAAACTAAGGATTAAAACTGCTAGAAGTAAAAGGAATATAAAGTTGGTTTATTTGATCAAGGTTAAAATAAAATACGTTGTTACTTCTGGCTACCCTTTTGGACTTTCTGCTGACAAAAGGACTGAAAAGATGATATTTTATGGATTTGTTTATAGATAAGAGATGGGATAAGGGATGAAGAGATAAATGTCTGTAACTTTAGAGGGGGTGAAGAGTTACTAAATTTGTTTATACTTATTGTGATGAAGTGTGGAACTCGCTTCTTTAAATATTTCTTTTCTCTTTCTTTATTATATTCTTACTTTCCTCGTTTTCTTTTTCCTTGTATTTTCTATTCTTTCTCTCTATTTTCTTTTCTTTCTTTACATTTAGTTCATGTTAGATTTTATTATTATAATCAAAATTCTTAATAAAAATCAACCAAATGTTTCTATGGGAATGGATTTGTGAGATGAGATTGATCAAAGAAAGTCTCCTGGAGTATGAAAGGCAATGCTGAATATCAGCCTTTCTCTGGTGAAAAATCCATTTGTCTGAAAATGTATTAAAATGGGTAATGCCTTCCCAGGACAAACATACATTAATAAGCCTTCATTAAGGATAGTTATATAAAGAAGAAGAAGGATAAATGGCATTCAGTTCCAGTCTCAAAACAGAGGAGGGCTTAGAAGGGATCCCACAGGGGGTGGGATAGAAGGGACATGCATTCTTGAATGCTTCCTTCTTCCTTTCGTTCCTCCTGTTTTCCAAGCTTTCCCTTCACCCCACATGTGTTTTTCATTTTCTTCACCTGGCCCAATTTTCTCAGCAGTGGGGCTGCCTGTGAAATTTCCTCACCAAAGAAGTTTCATTTACCCTTGAAATAAGATGTTCATATGGGTCTTGCTCAATCTTTGATTTGTTTTCATTGTTCCCTGCTTGCCAATTGCTATGCATCTTTTTCAAAGGGATGCTAATGGCTATGAACGTTGCTTGCTGAAAAGGGATTGCAGGCAGGCACTGTGTTCAAGGTTGCTGGACACACTGGGGAGGCTGAATCCAGTTTTGTAGACCACCGTGTTTCAAATTGAGAGAAATCCATGATGGACCCCTCTTTAAGAAAAGTGATTATATAAATCAGCTTTGACTAACCTGGTGTTCTTCAGACTTCTGGGACCAAATTTCAATAGTTCACAAGCCTTCTTAATTTGGGGATAATGGGACTTGAAGATGAACACTTCTGAAGAGCAATAACTTTAGGAAAGACGAATAAATTATTTCCTCTTTTTCCAATTAATTTCATACAGGCTATAGAGACTTAAGTGGAACTCTGAATGCACTGTATCTTTCTGGGGTCTATTTTATTTTTAGTAAAAATGGTTATTGTAACTATTTTTCAGTTTGCTGGACGCTGGAGCATCCTGAATCAGTGTTTTCACCCCCTGGTGGCTCAGTGATTGTCCACTGCAAATATGGAAGAGGTGATGAACGAGCTGTCAAATACTGGTGCAAAGAAGAAAAATTCAGATTCTGTTCTAGAAACCGCACCATCCGAACAACTGGATCAGAGACAGAGGTGAAGCGGAATGGAATGTCCATCAAAGACATCCATGTGCTTCATATATTCAGAGTGGTCATGGAGAACCTCACCCACAACGATGCCGGGACTTACCTTTGTGGGGTAGAGAGGAGATACGATATCTGGTGGCCAGTGGAACTAATCATTACTGCAGGTATCCTTTGCTGTAGTTACTGTTTTAGGAGGAAAGTCACTGTGCATCCACAGGAAGACAACACACTATGGTTTCTACCTAACACTAGAACAGTGTATTTATTGGCTATTGGTTTTGCTTAGATTTTAGAGAACTGCAGCTTCCTTTTTAAAAGATAGCAACCTTCTAGCCTCTTAAGTTTGTAGAAATAATGTAAAAATATGTAAATGGAGTCTCGTGACATCCCAGAAACATGACTACTTCTAGAAACCGGCATTCAGGGGCATCGCTCTTTGCCTATCTGCATAAGCACCAAGCATAAAGTGCAATCTTCTTGAAAAACAATTGGGCTGGAATTTATATACCAACATAGTTATTCTTCAAAAGCACCTTTTAGACAAAATAAAAGGCTGGCTTCAACTGCCAACCCCTTATTAGCTGCTGCCTCAACCCACTGTCCAGAGCAGCTGCATAAATGTACTTGTCTGGTGTGGCCTGTCTCCCTACCATCCACTAGGGGAGTGGCCACAGGAGTTCTCCCTGCAGGCATCTGCCATAGCAACCACCCAATGCATTGACTTGAGGGTCCTCAGTGCAATCTCCATGGGGCAGCCATCTGAAAGATGAGCGTGATACAACTGTAGCAAGGGGAGAAGAGAATGGGAGAGCACGCCCAGCAGGAGGAAGTGGCATGAGCCGGAAGAATGGATCCTTCTCCTGCCTCAGCGCGTACATCCCCCACTCACCTCAAACATTCTTGGGGCTTTTCTCCCTTTAATTTATAACTGAAGAGCTTTTATACGCTCAAGTAAAGGCAATTCCTTACTGTTTGTATTCTCTACAGTACATGCTCTATTTTATCACGCAAGACTTGCTTTTATAGCAACAAGAGGCAGGGTTTTTGTTCTAGCAATTTTGTGGACAGAATTAATTATTTTACGGTGTGTTTTTTGCTCTTTCAAATGGGACATTTGTAAGTGGCTTTGAATAATAATTTATGATATAATATATATAAATACTTTAAATCAGCAGAACCATTGGCTGGGAATTTTGAAAGGTGTGTCCTAATGTATCTAGATACACAATACAATACTTGCATGATTTTCATAGGTTTGGCCATAGGTAGGGAGCACATCATGGATGAATTCATAGATCACTGTGTCCCATATTTCCTAAACTGCATGTTGCAAAGTGCAGTCTTTATTATTATCATAATCTTCAGGACAGTCTAAATCCAGTTTGACACCTCTTTAATAACTACATAAATTGGGAAATGTGAATGCATTCATTTTTATCTCCTTCATTAGAATGTGACAAAATATGTTATTCTCTATAGATGATGCTTCCACATCTACATCTAGAAATGAAGAACGTAGAACAGAAGAACCAAGTGAATCTACATTAACTCCTGAAAGGTATTCTAATTATTTACTTACATATGATGTTCCAAGGAAAATTCCAGACACAGTCTTCCAGTGAATACTTCCTAAGTAAAACAGAATGCCAAATTATACTATAGCTTAGCAGTAATCTGATTACCCCTGGGCAAGCTGGCCATCATGACCAATAGCAAAAATGTGAAAATTCAGAACACAGGAAAGGCACCTGTTAATTTTCCCCCAGCTGCATGCCGGAGACCACAATCTGCACATCTTCTCCATTTCTCCCATTCTACCAAAATATAATACTTTATGCATTAGTTTATTGGTTTGCTGAATCTATAAATTGCACTCTCCACTTGAGGCATCCAGCAGCTGATGCACAAGAAAATATACCAGAATATATCAGTTAAAATATTGGGTGAAGACCTCTAGAATATCTCCAGTGTGGCTTGGATATAGATCTACAACTGAGTATCAGCAACATGCCAGTGATGTTTTACCCCATACCAGTGGGGTGGATATTTAGCTGAAGTGGTCTTCCAGCAGTTTCGTCTAAATATTAAATAGCTTGGAGTGAAAGCTGAACCATGTGGAGCTCCACAAGAGTGGCCAGAGGCTTGAATGCTCTTCCCTCTTCATTACTGATGAGAACTATTCACTCAGGAAGGAGGGGAAGCATTGTAAAGCCATGCCATGTACCCCAACCCATCAGGACACAATGGTTGATGGTACTGAATGTCACTGAAAGGTCTAATAGGGCCAGAAGAGCTGTCTTCCCTCCATCCAGGTCCCAACAAAAGTCTCCCACCAGACAACCAATGCTGTTTATATCCCATATCCAGGATGAAATGTAAACTGAATAGGGATCCAGATACTCCATTCCATGTGGGATTCTCTGCAATTGATCCCCCTTTTTCTCCCAAAATGTTCCCTAAAAAGACAAGACTGGAACCCAGGCAGAAGTTGGCTAGTGCAGTCAGATTGAGAGATAATTTCTTCAGGAGGAGGTACAAATTGCCTCCTGCAAGGCAGCTGGAATTACTCCTTCTTCCAAAGAATCATCTCCTGAATCCAAACACACACAGACCCCATACACATGCCCTAGCTGCCAAAGAAGCCAAGTGAGGCCTGGACTTCACTCACAAGTGACAAACCTCATGTTTAGAGAAGCTTATCCACTTCCTTAGAGTCCACAAACAATCCCAGATGACTTGTCATGACACTACCCCAGTCTCCTCATGGAACTTTCCCCAAATGGAGTCTAACCCAGAACATATATAGGTGATTTTATCTGCAAAATGTCTTTAATGTCACAGCCTCCTGCAGGAAGGCCATCCGACCCTAATAGGGTGCAGACCTGATGACAGTTAGTCAATGCAACAAGTACATTCCCTTTACTGCTCTTAATCCCCACAGTGAGTTCCTTCCAGGGTTCAATTATATTCACTTCTTGTCTTCCACCACTCTTACTCTAGGCGGTACTTCTTTGCTGTTTCATTTCCCATATTTCTTCAGTAATCAAAGGAGTCCCTTGAGATTGGAACACAGAGATAGACCACTCAGGAGCATTCTCACCCAGCACCCTCACCATCTCAGATTTCAAGAGCTTAACAAGGTTTGTGGTAGAACTGCCCACCAAATCACTAGGAAAATCCTCAAGCCCCTGCCAAAAATCGACTGGATCTACCAGGCAGCTGAGACAGACCATGCAATTAGTCCTCCATCCTCATAGAGGTCAAGGATGCCAACACATTATATGTTGAGCAGTAAATGATCTGACTTTGGCAAAGGACTGATCACAATGTCCTCTGCTTTCAGATCACATAACAGCTACTCTGACTTAAAGACCAAATCCAGCTTGTATGAGTTGATGGATTAGATCCATTGACTAGAGCTACTTTATTCCCCTTTCATCTTTTTATCCTCATCCTCTAAGAAAGATTCTTCCTGATCTGGAGGCAGGCCTGCCTTTCAGCATCTTACTTAGTAAACAAAATCTGACTTATAGATATTGGTCAATCACTTGGGACAAGTATGGGTCCTTATTCATTCTATTTGTAATCTGTATTTATACTAAAAGATCAATATAAATTAAAAGTGAAATAAGCGAATGGCTAATTTATACTCATTTTACTTGTCATAATGGAGATCAATTTAAAATAAAATGGTGGAACATTTCTCTGTTTAGAAATCAGCTCAGCAGCCTCGATTTTCAAATCCTGATCATCTTGAAAATACCCATCTTTCTAATTATGCTAGCTGCTATAGTCTGGGTGCATGTATGGTACAGGAGAGGAAAATGCTCCAGTGGCCAGATTCCAGAGACAGAAGGAGCAAAAGCATAACTAATGACTTCATTTCACTCAATTGCATCATTAACTCCCGGATTTCCAGGTATGTCAGTACAAAGCAAGTGGTTTGGGGACAGATCAGTCAGATGTGTGTTGTACCTCTCCAGTATTGAGATTCAATTTTGTGTGAGAGAGCTTACCTAGATTCTAAGAATGGAACAGTTCTTCATAAATATGGGTTGTTATTCTAAATTGAATCAGATAAGACTTTTCAGAAATTACAGCACAGACAGGAGATCATTTTTGCCAACCATGTGTGTCTATTATAGTCTTTTGTGAACTCTTTTGTATTGACCTATAAAAATGTATCAAGCTACCTAGAATGTTTACTGCCACCAAACTGTCAAGCTCTGTCTGACTCCGATGTTATTTCCTACATAATAATTATCCATACTCAAAAAACAAGACAGCAGCCATTAATAGCCCAAGCATTCATAATCATTTATACTATTACAGATTTTTTTCATGATCCAAGATTGCTCTTGAGATGACGATCATACAAATATCAAGATAATAAGAACTGAAGACAATTGTTCAAGTATTATTTCTTTAATAAATAATGTTTTTTGTTGTTTTCTGGTAGCTGTCTCTTTCTCATCTTGGAGCGGATCAAGAACCTGACCTTCTGATTTCACATCCAGAAGATTCGTGACTATAACTAGTGATGGCTGTAGCCAGCCTCTTCCTGACTACCTTAAGAAAAACCAGGAGAGAAGAGGAAAGCTTTGGTTGATTTACATCATTCAAACAGTAAATCAGCACTGAAATTCAGATTGGTTAAACATGAATCAGAGGAAATACATAGCAGAGGTTGAAACATTCATTCTTCCTTGCCTATGGACTCCTTTACCCTTGCTTCTCTCCCCCTTTCATCTCCTGAGCACATCTTATACGGTCCACAGCTGCAGTGTACTTTATCTAAAGATTGCTAGTGTCACAAGCTATGATGTCCTTTACTGGGGCAGTAAGAATATCCACACACAAATACATACTTCTTTCTTTTCCACAAAAGTGCCAGTAAGTTTGAAATCATATACTACTATTTGTGTTTTACCACATCAATGTTATCCTAGAATGGTTGAAGGCTTCTGGTGGTCCTTTCTAAATTTGTTGTGGGGTTCTTCTGTAAGTTGCAGGCACTGGGGAAAAACAGCTCTCCCCCCACCCCACCATATGTCATTTTTGGATTAAACCAAGTTAGATAATAATCCTAGCACGGTTCCCATCACTATTTGTCTAATGTATTCTGATCTCAGCTGTATAAATAAGGCAATAAAATGATGTTCATGGTTAAATTTTTCTTGCTGTAAAGTGCACAGGGAAATAAAAAGGGAATCTTCTGGATTCATTTAATCATTCATTGCATTAAAAATGGGGAGTAATTCTAAAAGTAGAGTTTAGCTTTTAGTAGAAACTAAAGTGTAGACAACTGAAACCATGTAATTACATGCTACATTCCTGGCCTGTGGAATGGGCCAAATCATAGCATCCCAAATCAAGAAACACATGGTCTATTACACCCATATAATGCATGCTTTCTATCAGAGATCAGGAACTTTGGCCTTCCAGGCCTTTGAACCACAATTCCCAGCATCCATCACCATTAACCATTTAGCTGGGGGTGCTGGAAATTATAGTTAAGTAGATGTATTACAAAGAGTGCCAACTTTTCAATATACTTATTTAACCGCTAAGGTCTTTTAGTAGTATTTATTAGGGCAGATGAACTCTGAGACTATTCTCAATAGCCACAGATGTTGAAAATGGCTGATTTTGCTTTCTGATTTAATACAGGATAGAAAAATAATTTAGATATCTACCGAGCCATCTAGACATGGTAGGAGGAGAGCAGTGTTAGTCCATGGAACCCAAAATCTGGTAGTTTTTACATAAGCGTTTGTGAACTGCAGCTCCATGATGAGCTACAGCGGATGAAATGAGCTGTCAGTCACAAAAGCTTGGGTCACTTCATAAAATTTGTTCATCTATCAGACTCCTGACAGGGCCATCTAGGAATAGAGCAAAGTATCTGGATTTGTAAGGGAAACATCTCGAAATAAATTTAGCTTATTGCTGTTTTTCAAAATAACATGACTGTGCATTTATCTCTAGAAATAGCCTTGCATAGCAAGACAGCCATCGCTGTCCCCATCACTGCAACTTTTGCAGTTGTTTCAAACAGAAAGAGGTTAGAAAAAAAGGTAGAAAGAGGGAAGTGACAATACAATGGGACTGCTGTTCTTGCTTACTCCTGGGTTAATTTTGCCAGATGAGAAAAATCAATATAGCTCAGCAAATCCTAGGCTCCATTTCCCATATAAATAAGTATGTTACAGTAAATGTCAGAATCCTGGTGCATGTTGAAGCTTGGCAATAAATCTGAAAATTTTAAATTGTCAATATGAGACATAAATGGCAGTAATTACAATGGTAGTAATAGAAATGAATCATAAGATCATCACCATCACCATAGGATATTTACCAATAAATTGCAAGATCAGTCTTTCCCAAACTGGTACCCTCCAAAACTTTTGGACTACAGTTCCTACATACGTTGCCAAGAAAATTGTAGGGATTTGTCCAGACAGTCATCAGGAGTCAAAACTGATTCCAAGGGACATCCATGTGTGCACGCACACAGACACACACATAAGTCACAAAGCTTGTTGTATGAGGAGTATCAGTGCAATGATACCATCATAAATATATGTGTATTATCTACTGAGGGTACTCAGATGATCTTGAGCTTTCTGTAAACAGCAGAAACATTTGTTTTCACAAATTCTAAAAACCTTAGTACTGGTCCCAGTGGGTTTCACACTGAACACTATGAGATATGTTATAATCTTTCTAGCTGATATATTTTATACTGGAGTCACTTGAAAATGAGTGGCTAGGAAGATGACAAGTTTGAACTGTTTGAATGAATTGAGTTTGGGCCTTCTGCTTTGATGACAGCATGATCATTTATTAATCAATCCATTTTTTATCTGTACTAGGATTGATATTTCTAGTGAGCTCGCCAACTGCAGAGGTCAATAAAATGTGTCAGCAACTATTTCACAGATAGTGGTTCCAAGTTACAATACCTTCAACCCTTTTGTGCACTCCTCAGTCCCAGCACACACTGCTCAAAAGTCTCCACAGTCAATCACACTGCTTTCTCAATGAGATAAGCAGTGTGACGTGTGTCCCAATTCAGGAGACCTCCCAGGGATGTGTTTTAGTGTCCTCCTGTTTTAAGGAGGCTGTGTGCCCAGGATGGTGCACCTTAGTACAGGAGATGGTAAGAACAAGCAGTTCCTTGAATTGTTCAGTGTGGTTCATCAACCTTCATGCATGCATGCCTTCCCATCACGTAATGTTCCTACCCCTATGGTGCTTGGGTAAGGGCAAGCTACAAGGCCACCCCAACTTTGGATTATTACCCCACAAAGCCAGGGGAGGAAAGCCACCACTGAAAGTTTTAGCAGAATTCCGATAACATCCTCTAGTATAAAGCAAATCCTTTTGCCCATCTCCAGCTTATTATGGTCTCTGTGCCAGAATTTTAACATCCAGAGCTCAAGTCTCCAGCTCATAACCATCTATGGAGTTGTGGTTCTGTCCTGTGTTCCCAGTTCTCATTCATGCAGCACATTCAGCATCCTAGTAGCAGGACATAATCCCTTTTAATATTCTTATTAATGTGTATTAATAAGTCACACATATACAGAAATGATTTCCATTACAACCTCAAAACTCCTGCTCAAATTTTCTTAATTCGGAATGAGCAAAGAAGCAAGAATGGCCGCAGATGCAGGTATGAGAAGAGCTGGTGGCCAGCCAGCCCTGTCCACATGTTTCAGTGAGAGCTGATTAAAAGATGTTGGAAACTAGATGACCCTGTTGGAAAAGGTTGAGGTCTGGGAGGCCAAACACATGTTGAGATCCTCCCCTTCTCCTGCTGTCAGATTTTTCAGCACCTTCTAGGCTGCTTTCCAGGGGTTCCTCCTTCCAAGGTCTGATTGGTTTCTCTACTCTGAGTTTTCTTTTGGGATTGGACCTCCTAAACAGCCATCCAACTTTAGGTCATTAGGATTGGTTCAAAAGAGCCCTGCTAACTTTCCAACAGTGACATTTTGCCAGAGATTGTGCTATCCCTTTTTACTATGATTTGTTTACTTTTTCCCTTTTTCTGGTGTTCTCTCTTCTATCCTCCCAGCATCAAGGCTTCTGACACTGGCAGTAAAAGTTCATGTGACCACGACTAGTGACTTCCTGCCGGCTTCCCCATCAACTTTGCTTGTTGGAAGCTAGAAGTGAAGATCACAAATGATGATCATGTGACTACAGGATACTGCGACTGTCGTAATTGCACACCAGTTGCCAAGCGCCCAACGTGACTATGAGGATGCTGCGAAGGCCACAGTTTCAAGGACCAGCAGTAAGTCTCCTTGTTCAGCGCCATCATAACTTCAAATGGTCGCTGAACAAGTGGTCACTAACTGAGGACTACTTGTACAGATCATCCTGTTTAAACACAAACATCTCTAATTTGGCACACTTGCAAGTGCCTGTATGCAGGTACTATACTGGTCATGATAATATCAGAGGATTTGTAACATTATTCTGATCGTTGTGATGGTAACAGTACTTATTGCATCTTCTTCAAAGTTCTTTTCAAACACTATTACAGCAGTCCATTTACAAAGGTCAAATATCATCTTTGCCATCTCAGTACTGAAGGTGTAAGATGCTGTGACCTGCTGAGGCTTTTCCACACAGTTGCCTTCAGCTGCCTACCTTTCATGTGTAAGCTGGCCGGAAGTCATAAAGACTTAAGACATTTCTTTCAAGATTTCAGCCCCCTCCTTTGTTTTGGCCCTGGCAATGACTTGATGTTAGGTCCAGATCGGGTTTACCACATTTTGAGAGTTCCCTTGTTTCTTTACCCTCCCCCACAGTTTTATCACTTTTCCTGTCACTTGGGCTAGAAGAGGGAAAGTGGCAGAATTCATATCAATACCTGCCCTCCAGAAATAGTGGGCAGTTTCTGCTTGCACTGCAATGGACTGGGAAGATGGATCTGTCCTGACATACTAATGGCGGGCTAAAGGCTGAATTGAATTTGCTGGACAAGTAGTCCTCTGAGATGAAGCAGGTCTCTCCAAACACCTGCTAGGCCTCCACAGGGAATGCTGTGCCAAGTTGCCATTGTTGATATCAGGGGTCACAGCAGCTTATCACCAATCACTGACATTTGTGCGTGTGCATATGTGTGTTCTTGTTCAGCTCCTACACGTCTAGTTCATATCAGGTTTGGGCAACTCATGGGCTGGATGCATCCTTTCCTACCTTCAATCTTTGATTCCAGATCACCTTGAAATCTTGGATGAAGAGTCTGTCAAGTATCAGATAGCTTCGAGGACCAACTTTAAAATGGCCCCACCCTTGCAAACCCCGCCTCAGAAAAATGAACCAGAAATTTGCAGCTTTGTCTTTGGCCCCCCAAATATCCCCTAAGTGCAAAAGGCTTCCCTGTCCACAAACTATATTATAGTTACAATAGTCTAAAACAGTGTTTCTCAACCTCAGCAATTTTAAGACGTGTGAACTTCAACTCCCAGAATTCCTCAGCCAGCATGGCTGGCTGGGGAATTCTGGGAGTTGAAGTCCTCACATCTTCAAGTGGCCAAGTGTGAGAAACACTGCTCTAAAATAATTTTTCTCAGTCTTTTGGAACCCATGCCCCTTTTTAATGAACATAAGTATATTATGTCTCCTTCAATAATTTTGCCTGAAATTTCAAAATGAGTGATATATTGTAACTAAAAACAAAACATTTGTAAATCTAGAAAACATGCTTCAAATTTATATCAAACTTACATTGTTTCCTAGAACCATAGAACTGGGGATTCGTAAGGGACCATAAGGATCACCTAATCCAGCCCTCTGCAATGTACAGACAAACCAATTAAGCCCTTCTTGAAAGGTGGTTGTTCAGCCTCTTATTAAAAACTTCTAGTGATGGAGAAACCAGAACTTCCAAAGATTGAGTCTTCCAGATCTCACAAGCTACCAAATGTTGCGCCTTCTCTGTGGCTGTGACTGCCTTGTGGAACAGCATTCCCTTAGAGATCCAAATGACCTTGACCCTATTGGCCTTTTGTAAGGCTTTGAAGACCTGGCTGTTTTCCCAGGTGTTTGGGCCAGGAGGTTAGGCCAGCCCTGTTGTTGATGATGATGTGTTTAATGATTGGAAGGTGTCATTACCTGGGGCAGCATGGGTAATTGTTGTAATTGTTGGATCTTAATCTTTGTAAACTGCCCAAAGTCACTGTTGTGAGATGGGTGGTCATATCAATTATTTAAATAAATAAATACAATTTTCAGCCATGACATCTGAGAAATATTGCTTGAATTCATCCTATAGCAGGCTAGATAAGGTTTAATTCTCCCCCCTCCCCCTTTCAAGGGCATTTTCAAGAACTGTGTCTTTGAGAGTTTCATCAGGTAGAGAAAATAAAGAGACATTTTTAATTCCAACTTGCTGTATCCATAGCTGATGTTGACTATATTATATTATATTATGTTTGTATATTATATTATATTATATTATATTATATTATATTATATTATATTATATTATATTATATTATATTATATATTATAATTATAATTATAATTATAATTATAATTATAATTATAATTATATTATGATGAGCAATGATAGTGATATTTTTGTCCTTAAGCTTTAGATTCAGGTGTTCTAGCCGTTATATATATATATATCTGCCAGATATGCCAATTTCATCTGAAAGCTATCATTTTTTAAAGCTTCACGCAGTCTCTTTTCCATAGTATGCTAAAAATAGGACAACTTCCTTCAGCTCATAAATTCATCCAAGCATATTTCCCTTTGACAGACATTGAAACTAATGCGGAACAGACACATTTTATGAACAGCTCCCAAACCTTCACAAACAAAGGCAAATAATGCACTGTTTTTCATGTAATTAACTACCTTGATAATGAGGTTGAGGTCTTTTTGTTGCCTGCTGGGCAGAGCTTTGCAAGCAGGTGCTTGGTTAAGAACCCATTATATCTCCAAAATGTGTGAAGATTTCCTGCCCCTCTCCCAAAATCCTGGCCATGAATCCAGTATTGATAGGCTATTTATCAGTTCAATCCCCAACCCATTTATTTCAGTTCTGCTCATTTTGACACAGCTCCAAAGATATTACTTTCAATAATCATCTTCAAGGCTCAAGAAAGCAGAATTTCTTCTTTCATTTTATCTAACTATACAGTTTGCCTCTCACAGACAAGTAGTTGACCACCATCAACTGATTCATCATAACTAATTGCAAAAAGAGCAATTATTTAATCTCTTCCAAAATTTGATATCTTTAGCTAAACCAATTCAGCACTTGAACTGGAATGGACATTTTCTAGAATTCTTTCTCAATTTCCTGTCAAAGAACAATTTTGGTGGCACTCAGTCCTCCTTTTCCCAGCTCAAAGATGGGTCACGTACTGTTTTTCAAGGACGTGCTCTCACAATGAGTCTCTGTCTCATTGTCAGCCTACTGCTGGTCCAAGAGGTTCCAGCATGAACATACAGTATGTTTTTCTGGGACAATTGATGGACATGCTATGTTTCAGGAAGGAGTCTGTCTTTGGATGTTGGTGACCTGCTGAGTTCCAATTGGCTGACTGTAGGACTGCCCCTCCCCCATCCAGTTGCTGGGTTCTGTGTCGGTTCAGCTGCTGGAAAGAGAAGAACCTTACCCAGCAACATCTTCCTTCCTTTCTTCCTTCCCTGGTGTGGTTTGGTTAGAAGAATATTGGTCCCATAGAAGACAAAATATAGGCATTTTATAAGATTGATATTGATAGTGGTAGGTTTAAACAGGAAGGTGCTCTGTGTCATCTGGTTCATTTCAGGGAGAGGGTGAATTTGAGCAGGCTAAAATGTGGAGGGAATAGTTGTGGGTGGACTGCAGCACTGATGGGCCTCATTACCAAGGCATGGTGAGGAATGCTCTGATTCCAACATTTTTTGTACATGATCATCTAACCCAGACTTCTAGATACAGTGTATGACTAGAAAGAAAGTGGCATTAGTGGTTGACTTTATTTTGTATGTGTTCAAGCATTGTCCAATTTCTTTCAAAGTTACTTTTCTGTTATGTTTAATCTCCACTTTGGATGGGTCTACCATTGTTCCTCTTTAGAAGCCTACTCTTTTTATCTAAACCTATCCTACTGATGCTCGTCTTTGTGTTGTGTGACTTAGTCATCTCTAAATACTAGTTTAAAAAAAGATATTTTGGTGCCAAGATGTATCTTGGAGTTGGGAGGATTATAATCTGGTAAAATGTGTCAGAAAATCTGGGCCTCTCCAGGCTATCAGATGCCAGCTTAAGGTTCCTTTATGTTTCTTAGATAGCAGAAAGGGAGATCCTTTCCCCATTGTTCAGGCTGCTTTTGGTAGGGGGAAGGAAAATAAGGTGGTCACATCAAACACTAGCTAAAGGCAATAACCGTTGCACTGTTCCAGGCTGTCCTGGCTAAGTGAAGGAGACTTGGTGTTGAAAGAGTAACCCAAATCTTCCTTTTTTCTAGTTTCTGAGGGAAGCCAAACTGCTCTGTTTTTAGAATACACTAGTGTTTCTCTTCCAACTGTTGGATTACAAAACTTTGTGAAACCATCTTAAGCTTCCTGTCTTGAGAGACATCAATTACCCTTTACCCTTGAGCGTAAGCAGAGAAGCAATAGAACCATGATGCTGTTTCACACAGATATGGCAACAAGGTCGCATTCTTGAACACTTCAGCGGTACTCTTTTAAAAAGTATAGGCAGTTGTTATGCATGGTCTAAACTGAAATGGAGAGGGATAGCCAAATTTCAGCCATGAAGTCAAGAAAGAAGCAACAGAAGACAATAATTTATTCCAAGTAATGCTGGTTGCTCAAAACGCTTCAGAATTATTCCTTTGCTAAGGGCAAGCTCTGATGCTTCACATTATTAAAATGAAATGACCTCTCTTACTCTAGCAGCAGACGTTTCCCCTAAGGAGGGAATAATTCTGAAGTGTTGGATGGCAGAATTATTGAATACATTTTCTAGGCAATTTTTGATAATAATTCTTCATAGTTTGGCCCTTCAGATACAACTTCCTCCTTTTTTTCTGCCAAGCAAAGAAATAGAGTGGGCCAGTCAATAGTCAATCAGAGTTCTCACTTGAGGCATGAATGACCAGACTCAAATTATCCTACTTCAGATACAATATGCAAAGCCTTCTTCTTTGGAGAAGGCTGTAATGCTGGGAAAGGTGGAGGGAAAGAAAAGAAGAGGATGATCAGCAGCAAGGTGGATGGACTCAATTATAGCGTTCATGGATGCCCTGTTGGAAGACTGAAGGGCCAGGTTAGGGACAACTTGTCATGGGAAATAATATCTATCTATGTGGTTGTTAAGAGTCAACACCAACTTGACGGCAGATAATCAGTCAATCCATCCATCCATCCATCCATCCATCCATCCATCCATCCATCCATCCATAGTCACCCATGGCTATTTAGCATACTATCATGTTCATATCCAGATACCTAGAAATGTTGTTCTTTGTAGGTGACAGTAGAGCTCTGACAGTAGACAATATAACATACTCTCCCATAGGAAAGGGAGCTACTGCTCAACTGGGAAGAAGGAGGAGACTTGTGGAGACTTCAGGAGGAAAGAGAGAGGATGGACAGAGGTAAGATGATGAGTAGACAGAAATGGACCTGGACATTGTTAGCTGTTGAAGGTTTGTTGCTGGTCTGAGAAAAGGCTGGGGCAAGACTCAGAGAAGTGGAGCAGGCTGGAATCTGGACAAGGGCACTAAAGAAAAAGTGGGGCCTTCAGGAGGAAATTCTACCTGTGCAGATGGTCTTTGTGGTGGGAAGACAGAAAAGAAAGGGGAAGTGCACATCCTACCAGAGAGCAGCTGCCACCCAAAAGCCAGCTAGGATAATTATCCTTTACTTATCTTTAAGTGGGTAGAGTAGAATATTGGAGTAACAATATTCATATTTAGCCAACTCTCTAGACTACCAACATAACAAGGTAGACTTCACTGGATGCAGGAAGCCTTACTTTGCCAGGAGAGAAAGATTCACTCTCAGATGCCTGGGCAGTCACTGCTAACTCAAGCTGCTGCTGCTGGATTTGCTGCTGGTGTTATCTGGGCCAGGAGGGGAATCTGTAAAAGAACGCTGCCTAGAATTGAAACAAAATGCTTGTGTTCCTTTGCTTGCTGAATAAAAAGAGAACAATTCACAAGTCCTGCCTGATATGCTGTGTCTTAAATTATAATCCTGAGAACTCACAAAAGCCTGACACATACAATTTTAATAAATGTAACTGTAAAAGCTGAAGTTCAGGAAGGTAGATGCATATTCATTCTCCATCTCTTTGGGAAGGTCTGTAATCAACACTTCCCTTTCAAAGTCATTTATGCAATTGTGTTTGTATTGTTATAAGTAATTCTGTTTATTTTCATCTCTGTTGTGTTGTATCCCACAATGAATTCAGAGGAAAATTTAATGTTTATTATATCACAGTTCCCCAAACAACTGGCATGCCTGGTATTGACCAATAAGAACCAAAATTCTGCTTTCTGAAGATCATAAAGATTTGGCTTGCTCAAAAGGTGGTTGCCACATTCTCCAATACACTTTGGATGCAATCATCTTCATCAAAGACAATTTAAGAAAAAGAAATCCTTCCAACTGAGTGTTGTCCCCTAAATGGGTTTCGCCTGGCGCTGAAGCCAATTAAGACATCCAGACACGAGGTGAAGTATTCTAAAAAACTTTTACTGAAGCGCTCCAGCAAAAGGGTCCCAGCAGCGAAAGGAGCCGAGACCCCGAACGCCGATTACATCAGCCTTTTATACCACTTCAAAACAAGAGAACACAGAAATGAGCAACAATTGGCTCAAACTCTACCTTTTCCCTTATATGGAATTTTAGCCCACCTTTCTAAGACACCTGCATGACGTGATCTGTCCCCTTCTCCTTCCAGCCAATCATCTATTTACGCATTCTACTGTCTGATACAGAAGGGGGGGTGGGGGTTCCACCAGGCAGGACTCACAGGTACACACTTCTGCCTCACTTTGGACAATCCTGTATGTTTCAAGATGGTTCCATCTTGGTTCATAGCCATCAGAGTATTAAGAAACTGAATTTGGAAGTTTCTTGTGTTTCTTGTGATGGTGTATGGCTTGCCTTTTTCATACTGATCAGTGACTGTTTCCCAGGGAAACAAATTCTCCTCTTCTACTGATTAAAATGATAGAAATGCAGGGAAGTTGGGAAGTTGCTGGCTGTCCTGTACAAACGGAGAGATTTCACTTTAAGGCATAGATGGACATCTCCGCTCCATATATTCACATGAAGGTTGAGCTTCTGGAGCAGCCTTTTCAAAGTTGGGACTTCAACTCCCAGAACTCTCAGCCTCAGCCATGCTAGCTGGGAAATTCTGGCCATTCAGGTCCACCCCTTTGGAAGCTGAAAAGGGCTGTTTTGAAACATCCCTACCATTTGTTATTTCTTGGTCCTGCAGCTTTTTTCCTAGCTCCCACAGATCCAGAAGAAATGACATCTGGCTGCTAAGCAGCCAGACCTGATCTCACCAAACCACAGCAAAATCCAGCCCCAGTCCTGTTTCTACAGAGCGAGTATTGGGATTCGTTTTAGCTTTCTTAGCTCACTCCCGGAAAGGCTATCCTTTCCCTACCTTTTTTTTTTCCCCCTCACCCTGCCTTTCCAACGTGGGCCACATCACCGAACCTAGTAAATCCAATGCTTGAAACTCAAATGAAATTGCAACTAGCTGTCTCAGAAAACTATCCACCATACGATGCTGGCACTGAGGTGATAAACAGCAAATGTTTCTGCAGATGGAGCTATGCTCCTAGGAGCCTTTAAGGAAAATCCTAAGAAAGTGGAGAAACCTGCTATCACTTCTTGGGCTTTCATGTGTTCTCTGCCTTTTTAATCAAAGTCTGGATTCACAAAGCTATAATGTAGCTTGTTGGGTTTTGATCTAGCCATGTTGTCTGAAGTTAGCCACTGCCATGGGTATGCCACGGTTTGTGGTTTAGCATGTTGTGTGAAGTGAACCAATTGTGATTTACTGAATAAACCATGATTGAGCAAACCATGCTTTAAGATATGTGAACTCAAAGAGACAAACAGATCTAGCTAGGATGTTGACTTTTCCAGATCTGCAGCATTACAGTCACTTCCTCTTCCCTTTTCCCCAATTTAGCATTCTGCAGATGTGTGATCCAACAGACATGAAAAATGCCAGGTGGGGCTACTGTTGTTGTTGTTGTTCAGTCGTTAAGTCGTGTCCGACTCTTTGTGACCCCATGAACCATATTGCGCCAGGCCTTCCTGTCCTTCACTGCCTCCCTGAGTTTGCTCAGTTTCATGCTCATTGCTTCAGTGATGCTATCTAACCATCTCATCCTCTGCCGTCCTCTTCTCCTTTTGCCTTCAATCTTTCCCAGCATCAGGGTCTTTTCCAAAGACTCCTCTCTTCGCATTAGGTGACCAAAGTATCTGAGCTTGAGCTTCATTATCAGTCCTTCCAATGAACAATCAGGGTTGATTTCCTTTAAGATTGACTGGTTTGACCTCCTAGCAATCCAGGGGACTCTTAAGAGTCTTCTCCAGCACCACAGTTCAAAGGCATCAATTATTCGGCGCTCAGCCTTCTTTATGGTCCAGCTCTCACAGCCATACATTACTACTGGAGGGGCTACTGTAGCTACCTAAAAAGAAGACAACCCTAAATTTAAGATGACACTTTTCTCTGTGAGGAAAACTAGACAGAAAACATTCTTATCTACCTCCATTGCTATATTCTCAGATCATCTAAGATGACCCTCCCATTTTAAAGAAACTATCTGAGAAAAAAAAATGTAGTCTTCATTCAGGATAATATAGTAATATGGCTTAGAGAACATAGGTAAGTTCTGCCAATATAGGCCATGCAGAAATTTGGATGGTTAAAGTATCTTTATTCTCCAACATCATATTCTCTGAATGTGTTGAAACGATACAACTCGCAGAGTTGCCAGCTGATGTCCTGAAAATACTAGTCCCCAAATATCTGGAAGGCATTATGTTGGGCATAGATGAACTGTGCAATCAGATATTTGACTTCTCCATCTCTTTCAAATTTTAGAGGAAAGTTACACTAGTAATTGTTATGACTCACGCAGAAAGCTGAAAGGTTCCTCTTTTGAGATAAATCAGATTATGGTGACAAATTCCTGTCAGTCTAGTGACTGTTTTCTTCACTCCTCTGTACCAATAACATTTACCCTTTTCATGTAATCTGCTGTGGCTGTTATCAGGAATATTCTGGGCTGCTCACATGGGCCATTTCTCCACTGTTACTGATGGCATCTGATAACATCAAGTCATCAAGGAGATAATAAAATGTTTGTCTTCATTAACATTCTTTGGGCACAATGATGGAAGTCTGTTCTAAGATAAGGAGGGAAATGGCCATAGCATTATATCTTTTTCTTAACTACCTATTGCTGTAGTCTTTTCCTTTTTGTAAACATTTGGTCTTTTTTAAAAAGAAAAGAAAAAAATATTCAAAATATTTTTTAACCTGATCCTCAGAATGTAACTATGTTTTGGGTCATTTGGCTGCCACTGATCCTCTGATTAACAGTATTTAATTTTTAATTCACATGCTGAAGAGCTGTTTAGTTATTAGATTTTTTTTTTAAGTATACTCTTAAGCAGTGTAAAGAAGGCTACTGATGGAACAGACAAGGATATGCTCGTAAGTAATTAGATACAGCTCTTTGAGATTATTTCTTTACTTACTTACTTAACAATATTTTCCTTCTGCCACAATCTTGACAGAGAACAGAACAATGATACAGACAAAATTAAGTGCACAAGGGGAAGCACAAAAACAGCACTGTACAGAGGTACTGTGCAAATGTCAAGACGTTGTGCATCAAATGAGCATCCTGAATAAATATAAGCATTAAATGGAGCAAACAGGTAAGAAAAAAAATGACATGAAAAACCCATTTAGTTAAATGCATGTGCTTCTTTTATTCAAGCCAACATTTATTTCTACCTTTTTTTCCCCTAGTGATGCTATTTAAAATCAAGTTGTAAGGCCTGGATCCATCCTTCCTTCCTTCCTTCCTTCCTTCCTTCCTTCCTTCCTTCCTTCCTTCCTTCCTTCCTTCCTTCCTTCCTTCCTTCCTTCCTGCCTGCCTGCCTGCCTGCCTGCCTCCCTCCCTCCCTCCCTCCCTCTCAAAGTGGTTTAACAATAAAAATAAAACATTTAAATTCATTTAAAAAATTACAAGTGTAATCAAGGTCTACTGCCCATCTCACAAAGTCCTTTGGAATTGAATGGTTTTCACCACTTTGACAAATGCAAGCAAGCTAGGGGGTCCCTTTATTTTGGTAGGCAAGATAGAGCATGGAGGTAGCCACCAAAGTATTTATCTTTTAATTATGCAAAGTTTATCCTATTAACTGGTTTGAATAATTTAACACACAATTTGGACTTTCTAATCCAATTAAATAATTGATTTCACATTTAGGGAATTCTAACTGTCCCACTATTTATTTCATCAGTAATACAATAATATTTTTGAGCCTGTTTGACACAATCCATATTCTTGCTTAGCTGTTCCACTTATACCACTGTTTAATACCCAGAACTTGTCATAACTATAAAACTAATATTTTTTGGATTTTTTTGTGTGTTTATGAATTTGCCATTTAAGGGTAGTATGTAGCAAGTGAAACCTTATCATCGATTTTTTTTTGAAAATCAGGGATTCTCTCACACTTTTCTTTTAGCAACAAATTCTCAAAATCAGAACTTTATACTTTGATATGTTGCGACCTTTTGTTGTTTATTCTTCTCGTACTTCCAGGGTATTTTGGTATTTTGGAGATACCAAGGAAAAATATGAAGAGGTTAGGGGGTGTCTATGGGTGGGGTCAAAAAAGTCAATAGGGCAGCCACAACTGGTTGATTGAAGCCCTGCCTCTTTTTTACATGCATCTACAGAGGCAAGACTTCAATCATATGGTCATGTCTGTCTCCTTGACTTTTATGACTCCTCCTTCCTCCTAAAGTGGTTAGAGCAGCATTTCTCAACCTTGGCCACTTTAAGATGCATGGACTTCAACTCCCAGAATTCTTCTGGGAGTTGAAGTCCATGCATCTTAAAGTGGCCAAGGTTGAGAAATATTGGGTTAGAGAAAGCTGATCTATTCTGAGTCTGTGATCCACCACTTTCCACTCCTCTGCTGTTGCTTCCTCTTAAACCTAGCATACACAAACCACAATAATTTATCTCTGCATCTGCCTGAAAAAGTAAAGGCAACAATCGCTTTAGCTTCAGTAAAAGCAGTTGGAGTTCTTCCTGATTAAGCATGTAAAAGCATGAAAATAATACCACATCTTTGTGGCAGAATAAATTATTACCAGAAGGGACCCACACCATGCCAGAATGATGGAAAGGCAAAACCAAAAGGTATGGGAAAGATTTATTAACCAACTGATTTCTCAATTCCCAACCATGTTTTGAATATAAATCTTCTTCCTTGGGGGAAAATGATATAACATATATATTTTTTTAAAAAATCTATATCCTGATTGCAGTCATCAAGTCTCACCCTGTTTACTCCAGGGAAATTGGAGTTATTCAACAGTGACACAGTTATTAGAAAAAACAGGGGAAAAATCCATTCAAGATTATTTGTCATAGAAAACATGCCTCCTTTCCCTACCCGCTTCACATACATACACTTTGTGAACATGCCCAGCTGTGAAATCAATCTCTTTACTATGTGTAAACTAGAGGACATTGAATTCAGCTAGAAAACTGGTTCTGTAACTGGTGCAGATCCTTCCAGTGCCACTGCTGGTCGTGGCAATATATAACAAAATAAGTGACCATTTGCTAAGCATTACAGTACTCTGAAAATGTAGAACACCAGATGGAATATGACATCTGTGGCAGTCAAGCCTCTCATCAACTTAAAGACTGTGGGCTTCTGGATTATTATTATTATTATTATGGTTGGTTGTGCAGTCAGCCAGATGTTTAGACTGGATTTGGCATTTTTGACCACCTATCGAGTCCTTCCCAAGGACCTGGGATAGGCAGATGTTGTTTGATGGTGTTAAAGGTATCGTCACAGGATGTAAGCTGTTCCAAGTAAAGCTGTGATTTTGTCAGTGCCAATGGTCTTCAAGCAGTGCTCCAGCTGTTTTGGGATTGCACCTAAGGTGCGACTGCTTATTATTATTATACTATTAAAACTCTTGTGTCTGTAACCTTCAACTGGGTGAAACGGTGCATCATAGGGCAACAGTTTTTCAACCAAGGTACCTCAAATGGGCTAATTTACGGAATGCATCCAAAATCCAGAACTCAGTACTCCTGTGGGATTGAAATTTGGGAATTTGTGGCTGCTTCAGCACTGCTGTGCTGCTGCGCTGCTGTGGTCAGCATGGGCGTATCCTTGACCTCTTTCGCTCCTCCCTCTGTCGCCTGAGCCCAATCGACTGGCGGCAAGGCCCAATGGGCAAGTGGCAGAAATTTTAAATCTCTTAATGGCTGAGGAAGGGACAGAAAATTTCTGATGCTCTGCCAGCTTCCCATAAGCAAAGTCAATGGGAAGCTGGCAGCAGGTCATAAGTCGTTCACATTCCCACTACTTTTTGACCATGGTCATTCTGTTTCTCTGTTTAGGTAAGGTAATATCCTGAAATGATGACTCAGCGGGTCACAGGTTGTCTAGTTATTATTATTTTGGAAAGAGTACTGAAAACCTCATCTGCTCCAAAGCAAATGAATGCTGTGCACATGTAAGCCCATTGGATTGCAAGTGAAATATCATTCTATTACTACTGAAGTCATTGCAAGGATATCATAAAACAAGTAAACTGTGCAGGACAGTATTCTGTTTCAGCTAATATCCGCAAGACCACTTGTTAAGAAGAGCACTGGGACAGCTGCTCTACCTGAGATCCTCAAATTATCTGCCGCTCCCAGGCCCCATTTTGTGGTTACTAGAACCTCACTGACCACATCTCCCAAATATTGGCAGAGTTTCCCATCATTTTGTGGCAAGAAATGAATGAAAATTGTAATGGAAGTCCTGAAATAGGCTTAAAAAAAAAAAAAAGGAAGACCACTCAGATACGTGACCTGCACCCATCATGGTGGCCCTCATCCTCTTTACAAAAATGTCAAATATGTCCTTAATCCCTAAAAGGTTGATTAGATTCATTCTTGCAAGTGACCATCCTATCAGTGCTGACCAAACTGGCAGAAGAGAAATGATGAGGGTAAAGTGAAAAGGAAAGAGGGAGAGTGGGGGTCAGATGAATAGAGAGCTCCTAAGCATCTTTTTTTTAAAAAAATGGGGTCTTTTAAAAAAAATCTGCCCATTTTGATGGGCAACAGAGCTATAATGCACCCTGTTCTAGCACTGGGATCAACAACATTCCAAGTTCTATGACCTTAGCCAGAATGGTATAAGTTAATTCCGGTGGAACCTTAGCCTAGCAAAAGTGAGAACACTGCCTAAACCCCTTGTTGCATCTGTTTAATTTTTCTTGCTGATTTCTGTCCATTACATCCATTTCAGGAATACGTTTGCAGAGAGAAAAGAAAGAAATTTACCAGACCTGAGAAGGCAAATAAATGTAATCATTCTATGTTATTATGCAGTCTTAACATTCATTTTTCAAATGTGTCATCATATTAGAGAGTCAGTTTTTCTTTTATAACAAACAATATGCAATTAATTGTTCAGATCTCTGCTTCCCTTGCGTGGTTTGGTCCATTCATAGTCCAGTCCTGTGCATGTCTATTCAGTCTTTTTTCAAGAATGCTTATCTCCAAATAAGTGTGCATATAATTACAATCTCTGAATGTGTTTTCACTTAGAAGAACAGATTATGGACTTACTATTTTGGAAACTTTAAAGTAAAGTGACCTTTATCCTCCTAGCTGCCAAGTGTGTTTATTTCATTTTAGCTTCCCTTTACTGAAAGATGGGAGTGGATTCTGCACCAATGGGAATTTGGTTTAAAAATCTGGGTGCTTGTTAAGCCAGAATAATTTTGGAAAACAGAACCCATCACACCTCAAGCTCTTCGATCAAAGGTGGGCAACCTTTTAGCCATGTGAATATGAGTTCACTTTGCACTGCTTGGATACTTCCAAAGCAAGAGAAAATCCCAGCCAGCCGTTCCCTTCTTTTCTGAAGAATGTTCTACCGCTCAGTAGCCTGCTAGGAAAGATCGTGACACTGGAACTCGGCTGCCTTCTAGATTCCGAGAGGTTTCCTGAAAGAAGCGCCAAAATAAATAACTACCCAAAGGCATCAGAGGGGATTTTGGCAAACACGAGGGACGTGTTTATCACGCTGACTTCTTCCCATTCTGGCATGGAGGGGTACTGTCAACCAAACTGATTCCTGCCCCTTCTAATTTCCAGCTACAATGATTGTTCTTAAGGACAGCACCAGGTTGTTCCATCAGAAACTGTACAAAGCAGTATCATTTATTGTGCTTTCTGTTTTGTATGGCCCTGGAGATGCCTGCATTTAATGCACATTTTGTTTAATGTTAACGTCTTGATTTCCTGGCACATTTATGAGGGGTAAAATGTGCAGCTACTCAAGCCAGCAAAGGTTACCAGGGTGACTTCTGTTACCCAAGACTAACAGACGTGGGGGTTATACAAGGGATAAGCCAGTCAGCCCAAATTCTCATGTCTCAGAACTAAAAGCAATTTCATGGGGAAGTGTTGAATTAGGCAATATGAGGTTGCATAAAAATCAGTATTAGCGAATCACCACCCTTAACTCTGCCAAGACTCAAAATGTTGGAGTATTTTTACTTTTACTGACATGCTTACAACATGACTAGATGATAAACAATTTGTTTGCCCTCCCGCTCATGCTGCTTCTCTGGGAAGGAAACTAATCTGGAAAAAATCCAATAGCACTTCAGAGATCCCATTCAATGGGCAGAGTGCAGTGTCCACTGGTGGCTTAGGACAGCCTGATGCCCAGGAGGACAATGTGTCTAGAAACACTTTCCAACCAGACCCCTGCCCTTCTTGACTTAATTTTTAAAAATATGTTTTCAGTTAAAAAAGAGGGAAGTATTTGGTGGACAAAAAGCAAAAATCAGCCTCTAGCATCTTTATTTTAAAGAATGCCTCTCTGTCCCACTTAAAACCCATCAGCATCCTTAGTGAGGATTCCCACTGGGGATATAATGCAGCTTCTAGAGTGGTCTAACCATCATTGTGCCAACAGAGGAATAATGAGAAGAGGCATTATATTGCCCACAGTGGCTGGGTGACTTCTAGCTAGAAGATGCTATTAAGTCACTAGTGGAGAAGTGATTTTAAAATGTAAAAATGGTGGCAATTCACTGCTGTGTTTAGAAGTGTCTAGAAAAATGAAAAAGCTAAGCTGGAATGGTAGAGAGCCACTGGAGGTGGGTGGCCATGAGCAACGTCAACACTTTAGCTTTGGGGAAATGAAACTAGCCAGGCTTGCCTATGACAGCCATTTCATAATTCAGTAAGTTTCTTGTGCTAACCAAGTTGTAAGAGAGCCCATGGCATGCTCTCCAAATTCTCAGTACTGTATTCTCAGAACAAGCTTCAAAAGTTTGCCCATTGTAAGCTGGGTACAGTATCTTTAATCCATTCTTGCTGTCAGAAAGTGTTAACATTCATGCCGACTGTCTTCAGGACAAAGGGAGAGTGCCTGGTCATCTCCTCTGCTTTTCTTTTTTAGCTCTATCAAAAAGGTTTCAAGCCCTTTTCATTATGATGATCAATGGATACAGCATCTACCTACACTGCTCCCTAAGATGTAAGCTAGACCCCATCTTCCCATTATTCAATCAGCTACAAAAGCATTGGCTACTATTTGGCACATATTTATTTTACTAAACTTAAGCAGTGTTTTTATTAAACATGATGAAAAATAGGTATTCATGCTGCCCTGCATTGATGCAGGCTTAGCTCCATTTAAACATGTGTTTGCACTTTAAAAAAAAATAAAAAATTCAAGCTTGGATGAGGAAGATTCTTATGCCAGGCTGATCGTTTCAGAACTGCAGCAGCAGTCCGCCCAGCAGCATAGATGTTCCCAGCCAAGCCCTCTACTTGGGATTGCAAAGAAGCCTGACCATTAACAATCTCATGGAAACCACAAAATGTTCTTCTCAATGCACTGCCTTGTTTTCATCCAGGCAAGTCCTCAAGATCATAGGCCCATTTTCTTCTATGGTCCCCCTTTTCCTTTAAAAGAGTAACCATTGGTCTCCTGGAACAGCACCCTCTGCTGGTGATCCGCAGAGTGACAGCAGGCAGGCAGAACAACTCAACATCGCCAGAAAAAAATAATAGTTCTGTTTTTGCTGGGGCAATCAGTGGCCAGAAATAGCACCAACTTACAAGAAATAAAAATATTTAAACACAAAGGTGATGTGTGCCAGTGTGTGTACTAGAAGTTCAGTCTTCCTTCATGCAATCTTTCTTCCTATGCATTGTTATCTATATCAAGTAATATGAAGCTAACCTGAATTTCAGCTTCTCTGAAATTCAAAACTCTTTTGTTCAAAGCAAACCCTTTCTTCTGATTTTCAGTGTAGTGGAACAACATTTGAAAAGGGTTTCTGGTCAAAAACAGAGCTGGTGCACCTTCGGGGCCCTTTCCTAGTTAGATTTCTTTCCCTGCCTGGGCAGCGGTTTCAGAAGAATTGACCCTGGCGATTTGCTTAAGGCGACAGCAGCAAGATGGATGTAACTTGGAATTACATCAACCACATGGCAATGTAGAGCCAACAGTCTGCAGAAAAGCCAGCTGCACAGAGAGAACCTCAAACAGATGGTCTGAACATCTGCCATTAACTGGACCTTCCACCATTGCAAATGCTCCCATGAACCCACCTGGTCAAAGAGAGACCCCACATTTCTTCCGTTCTGCACAGTGGAAACCCAGAGGCAATGTTTTAATCCGCTGCTTGTATCTGCATGCCAAAAAAGATCTTTTCATTGGAGTGTATAAGATTGGAGCATCAACTCTTTCTGAATGTCTGAGTTTTGATCAAGCATCTCCAAGGCTTTGCTAGACTCTCTGGAGAAAAGGAGGCAGAGATTAAAAAGGTAAAAAAAGAAAAGCAGGGAAAACACAAAATAGAAAAGAAGGTTGCAAACAAAACTTCCTTATGAGAGATGGATTTCAGAAGCTTGAAGAATGTCTAATTACATTCGTTGCAGTGTTCATTTGCTGACTTGGTATCTTCATTGGGAAACTTGAGGCTGCTGAACCCTGATTTTTGAAAGTAGGATTTTCCCTTATGACATGATCCCTGAACAACAGATTTTCAACAGGACCTCATCTACTTAAACCTTCAGATCCACTTTATATACTTAGTGCAATGAAACACTGAGTGATTTCATAGATTGCCCTAAACCACAATTAAGCACTCAGCATCTTGCACGGCTTGTTCCCTCCATTCCCTGCCCCCTGACTATCCTTAGAAGACATATTAGAGGTATGTAATCTAACCCTCTGTTCGGTGCAGGGCTGGCACGGTAGTTGCGATTGCAGCATGCCTGACAAAGGCACAGCCAAATAGTTGGATTCAAATGTAGCTCACCAGCATGCTGGCATTAAATTTGCTACCTTGCTGCCCAATCTTATTTAGCCACACTACTGTAATGATGCTGATGAAGGGCACTGCCCTTCCAGTTTCTATATGGGGCAGGTGAACATAAATGATGAATGGATTCTCCTGGTTCAATTTCCTCTCCCACTGAGCATCATCTGTGAGTGGGAACCACAGTCCCTAATCACTCTCCCTTACGTGGGCTAGGGCTGCGACTTGGGGAGACGTTGAGTTTGGAGAGGTGGCTATATCTGAGAATTAGCCCTTGCAGCCCCCTTGCAGCCCTGATACCCGGTTGCCCAATAAAGCAGGAAAGGGTGGCAGCAGACGTGGAGGAGATGGCTCTTTATCTGCCAGGTCACTGACCCCACACATCAAGAGGTAACAGATAAATAACCATCTTTCCCTGTTTCTCCTGCTGCCCTTCCAATCCCAAGTCCTGTCACCAAGCTAGATGACACAGGCAGGGAGCAGTGGCAGGAGAAGCAGACATTTGGCCTGCCCGTGTCGGTCAGGCAGCCCGAAAAACAGGCATGCGGGGGGGGGGGGTAGCCCAGTGAAGCAAGAGTGGGCTGCTTCACTGATCCACTGTGTTTTGAAAGACAGCTAAAGCCAGGCCCCGGCTGCTTTCGCATATGGGTTTGGTGCTTTTCAGAACAGCGGTGGACCCGTGCTTAAAGCAGAGCAATTGCTGACTATGGTGTTGGGGGAATGGCTTCTCCTCGCAGCGCAGCTCCGTGCGGCTCTCACAACTGCTTCACCACTACCACCACAACACATGCTATTTTTGAACACCGGTTTAACTATGGGGTTTAGGGCAGGGCTAGAAGTGATTGCAGGAGATCTGGAAAAGGCAACTTTTTACTTGCCAGGCCTCTGATCAGAGGAGAAGCAGAATGAGCAGGCAGCCAATTCTCTACCCTTCAGATCCCCCATCCCATGCGATCAGAGGCCTGGCAGAAAATGTTGAATAATGTGTATTAATATTGCACATTTAATATTAGTTCTCATTCTCCTGCTTTACTGTGCGGCTACCACTAGGGAACTGTTATTCAGGCTGGTCCAGTGTGAGTGTTATTTCTCACCTGGATAAAAAGTTTAGCAATTAACAAAGCAAAGAACAAACACAGGTTGCCCCTCTTTCACACATACACAGACACAAAAGAGGAAATGAACAATGAGTTTTTGTGAGTTTTGTGAGTTTTTCCATCACAAATCGCTTATATAAAGATTTCTCATCTAAAAGCATGGCACTCAGTGGCATCCTTGTGTTTTTAACCTTCATAAATGCTATAAATCAGAGCTATTTTCTTCCTCCTCATATTAACTGCTTCCAGTCTAGACTGCAAGGAGGGAAGTATGTCATCCACGTCTGCAAGCCAGCAGTTGGCTCAGATGCCTGGTGGGTTTTCTAGGGGAGAACCTAGTTTGGCAGCACCAGACTCTTCCACTGTTAGAACAGCCTTTAATGCTACTTTAAGACTGGATCAGCTAAAGACAACTTTAAACTGCCTCACTTGTGGGCTGGGGATGAGATCAAGGAAATATCATGGAGTCTCCCCATGTAAAAATGGTTACCAGGACATGTTCAGGTACAGGACATGTACCAGGATAAGTCCCAAAGCTCCTTTTTGGTCCTCAAATAACCACCTGCTTATAGTTGGAGATATGACTGTATACCTTTGCTCTAAATTAACAGCTTCTCTTAATGTGCATAATACCTGGCTAGAATCCCTTCTCCTTGTTTCTTATTCATAAGGCTCTTCCTCACATGTATGTTATCCATTCCCAGAGTGGAAAAGGCTCTGATAACCTGTAACGGGAGGGAATGCATCCAAAGTACTGACCAACAAAATGATACAGATAACACGGCCAGCCCTCTTCTATCTCCCTGGAGAGTTTTTCTACTGACCTGTATGCGAACTTCCTCATTGGTGTCCAGTTCTAGCATCTCTAACAAGGTAAAGAACACACTCCTGTGGCGGATACCAAGAACACCCTAGTAAGAGACAAAGTAGGAAGCATCCCTGATTGGCAATTTTGGAAAGTAAGCAATGTAGAAAGTTCCTATCTGCACATGAATATAAAGTGAAGTCTACTTCACATTGACCTTGACTCATAGAATCGTGGAGTTGGAAGGGGCCTCAGAGGTCATCAGGTCCCATCCCAGCCCTGCAGGACTCACTACACCATTCCTGATTGATGACTATCCAGCCTCTGTTTGAAAGCCTCCTGTGAAGAGGAAGAAACCACTCCATGCAGTAACCTCTTCCACTGATTGACAGCTGTTACTTTCAAGAAGTTCTTCCTCATGTCAAATCTGTATCTACATCCTTGAACTTTCATCCCATTAGTTCTAGTCTTACCCTCTGGAGCAAGTGAGAATAAATCTGAACCCTCTACAATCTGGCTATCTTTCAGATATTTGAAGACAGCTATTGTGTCCATTCTCAACCTACTCTTCTGCAAGCTAAACATGTCTAGGTCTTTTAACTGTTCTTTGTAGGACTTGGTTTCCCGTCCTTTCATCATCTTGGTAGCCCTTCTCTGGAATTTCTCCACTTTCTCAGTGTCTTTTTTAAATGGGGTACAGAACTGGACACAATATTCCAAGTGAGGCCTGACCAAGCTTTGTATCATCTCCAAATTTGGTAAACATTCTCTTGACTCCCTCATCTTTATCACTTATAAGAACTTTGAACAGCACCAACCTCAGGACAGAACCCTGTGGCACCCTGTTTGAGATGTCTCTCCTGGTAGATTTGACACCATTTATAACTACCCTTTGAGTACAGTCCTTGAGCCAACTGTGGATCCACCTAACATTTGAGCTGTAAAATCCGTATTTGACTATTTTTTTTAATAAGGATGCTATGAGAGTCTGCCAAAAGAAGCCTTGCTGAAGTCAAGATATACTTTATCCACAGCAGTTCCTCGATCAACCAGGCTAGTAACTCTATCATAAAAGGAGATCAAGTTAATTTGGCATGACTTGTTCATCATAAATCCATGTTGGCTCCTGTTAATTAATGAATTCCTATCTCAGTGCTCACAGACATGCTGTTTGATAATCTGCTCAAGGACCTTGGTGATTTCATGGATTCCTCCTTGTACTTTCTTGGAAACATTATAGAAGTGATTTGTCATTGCTTTCTGAAACTTTTTTTATTTCTAAATCTAACAGCTCTGGTGTTGCCTGATGGCCTCCCATCCAAGTACTAATCAAATTCAACCCTGCTTAGCTTTATGAGTTCAGCCAAGGACAGCTAGGTGCTGCAACCTGCTTGATTCAGTTAGCACATACAAAGCCCTAAATAATTTGAAGCCAGGTTATAACTGGATTCACAACTGCATTAAGGGTGGCATCCTCAAATTGTGGGTTGTGACGTCACTCCTCCACGAGAGCAGGGTCATGGCCAGAACTCACACCTCCCCTGCCTGGAAAGGAACTGAATTAATGAAAAGGCTTTGTTCTATCAGGCTGCAGGTTCTATCATTGTTTTTGTTTGGTATGTAGACTGAAATGTGATTACTGAGGGTGGGCGGTATGCTTATTGCAGAGCCACAATATTTGAGAAGTCCTGCACTATTATTTGTGTTAACCATGATTTGCTAATCAAACCACAATTGGCTGGATTCACTCACTATTCTAAGAACAAGTCATAATTAATAAACTATGGTGGCTAAAAGAAAATATCTATGGTTTAGCTGGCGGCACCTTGCAAAAAGGAGTTGGGAGCAGTTGCCGGTAAGCGCGAAAAACTGCATGCGCCCGAAAAGGGCGCGAAGCAATGGAAAAAAACCCGCCTCCTGCGCACTCCAGCTGGGCTCTGCTCTAGGAAGGAGGCTCTGGCAAACCACTTCCGAAAAACAATTGCCTTGAAAACTGCAAGGACTCGTCCAAGCAGTCACTGCAGGGTCAGCAATGACTAAGCGCAGACCAAAAAAAAAAAATCTGCTTAACCACTGTGTTTAGCACCTGAAAACCTGTTCCATGATTCTTTAACTTCAGAAGCTCAGCAGCCAGGAAAAAGGATGAGGCCTTCTAGATAATAGCACCCTGTCTTATTCCCCCAGAAATCCCAATTCATTCCTCCTCTCTTGGTCATCAGTGCAGATATTTCTGTTACATCTGACTTTGGGACTTATTTTCTTGATGTTGCAGCTTAGCATGTTGCTCTTCCCTCTTGTTTTAACTCTTTGCTTATTAACTGCAGTTTGTGTTATTTGGTATGCTCTGTATTGTGGCTGGCTGCCTTGAGGGCTTGTCATTCAGAGCTTAGGTGTATAATGTTTAAATGAATTATTTAAATACAAGTACTAAGTGCTTGACCTGGGGAAAATGAAACAAGCTAATACCAACCCAAGAGGTCAACTGGGGCCCTAAAAGCTCCCTTGGGTCAACTTTGACTCCTGATGACTATCATCAATTCAACAGGGAAGGCACACGAGGCATGCTCACACCCAATTCAGGGCAAAATAAATCTGCTTTTGATCCTCCAGATTAGTACAGTAGTTTAATCCCAAGGCACGTAACACTGGAGACATCCTGAGGTTTTATGGATTGCATCTAATTAGCCACTCCAAGTGACCAAAAAGCTCCCAATAGCCTTCCCCTTGCAGATTCTCAGCCAACCTCCCACTCTGCTCCAGAAAGTTAAGAGGCCCTCAGGAGTAGGTCTGAAGGAACATCCGCTGCTGGAAGGGAGGACAACATGGAAAATGTCACTGTACAAGCAGAAGCCCATTTGCCTCCTGAATTTCACCCACTACCTGTAAGACCCCTTTTGGAGATTGCCAAACGATAGGATGAGGTTAATGGGCTAGACAGGAACTATGACTTACTAAGGCGATAACTGCCTGCTTCCGGATCGCATCCTCCTCCTCCTTTAGCTGCCTGTGGAAGGGAAAGAAATCTTTAAGTGAAATAGAAGAAGATATTTTCTCCATAGCCTTGGTATTTATTAAAGAGAGCAAAAGGAGTTCCAGCATATCATTCTTTGAAAGAACCCTTTCTAAAGATCCATTCTCACAAAGGGAAGCTCTTTTGCTCTGCATTTCCCAAGTTACCCAGTTGGGTGGCAAATCCCAAAGAATAGCCCAATTCTGAGTGGCCAATGTGCCCAGTGAGCCAAAAGAGTTGACACCAGAAAGCTGAAACAGTGCTGCATATTAATTTCAGAAGCTTTAGTGAGCATGACTGGACATTAAGAAATGTTGACTGATGCTTTTGTTGGATTCAGTATGATGGAGATGAGTTGGGATTGTCCTTGGCCTTGCTTAACTTTGTACCAACATTACAATTCTGCCTCCAACCTAGGGTTGGATAGGGTATAGCTCTGAGTCTTCCTTCTCTGTCCTATCTCTTCTCCATCCTCCTTTTGCGTATGTGTGTCAGGAGAATCCTTCGCTTCCATCTCTTGGCCAGCAGGATTGTTCTACTAGCAGATGCCACTTCACAGATCTCTGGGATTTGTGTCTCACCTTGACCCTCTTCTGCCAGTAGAAAGTTACAAGTACACTCAGTTGCAGAATCTCTACAGTTATGAAACAACTGTTGAAGGGTAACGTTCATTGAAGGTAGTGAAAATTAATTTTTAGTAAACCTGCATAAGAGTGGAGTGTACCTGTGGGATTCCTTACTTATTTGGACCAATAGAAGCTATTATCTGTTCACATTTCCTGTGGTGCTAGTCTCCTGTATCCATGCCTCAGAACTACAGTGCAAACAGACCCAAGGAGGCCAGAGTCTTGTTGCTGGTAGACAGAATCCCACTGGATCTTTTTTGCTTCTTCCTACAGTACAGAGGGAGATCCTGAGGGCTGGATTATAACAAGCATCTTCTGATTTTATCACTTTTACTCCTATGCAGCAAGTCTGTGTTTTTCTCATCCCTTTTTAATTAACTCCATTCACATATATGTGGCAAATACTGATATAGCTGTCTGTACCATATTTTATCAGACTCTCTTAAAAAAATTATTATCTCTATACAAATGAGGATTTCTGTGACCTTCAAAATGTGGTCTCTCATGTATAAAAAGACAAATACAACCGTGATTACTCTGGAATATAATTATGGGAATGAAGCTTACAGTATAAGATTCTCACAGTATTGCTGCCGTAAACAAATATTGTCCCTTAATGGGTTTCTTGTATGGGCTGGGGGAAAAAAATGGAGCACAGTAAGGGGATTCCACAAGGAACCTTCAGGCTGCTTCCAGATCAGTGCTGCACCGGCCCACTCCTTTGTCTCTCTTTGGCAGGTGAATTAATTTATTTCTGGCATAACAGCCGTACTTCCCAAATCACACTAAACTCAACTTCCCTCTTGAGATACTGAAGGCCACAATGGCTGGTTCCACTGGAAGGAGCACTCACGTCCCCTAGGCTTCCAGGTCCTGGGCTCAACACAGTGAGCTGCAGCATCTTCCCAAGATCCTCTACTTTCTTTTCTTTTTAAAGTAATTTTTATTGTAAGAAGATTTTACATAAGTTTAAAAAACTACAGAAACATAAAAAAAGAAGTAGGAAAAGAAAAGAAAAGGGAGAAAGATAACAAAAGAGAAAGAAAAGAAAGATATCTAAAGAAGCGACTTCCAATCTTCTTTGCAGCAGTTACAAACATAATAATTGCCATCTCCAGCCTCCCAAATTACATATCATTGTTCCCTACATATCCCTGTTCCAATAAACAGGTCTTTTTAATCAATAAATTCCAAAATCACCAGTTCATTTTTATCCATTTTCAGCAAAAAGGATAAAACCCATAAAGCGTTTCCAGTTTTTTATAAAAGTAGAAGTACTTTTAAAAGTACTCTTAAATGCAGAAAAGAGTGTAAAAAAAAATCATGTAAAAAAAGGGCAGGACTTTGATCGCACAGTTGTGGCTGCCATCTTGACTTTTCTAAAACCTTCCTCCCCCCCCCCCCCACACACCCTAGCAAATGCCCCTGCCAAGCTCATGTGTCCAAGCTGTACTAAATTATGGAGAAGGATGGGTGGGACATTGTTGGAATACCTTTTTAAAAAATTTGGCACTCTGGTCAGTCGGGGAGAGAGCTCTGATTGGCTCATGTTCTCAGTGTTTCAAGGCTGGCAGCAGCTAAAATGACTGTGGGTCATTTTCAAGACACTTTGGAGAGGCACATCTTTATATCTGTATGCAACTTACTTCTCCAGTATTTCCCAAACTCGCTTTTTCATCTGCAGTTCTTCAATGGCCAAAGCAACTCTCTGTCTGACTATCTGAATGATTGATGAGAGAAACAGGTGAGGGAATTAGATACAAATTAGGGGGCACTGAATGATTTGAGCAAAGTAATCCGGCATGATTAGGTGACTGTATTCTCCAAAGATGGGATGGAGTCTTGAATGATACCAGAATTGCAAACCTTTCAACCTAAATAGAGGGACAACTGTTGAGTTAGGAGAACTTGTTCTTTCTGTGGGCTAGAACCACAACCTCAACCTCAACCCTGTTGAGCAGAGTACAGTGGTGCTCCCGGAAACCCTTTGCCCAGGGAAAAAATACACACCAGCATGAGAGGTTTGCAAACTGCAATGTCCATATCTTGTTCTCCAAAGAAACTCAGCCAGAAAATATATACTATCTGGTTGTTTATTGATAAAAAAAATGCAAAACTTCATAAAATACAAGTTGTATACAAAATATAAGAAAACACACTTCTTCTCATAAATTCAGCATCCAAGACTTATCCACAAACATAAAGTCTCTAGCCAAAAACTCTTAGAGAAGAGGTACACTACTTTGGTTATTAGTTATAACTACATAACCCAAAAAACTACATACCTACATAGTGGCTAACACTAACACAACTACAACTGCAGGGCTGACCATACAATGCTCCAGTTATATTGTCAAACTCCTGACAAACCCAAGGACTACTTCCCATCTAGCTAGCGAGCCCCTTTCATAATGCTCCCCTTGCAGTGAAATTAGGGATGCACTCTGATGAGCTTTTTATGCTGCTGTATGCAAAGACCTCGCTCTGATGCTGGGAAAGGTGGAAGGAAAGAGAAGACGAGGACGACCAGCAGCAAGATAGATGGACTCAGTTATAGTGGCAATGGGTGCACCATTGGGAGACTTGAAAGAACAGGTTAGGGATAGATCATCATAGAGAAAATCTATCTATGTGGTCTCTAAGAGTAAAAAATGACTTGATGGCACATAATCAATAAAAAAAAAATCAATATTATCCATAGATTACAGCACAGCACCTGAGATGTGTCAACTGCATTCTGGGGTAGCTGAGCAGCACTGCAGTATAACATGGACAGAAAAACAAATAAACACTCCCATTCTAGGACAGCTTTCCCATCTCCATATTAGCTAGGATTTCAGCTCCCTGAATTTGAGTACAATAAACAGCTTCTGAAGTTGGGAAATATGAGAGCTGAAATTCTGGTAAATTTGGGGAGGCTGCTATTTTAATTACTTCAGTGAATGGTCCTGGATAAAAAACTATGCCCATTTCTTCTCAAAACACACAGCTATAAAGGCCTCACGATTAAGATACAACATGAACTTTGCAAAGGTCTGTTAGAACAGAAATGAGAGCAGCAGCTGGATAGCAGCAGGATGTGCCTAAAATTTGACCTGCAGCAGAATATGAAACAGGGTGCCAGTTTCTACCCGTGCCAATCTTCCTCCCAGACACATTTGTCCTTCTGTTCTCAACAGACTCAACAGAAAATATGCATAGGATCGCCTTCCATGAAAGTTCCCCAGCCTGTGGGCAATACCAATCTGGGAATTTTTGCTATGCCACATTCATGGCTTGTCATCTCTTTTCTTCCTGTAAAATTGTTGTGCTTTTCTCCATATCAGCTGCACATCAATAATCCTCCTCCTCCTCCTCCTCCTCCTCCTCCTCCTCCTCCTCCTCCTCCTCCTCCTCCTCCTCCTCCTCTTTCGTGCTTAGATGTCGCTCACCATCTTCCATGCAGGCCAGGTCCCCTGATTTTAATCTCCATCTGACTCTGAGCATAGATCAGTTTTGCCCAACTCAAACAACTCATTTAACATGCTAAATCTTAAGCTATCTGTGTGAGTGGTTTTCAGCATGACCCAGGTATATTATTACCAAACCAACAGAGCATCTTGGTTTGAGGGCATGGACCTGAACCCTCTGGGGAACCTTCTTCACGTCTGGCTTAGCACAAAGAGCTCTACCTGTAAGGCTAGATGATCAGCAACAATCACCCAGTGGAACCTCAGACAGACTTGCCCTTCCCTTGACTGATGAAGTTTGTCTACTGTACAGAATAAATGTAGTAGAAAGAAAAGTATTGAGGAATAGACAGCTTCAACCATATTCTTCTTTAAGTATGGGAAAGACAGAAGAGGGCCTCTGATCACAACTGGGTCCTAAGAAAAAAATTAATGGAACTCAGTAATGAACCATCACAATTTGATGATATAGTGGTTACAAAGTTAGACTAGGACCAGAGAGATCCAGGCCAAAGTCTACCTTCAGGCATGGAAATAATTTGGGTGAGCTTGGGCTGGATACTCTCTCAGTCCACCCCACCCACTGGGTGGTGGTTGTGGGGAAAACTGAAGGAGACAATATATGTGCACCTCCTTGAGCTCCTAGAGGAAAGCCAAGATATAAATCAAATGAATAAGTAAATAGGTGCAAATGTCTTCACTCTTACCAGAAAAGGCTCATCAGATAACTTCTTGAGCAGCACATTAAAAACATCCTCCTCTAGTCCTTCCTGTTGGATTACTTCAAGCCCTATGGTAGTCAACAATTTTGTGGCATCAGCACGATGCTGGATGGAAAGAGACAGTGGGAATGTGAACTACTTAGCTAGTAATGGGATTTGGATTTCAGCACATGCTTCTTCAACTTGGCCCTTATTAAACTATTTTGCATCAAGTGGAATGGCTGTTCCCTATTATCCACAATCACTATTTCTTAAAGTTCATGCACCAAACATATGAAAAAAATACACACACATGAGAAGTCCAGAAGGAATATATATAGTGGTCTTTATATATGCACCATGGTCTGTATTTGGGTTCAGCACCACACAGATCTTTCCTACAAATATTAACCCACTAAGTCCAGACTTATTATTAAGTAAGTCTGCAGAAAGACTTTGGTCTTTTTCCACTTTCATGTTAGTCTCTTGCAGAAAAATCAATGGGTAGAACACTGTATTATTTAATAAATTGTCTATAGATGAAGTGGATTCTAGTTTTGAAAACTTATGCTGGATAACTGTTAGTCTTTAAAGTACTACAAGATCTTTATTTTTATTGTTCTAGCTGCAACTTTCCCTAGTGTCTAAAACAAAACTTGGACTGAGCACAGATTCCTGACAGTGATAAAATCAGACTCCATGCAGTTCTTGAGGCCTCTCCTATCCTGTCCAGTTCTGCAACTCATCCACCAAGTTTTTCATTGTTAACTATACAATATTGTTTTTGAGGATAGTGATTTTAATGCTTACAACACCACCTTAATCATTATGTGGACAAAAGATGGGATACTGAATGAATGAATGAATGAATGAATGAATGAATGAATGAATGAATGAATGAATGAATGATCAACAGAGGTAAATTCAGTTAGAATCTATATATCAAAGCCTGATAGTTAATCAGCTATCTTAAACAGCCAAACCTAGAGGGTGTGCAGTAGGAGAAAGATTTATAGACCAGCACATCAGTAGGAAATACTGCCAAGAATAAAGTACTGGCTCACATAGCCATAGAACAAAATCTCTTACCTTGTACACTGGAGAATATTCCAGATGATCTAAAACCTTCCCGATAATGATAGCATTCATTATGCCCATGTGCTTTACCAGCATAACCAAAGCCTACAGGAGGTAAATGTGGATAGAATAATCCACAGTCACAGGATTAGGGAAAAGGAGAAGAACAGTTTAGGCTGCATCCCCAAAGGCCTATCTAGTTCACAGGCATTCAGGAAAAATATGGAAAGGCTCAGGTTACCTAGGCCAGCCTTTGAACTCTATTGCTAAAAACAGCACTGAAAGCTACTTGTCCAACAACTCCTGACAAACCTTAAAAAAGGAGATTCCAAAATGTATTTTGCATTTTTACATCTTGAGTTTAGAATGCTTCAAAATGAACTAACATGAGTTTAACACTCTTCCAGAAGAGTGCTAAACCCATATTCAAAAGCAGCTCAAACAACAGTTGACTAGAGTGGAGGAGTGGTATACTATGAAGTGGCAAAGTATGCTCTCTCTCTCTCTCTCTCTCTCTCTCTCTCTCTCTCTCACACACACACACACACACACACACACACACACACCTACTCTCACTCCACTGGGCAGTCAGCTTCCCATCCCTCACTACCACTGATCAGCTGCTGTCTGGACTGATCCAGGGCTCCAAATCATAGAATGTTTGGGTGACCTGGCTGGTATACGTTGAGAACCCAGTTTTAAAGACGCAGATTCTCCCACAGTTCAAAGAAGAATGGCCTTAGTGGATAGTATTCAAGGAGATGGTGTACTTGCTCCATTCTAAAATGGCCAATAGGTATCAGGCTGATCCCATCCCTTAAAAGTCAGCTGACTGAATGGTTGGTAAATTATGTCAAACCAAACTCATGGAAAATCTGCCAGGTCTTGTTGATTGCTTGAGGAGGACAACAATACTTAACATTGAAACAGCCAAGGATTATGTTAAGCTGCATCAATTATGAGTTGGACATCACTTAAAGGTAACCTTATGAGGAAACGTAGAAAAAAAGAGGTTGCTCACATATGTCTGTACCTTCATTAAGTGCACGTGGGGAAAGGCCAATGGCAACATATTTTTACTTCATAGGAACCTATCATTCTGCATCTGAACACTTGTCAGCTCAATCCTACGCTTTTGTCTTCAGCTGTTTATTATTGCCTTTTTTAAAATAATGCAGCTTTTTAATGCAAATTTGCAGCAAAAAATGCTAAGTCTGTTCTCCTAACACTACTCAATCCAATTTTCCATTCCATCTTCTGCAGCCTTTTTCTTCCTCAGAGATCCAATAATTCATTTCCCAATGTCTTGTCTAATTCAGTCTGGATCAGGGCTTCCATCCACCATTGGGTGGAGCCACAGAACAGATATAATTCAAATATTCTTTGTACAGCTTTCTGTATTTGTACCATTTTTCTCTTACTCACCAAGCCTGTCACTAGAAAAGCAGCTATCAGGTGGAAAAGGAAACCAAAGCCATCTGGGAACAATGGACATCATTTAAAAAAAAATCTGTTTCTAAACAGAAATATTAATAATCCCAAGAGAGCTTTCTTCTCTGATTAAAATGCAGGTCAAATCTAATTCTACTTTCTTCCCTTCCTCTTCTTGGGCAAATGTTTCTGAGGTACCCTAGAAACATTGTGAGAAGATAGAAATGCAGCTTAAATCTCTGCATTCATAGGTGGACCTTCCCCACCTGAAACGTCTTCTTCCGGTCTGTATGGGTCAAACATATAAGCATTGTCTCTTGGGCAACTGGATTGGACTTGTCCAGGTACCCCAAGCAAACAGCGGCATTGAAGGTGATGTTGTCCAAGGGTTCCTGTAAATTCACCAAGCGTTGCAGATTTCGAATTAAACTGGATCGAGCCCCAATACAATACCACTGTGAAGAGAGAGGAGCTGAATTAGTTTAGGCACCGCAGTGTTCTCCTAAGTCGTATTCCAGAAAGAAATGGTTGCCCAGAGCTTAGGTAAGCATTAGCCAACCCATAATACTGTACGTTCTGCTATATTACCTCGAAGGAGGGTGCTATTGACCATGCTTGCAGAGCTACTTTCAGAGCAGCCAGTGTGTCTTCTCTCCGATTCAGGCTCACCACTTTCAGGTGTCGAATTAGCACTTTCATTACACAGGTCTCTAGGCAACCTACTCCAGAGAATCAAGAAGTCGTGAGACCAAGAAAAGGAAAACAATAACTAACAAAAACCCCTTCACTGAAAGTTCACGAGCCATCACAGAAAAATACACTGATATGTGGTCCAGGGGCAAATAATCTGGAATTGCTCTAAGCTTCCTCTAGATGTAATGGATTACAACTCACGTTGTCCCCAGAAATTGTTAGCTCAGGTTTTTTAAAAAAAACACACACAATTATGAGCTACAGCCCTTTCTCATCATTTCAGCAGGCTGGAAGAGTTTTCGCTGTGAGGGCTAGATGGACCATGGTCAGACTGCAAAAAGACAGAGACCAGACACAGCCCTTAAATTTACACTTTTACTGACAGATGAAGCCTAGCAGCCTCAGCCTCCAGGACCCGGCTCTTTGGTAAGCTAATTTATTATTATAAATCCTAGAAAAGCTGTAATAGATCAGAAAACCAGCAACTGCTATCCATAAGACTCAGGTCAGATATATCAGTATCCCAAGGTTCTTGTGATTTCAATCCTCAAAGTGGACTAAAATGTGTATTACTGGGCAATATAATGCAGCCTAATTATATGTACAGTTGCTTACACATATGGCCACTGTTTGTACTTGGGCTTACTCCCAGCTGTGCACAAGTTGCCTGCCTTAAATCTCAACCCAGAGACCATCTGGAAATATATGCCTCAACATCTTTATTTCACTATAAGGTTTGATTCTAATGATGGAAGTAATTAAAACACAGAAATCTAACAAATTCACCATGCTGTAACTGCTTATTAGTTCCCTGAACTAGGAAACAAAAACCAATTTTAGCCTTGACTTAAAAAATGTGTGTTCCAGGATCTTAACCCAAATTCCAGCCAGTACAAAATTCGCAGTTGTCTGCATCTGATAAAATTAACAAGAATCATATATATTTTGCATTCTCTGCCACAGAAAGTCATGACAGCTGAATCCCCACCCTTTACAATACAGAACATTGGCCTGAGGCACATTCCTATGTGAGTACAGTATTAACTTCTCCACACAACAACCCTTTCAAACATCTAAGCACTTAGATTTGTGCTTCCTTCCAGCATCAACATCCTTCTCTTCCTTTCAAACTCAAAAATCCTTCCTTGACCAGCTGTCAGACATATTTTCCCACTCACTCATCACACATTTTGCAAAGATAGTTTTAATATTTATAGGTTTCGATCCACAGGAAGGACATGTCTGCTGTAGTGACCCCTGTAACTGTCATATGGAGTGGGGTGTTGACAAATCATTGAATACTCAACAGGTGAGGCTTCTAAGTCTTATGACCCAAGTATTGTGTATCTTTGTAGCCCAGACTCAAGGTCTTTCCCCACTTGCACCTAACCGTGGTACAAATATGCCTGGCAACATTCTGCTAAGTGCCCCTACTGTTGCCCTCAACTTATCCCCAACCTAAAGCTGTCTTTAGCTGTACTGGGTTTAAGTCAAGTTCCTCCCTTACTTCAACACTGCCCAAGGGCAATCTCAAAATGTATAAACCTGGTAGGCTTTGCTACCTTGAAGGGAAGTCAGGAGACTGGCATAGAACAAAAGAGGTAGGGTGGGATTGACAATGGAGATAGCTATGGTGTTCTGCCAACTCAGGGCTGTCAGTACAATATATGAGTATGAAATCAGAGAGCAGCAGTAAAGTGTATGGTTGGCATGTGAAAGGCCTCAGGTCTGTGCCTGGGAAAGAATTTGGAGAACCTGTGCCAGTTGGTTTAAACACTAAAAGAGAAGCACTAATTCTGCCTTGATATTCCTACCAGCCAGATAATAAGTAATAGGGTTTGGAAGATGCACCTGCAGGTGAGTCAAACAAGAAGTCAAAATTATAAAGCATTCATGGAAACAAAGGCAGTATGGAACTGCTTTGTCTTGATTTCTTTTTTTGTTAAGATCAGCTATTCAGAAATGCTTCAGGTGGCAGCACCTAGCCAACTCTAACTGATCTCCAGAAAAGCTAAGCAGGGTCAAACCTGGCTGGTACTTGGGTGGCAGACCACAAGGGAAACTGTGCATTATATTGGGAATCTCCAAAGCAAGCCCTTGTAAGCTGCCCAGAGTCACCCTCTGGGGGAAATGGGCAGCATATAAATTTAATTAATTAATTAATTACTTTTGCATTATTTCTTTGCGTACTAACTTAGCTTCTAGGCCACTCCAATCAACCGACTCTGAACATGAATATATCCATTTAATTACCAGGAGTTATAGACAGAGACTTTACTTATTAAAAAATATCAGAATTAAGCAGGAAAAAAATAGAGCCCAAGCAACAGTTTCTTTCTTTCTCTGGAGATCAGTTTTTTTTTTTCCTCAGTGAGTGCAGTGAAGAGAAAAAGGGCAGGCAAATATTTCAAGGGCTGGTGTCTGTGTATATGCAGTACAGTATGTGAGTGTATGGGTGTGTGCATCTGTGCATGTGCTCAGAAGAGACTGTATACATTGCCTAAAAATGAGAAATGTGAAGTGCCTTACAGAATAGAATCTAAAACAGAAAATGTTGCAGGAGGTGGTCTGACAAGTTTCAGCTAGTTAGGAATTAATCTCTTTCCATTGCTGCCTGATTTCAAGATGGAAAGACTGCATACACAATGAGAATTCACTGTTTCCTGGGAGTCTGTTCCTAACAATAATGATCTTCCTCTTGCACAGTGAGCATAGTAAATCAGTTCAGAAATGTCCCATGTTCTGGTGCTCCAGCTCAGAAGAGATATTCATGAAACTTTCAACAAAAGGACTGGATGCTTGGTGAAGATGCAACTTAGCTTCAGGTGTTATGCTGAAATAAGGCCATCATCCTCTGTAGGACTCCATTCTAGACTGTTCCTAGAGTAGGTTCCTCTGGCAAGCTGTAAATTTTACTGCTGTCTTATTAATATTTTTTTCCTTTGCCTGAAAGAGCAGTATGGCTTCCCATTTCACCCACCTTTTCACCACTCCACAGCAGCATAGAGCTTGTGCTATATACCTAATCAATTACTTTTGTTCAAGTGTTCATTTTGTCAACTCTCCTAATTTTGTCTGTTTTTCCTTCAGTTAGACCCCTATGCTCTGGGAAGTGGCATTAAACCACCTGAGAAAGACCACAGATCTTGCACTTGTTTCGTTCAAGGATGCTTGCCAGGCAGCAATCACTTTTGTAAAAAATGTCAGTCCAGAGGATACTTCTGTAATGAAAGAGACTCCAATAAAAATTATGCCTGTGCTGTCTCTCAGCTTAAATCCCTGCTTTGCCCTGTTTCTCATCATTTGAGCTTTCACACAATCAATAAAGAGTTCTGCCTCAGTCCAAAGGCTGTTTAGAAGGAAGAGACATCACTCTCCAGAGGGCTGGCTTAAATTTGCTTCAATGTTTTGTGTACACCTCCACCCCACCACCTTCCACGAGTAACTGTATTTTCAATGCTTAATGAATTCGCCTGGTGTAATACATGATACAAGGCAACTAGCTGCAATGAGCACTGTTTATAGCAATGTCCTGTTTTAAAGAAAGGCTATGGAAAAATCCCAGAATTGCAAGGGCCGGCAGAGAAATCTTTGCCCTGTGGGAATGATCGTGGGAGACGGGGCCCAGAGACACTGCCTAGGGAACGGTCAGATAAGAGACAGCGTAGCCCGCAGCTGGATAGTGGGTGGGGCAAGAAGCTCAGAAGGGACCCTCTCTAAGTTCTTGGGCTGTAAAAGAGACGGTGGGAGAACCGTACTTTTAGACTTGCAAGATTCTGTTACTGTAGCTTTATAATGAAATAGAATTAGCTCATCTGGTCGTGTTTCCTGTCTGGTCCACCTGGTAAGGCTGATACCTGTTGAACAATCTAAAATCAGCAGCCCCAATCAATCTAATGCCTTTCCATTGGAGGTCTTTATGTCCATGATAAAGAAGAAGAAAAGTCACTCACCAAGCAAAGCCAGAGATCGGGCTGCCTCATACTGCAAAGGAGGACTGTCACACTCCTGAACCTGAGAACATAAGTATTAATAAGACTAAAAAGACATCCTGCATAAACATCACAGATGCAAAGAACTGGAAGGATTCAAATTCACTTGTTGCAGTCCAACCCAGAATACTGTGTAGTATAAGAACAGAACAGGTGCACAAGTGGCAAATAGCAAATAGCTATCAGTACCGTAAGATATTTTATATTTTCAAGATAAAGCCAGCCTTTCCTGGGCTTGTGGTTTTTGCCATCGTAATCTAAGAGGAAAATGCTCACCTGTACAGGTAGCCCTTGTTTAGCAACCACAACTGGGACCGGCAACTCAGTTGTTAAGTGAAGCAGTCGCTAAGTGAAACCATGACTGTGCTTACAATCTTACTTCAACTTTCCTTTGCTTTACAGACCTACGAAGGTCGTAAACACAAAGACTGATTGCAAACTTACTTTTCCATCACTGTCGTAACTGCAAACGGTTGCTGTACAAGGCAGTTGCTAAACGAGGACTACCTGTACCAAATACAGCAACTGGTGTGACATTTAATATGTGACTAAATGTTTCCCATAATGCCTCTGGGCTCCATATTAAGGCCCAGAGGCATAATGGAAAATTAAGCAGGGTTCTGCAGTTCCTTTGTCTTGTGCTTTACTTCCCAGTCCTAGGTCTACACATTGTGTGTGTGGAGGGGGAAGGTGTTAAAAAAAAAAATACAAAGGCAAGAGAGGCTGGAGTCAGCAGGGTTTGCTCTATCATGGTGGGCCTGGTAGTAGAGGGGGACAATGTTTTGGAGACAGATGCCATACTTAATTATTTGGGGCAGGTTGTGGATCACAGTATGTGGAGCTGAGCCAAACCCATTATCTAGGTTTATTTATAATTTTGGTTTTTTGCTTAGTTGGAAGGGGAGGAGGGTTGATGTTTTTTAAATTGTGTTAACATTATATATGTATGTATGTATGTATGTATGTATGTATGTACATGTATTCCCCACCATAAAATGATAGGAAACCAAATTCTGGTGGTACAGTCACAATAAACTACAGGGCCCACAAAAGTTGGTTTTGTTGAAATTTCAGAAACCCACAGAAATATTTCTTCTCAACTGGAATCTCATTTGAGGCACTGCCAATCTTCCATTTCTATATCCAGTTCTCAAACTTCATCCCAAAGTGCAACTTTGAGATTGTCTGGTCACCACTTTTGCATAGAAACTCTGTTTTTTTCTTAATAAATAAGTCTCCCCATTTTGTGCTTTCCAATCAAATCAGATATTCCTTGGTGGAATAAGTCAGGTGTGTCCAACCCCTAACTTTTCAAATGGAACAATAGCAACCCCCCCCCCCGGAAAAAAAAATGGCCCTATGTTCAAAGGCCTGCTTCTATTAATGCAAAAGGCTTCACCATGTGATCCTTTTTATCCAATGCAAAAGTGGTTAAAATTAGTCCTGGCTTTTATTTTCCAAGCAAGGGTCATTAGAAAAGTGAATTCAGCCACTAGAGAGTTTTCTGATTTACCAGCTAGCCTCAGGCCATTTGCTGGATTGGGAAAGTAACAAGTCAAACTCCTGAAAAGGGCTGGCTTTCAATTATCCTTCTCATTCTGTAAAACTGACAGTCAAGCTCAGAAGAAGAAATGAGAACCTACTGAACAAGCCTCCAGGCACCAATCTCTCTCCATTTTACTTTCTGCAATGAACTCTGAATAGGTTCTGAAATCCAAGATCTTATTCAAGCAGTTAATAATGAGAAACTAGTTTAGCAAAGCCAAGATTTTGTTTGAAATTGTGTATGATTGTTGCCTTTATTTTTCCTGCCTTCTCCTTTTCCAGTAAACCCCTTTCTATATTTAAAGATAGGCCTTATTGGTTTCCTAAAGGAATTTCTCATTAAAATCTTCCCCACATACATGATGCACAGTTTCAGGGGCAGCACAAGCAGAGATATGTATTCTGTTTGTCACCGAAGACAAATTCCTTGTATATATTTTATACTTGGCCATTAAAGTATTCTGTATTCTGTAAATCACAGTGATGTCAAAATGATGAAATGTTTGTTGTGATGTCACAATACAAGCTCCACCATTTTGTGCTTGCCCCCTCCCTGCGGGCATCTTCAAACTCATGGTTTGGTAAACTCCATATTGCTAATTTTGGGTAGGAAAATGCAAGGCACCTTCCCTTCTGTTTTTTGGAGGGCTGGGCCAAAGGGAGAAGTCCTTGGCAGAACAGCTATGAATTCTCCAGTCAGATAGATGAGGGCATGTCGCTGGTGGAATCCTGTCGTAATGATCTTGTACTGCAGAGGAAGGGGTCTACTGGTGAGGTATTAAATTACTACCCCTCCAGGACAGAATCTAAAAGAAGTTGCAAAGAGAAATCCAAAACCTATGTCTTGATACAGCCCATAATGATGAGAAATGCTATATTTGACCCTATAATGGTCACACTGCTACATACGTGCCAATTTACTGTGAAAGCCCTGCCATTATCATTGTTTACATCTGATAACTGAAGGCCTAACTAGGTATTTTAGAAGATACAAAGTTGCCACTCTCCCTCCTTTCATTCATCCTTCTCCTCATCAACCTGGGTCAAGAGCAAGGCAAGGCACTCTCCCTGTCCTGATAAACCGATGGACACGGCAATACTTCACTGGGTTTCCTTGATGCCTAGCAGGCTTCCTGTGTTTTCTAGTTCTCAAACATATTTTAAAGATGTTCTCATTTTTTAATAAATATAAGAAATGGGAGGCTTGCATGTCTCAATCATCACCTTTCATTTCCTGCCCTGCTTCAAGGACCACATAAGCAGCATTGCAACATGGTCTCAAAGCTTGAAAAGTGCTGCTCAGCACAAATGATGGAGAATCATGGATCAATAACACTGGATTACAGCTCCCATCCTTCCTAGCCATCACTGGTACAAGTGAACAATCCAAAGAAATGTGAGAATGCAAGATTAAGAAACTCTGAAATTCTCTAAAACTGCAAGAGGAATCCAAAGGGATTATACTTACAATATTGTAAAGTGCAGATATAACAGATTCTTCAGCAACCCCAAGGTGCCCAAGAGCCTAGGAAGACCAGCCATAAAAGTTAGAAGAAGTTCCATGCCACACCTTGAAACATGGAGTATACAATGAGCCAATCAGTGGTCCCTCTAGCTGACTACTAAGAGAGTGAAAAAAATTACAATCAGTACCTTTCTTCAGAACAACTGCCATGCCTGGAGTAACAAAAACTGCCTGCCCCCATTCTACACAAAAGTGTAAGACAGCACCCACAATCCATATTTTCAATGCCTGTAGCGTGCATTTGTCTGATCATTTGGAAAAGAAATCTGAGTGATGGCTACAGGAAGAACCTAGCTGGCTGCAAAGGAACCATTCTTCTGTTTCTGTTCAGAAACCACTGCAGGCTGTGAAGCTGGAAGAATAGCATGTCAGCAATGTTTTTTTATCAAACATTTCCACAGTGGCTCTAGCCATGCTACTTTTGTTGCTTCAGCAGCAAAAGTAGAGGACCAACTCCTTGGATACACCAAACCAAGCAGTTTTTGACTGCTGCCATATCCTTGCAACTCTTCCTGGGTGCATAGCAATCCAGACAGAGAGCAGGGGCAACGCTGGAAAGAGCTGGATCCTCTTCCCCCTTTTCCTCAGCAGCTTGGCTGTTGTGTTGTGGTGGTTTTCCAGCTATTGCCTTGAAACAAAAATTCCTCAGAAAAATGTTCTAAATGAAAGTGATCCAGGGGCTACAGAGGCTAATGATTGCCTTGAGTTCAGAAGCCAGGAGATAAGGAAAACTTCCAGTCAGTGAGGATAATAGACCCTCACAAATTCAATGCTGGACAAGGAAAGGCTAGCTTTGCTGCTGTTACAAAGAAATTGACTGAGTTCTTGAATGCAGAAGTTGTGGGACCACAGAAATGCAGAGGTGCTTTCAGGCTGCCATGGAGTCCTCAAGTAGAGGTGTCCAAGACAGTTTCTTCCAGTTCCTACAGAATTTCAGTTCAGCTCCAGGTAAGGGAAGGAAACTTCAAGGAGGTTTTTTTGGGGGGTGAGGGGGATTTAAATACACCACAAGCTTGAGGACTAATCTCCAAAGAGGCTATGAAAGGACATACACTTAACTGACCTTGATTATTCTGTATTCTACTGTCTCTTCTGACAACAGACCTTGTCCCTAATTTGAACTCAATTTTGTCCCTAATATGAACTGAGCAGTAGTCATCAAAGCGGGTTTCTACTGAGCAAAAAAGAGCCTCTGGGGGAACAGAATGTAAGGTCAGCCTTTTTTCTTTTCTTTTTTTCTCTAATGCACTCACATAACTTACAAATATCCCAAATTAAAAGAAGCAAGCATAAAAATAATGAGTGATTAATCAAGATTTGAGTGGGTGGAAATCTATAGCAGCTACTGCAAAACAAACAGAGGCTGCAAATTATAACTCGATGGCACAGGTCATGTGTGATGTAGCAAACATTATAAGGAAATTCCAAGTCTGAAAGCCATTGAACTACCTTGCTGTAAATAAATAAATTAGTATATAAAATAAATATTTAACAGAGCTCCCTCCTTAATGTGTGTTCAGGATAATACTTTCAGCAATTGTTCTAATGTCCTGTTTCAATACTTCAGATCTGAACTGGTTGGAGAAGTCAGAAAGACATATAAATTAGAACTTAAGCTGTTCCTTTCCAGCAATGTTTCTACAGTAAAATTAGCTCTTTGGAATTCATAAAGGAAGGAAAAGTTCTGTCACATTCTTACTGGATTCTGGAAAACAATCTTTAAGGTCTTGGACATGACAACCTCTTTATCCCTGCTTTGTTTTATTTCATTCTCATCCAAACCATTCCATCCTGGCTACGCAATTTGTCTTATACTCAACACAATCTCTCTGAGTTGCTGTTTCACCAGCTGGGTCAGGCCTGGGCTCTATTTCTTTCCCAGTGGACTTCTCTCCTCTGAGCAGGAAAAGTCCATTCTAAAGTCGGTTCTGAACGCCATTTTGCTCTTGAAGAAGCAGCTGCGCCGAACACTTCCACAAGTTTCTCCTGCCAGCAGGGAAGACCAGACAACAACCATGGAGAGCTCTGCCCACAGTTTGTTTACGGTGACATACAAACCAAGAACCCTATTTAAAGTCTGAAGCTAAGAACAAACTAGGATGAACGTAGTCAATGCAGTAATATTGACCCTCTTTCCCATCTCCCAGACTTTGCCAAAACCAGATCAAATATTGTTTTAATGATTAGGAAAACAGCTGAAATCCTGCAAGATTGTTGAATCTCACAGGATTCTGGTGATCAGGCACAAAAATACTAACATGAGATGTCATCAGAGTTCAGCATTCTCAGACAAGATCCCATAAGGTATCATGCTGCTAGAAGATGGGGAAGACAGCAGGCCATTGGGCAAGATCACTTGATAACATCTAGGTTCTGAAAAAATGGCCAGTTCCTAACCTATATCAAGTTTATGTTTCTCTAATAATGGTTTTGGAACAAAGATTCCCAGAGTCAAAAAGAGGGAGGGAGGGAGGGAAGGAGAAAGAGAGAGATTGAGAGAGAGAGAGCATCAGATCTTGGCTGTAAAAGTCTACACCACAAGATGCCAGCAAAGATTAAGAGTGCTCTGCATTCCTTTATTATTTCTTAGTGGCCCTTCTGGAGTCTTGCATAGTTAGTTCCAAATAAATAACTTCTTTGTTAACTGATGTATTGAAGCTAGAAGGAGTGTGTGATTATATATTTGAGAGATTTTTGGATTTAAATCTTAAAACCACAATGTTTCTGCATGGACAATACTTCACTTCCAGCCAAAGGACTTCACTGTAGTATGACTTCTGATGTGGAATGTGCAGATCTTTTTCAAAGCATCCAGAAACTCTCCCTCTTTCTTTTAATAAAGGTTGTATCTACTAAGTGCTTTCTTTTACCTGAGCTGCATAGAGTTGCTCAAGTTTCAGAGGAGATGCCAAGGACTCTATGAGAACCTGCAATCAATCAGTCAGTCAGTCAATCAGTCAGTCAATCAATCAGTCAGTCAATCAGATAAATGCGACTGTATTAAAAAAGAAAGGAGAAGATGGTGAAAAGGTCCAATCCCTGCTGTATTGTGAGAGAGGAAGAAAACCTCTATATTGTTCTATTTCTAAGTTAAAAAGCTCCAGATGCTAAAATTCTCCTTTGCAGAGGAGCTGAGCTAAACTCCTTGCAGAGGAGCTTTCCTTTTCTATCTCTTTTTGCAGATCACAAGCACATGATTAATCTACAACAGCCACCACATTTTGGCTGTAAATATCCAGATGATCCTGAGATGGCAGCAAAAGTTTGTTTGTTTGTTTGTTTGTTTGTTTAATATACTGCAGTAATCTGCGTGGCTTCCTGGCAACAATTGAGAAAACTCTCTTTCCTGCCATCTCAGGATCATTTGGATTTTTGCTGCCAAGATCTAGTAGCCTTAGCGGAGAAGGTTTCCTGCCCCGGGCAATGCCTACCACGCAGCTGTTTCAGCAAAGTTGTCCTGGTCATTTAGACTGTAGCTCACCAGTTTGTCTGTTTGGTTGTTCTGGTGTTTCTGAGTCAGTCTGGACTCCTGGTGACTACATACACAGGTCTGTGAAGTTTTCTTGGCCACATTTTCAGAAGTGGCTCACCATTACCTTCTTTTGGGACGTTTTTCGAATTCCCAGTCTAGGATCCAGAAAGTGTAGCTGGGCCAGAATCACCCAGCTGGCTCTAACACAGGACTGGAACTGGGCACCCCCACTCCTAATCCAGCATCTTAACTACTACTATGCTGGCTTTACACCAGACTTTTCCCAGCCTGATGCTCTCCATCTGGGATGAGTTAAAGCCAACTGATATGACCATATTAGCTGGGGGTAATTTGTCTTATGGTTTAACAAATGTGGAATGCATCAGCTTGGAAAATACGGCCTACAGCAAGGAAACTTAATATTCTTGAAAAATGCTTTGTTGTAAGGTTTTGTTCTCCTAACCTGGATTCTTTCTGGTTTCACTTTTTCATTCCAAATGTAAATCTCTTTTTTTTTAAGAGTTGCTAACTTGACAAACTTGGAGAGTAAAAACTCAGACCTGGATGAAAAAAGAAGACATCATTATAACTTTTTTACAAATTAGTTCCTTGTCTTGTAAAGATATTTTTAGGGGAAAAAATCGTCCCAGCAAACAGAAATTTAGAATATATAATTAAGCCATAGATCACTTAATTCTGTATTGTCCTTTCTTTTCCTTTAGGGAGGATCATTACATCACACAAACATCACCATGTAAATCATAGCACAACATGCCTCTCTAAAACTGTATTTTAAAAATTAAATGAATTAAGTATATCATAATTGTACTTCATATATAATAAGAGCTACAGTTGTGATAGACTGCCAAATCTTATGAATGCTGGTTTTTCCTCTTGAAGTATTTTGAGATTTCAGGTGAGAATGTCAATATCTTATGATAGTCAGTTTCTAGGAAATATTGGCTATTCTATTATTATTATTGTTGTTGTTATTGTTGTTGCTGTTGTTATTATTTTGGCATGTGTACTAGAGACTACCTGCAGTGCCCTCATAGGCCACTAGAGGTCTCTAGATCACAAGTTGGGAATCAGTGATTTAGAAGATGGGATGGCAATTCTTGGAAGTCCAGGCCATCAGGAATGGCCAAGAATTACTGACAGTGCAGTCCCAAAACATCTGGAATAGGTTGGGGATAGTCCCACAATAATTCTCTCTCCCAGATCTCAGCTATATGACCACTACATGGCAGGAAAGAATTGGAGTTTTCGGTAGCTCTGTACTGCCATCTAGTGGTTTGTCAGAATATTTGCAGCCCAGATATGATCTATTCTAATATCAGAATTGATGATGGAAAGCAAGAATGTTGTTTCCTGAATAGATAATAACTGGGAGATTTGAATTCTCCTCTGAGTGGTGATCTATTTCATGGAGTTTATGTACTCATGGTAGCATGCTCTAGTTAGGCATCAAGTCCAAATCCAATGCTCAGCTATTATAATGTGGACAGAACACTCACGAGTGTGCTTGTGGTTGGGGTCCCCCCCCCCATTCATTTTCTTCTTTCCACTGCAGTTAATGGGAGTAAAGTTATTTTCATCAGGACCAGGATTGGTATAAAGCTCCACAGCCAACAATGGAAAGACCACAGTCTAAAGGAACGTAGAACCTGACATAGATGTGCTTCTCTCTATGCCATTTGTGTTTTCCCCATTACTCCAGCCACATGATTCCATTTTAAGCCACCTGGCTGTATTCCCACTAGACAAACAGATCCACTGGCACAATATTTTCCATCCCCACGCTGCCACAGGAGCAGAACGTTTGACTTTCTTCCTGTAGAAAAGGGACCACCCCCATCCCACCCCACCCCACTCTGCCAATCTTGAAAATGGGATTCTTCTCTTAGTGCCATGTTGGCAGATTTTTAAGCTGCTTTTCTCATGACAAAAACTGTACTCAGCTTGGTGAGAAAGGGTCCTTGGTCAACTGAAGACCAAGTGGCGATGAATATAATCCTAACTATAGTGTCCTTACAGTATCCTGACCTCTCATGTCCTGAAAAACAATGGAAACGGTCATGAAAGTGCTACATCAGCAGCGTATTATATGATCAGCGTCTGAGCAGCCCATTGTTATTCAAGACTAAGACCTCCACTGAATACAAACATGGATGAAATCAGTGAGGTGGATCTCGCACAGACAGCTCAATCTGCATACCTGAAAAGGTGGCTTATTAACTCCTCAAATGGGACCACAGCCCAAGCTCTCTGGCAAAAAAAATGGTCTCTGTAATATGTCCTGCAGCACCACGTACTGGATTCTAGAGAAGCATACTACTTCTGATTCAAAATTTGGGGCAAAAGTATATATTTTTGTACCCTTCCAAGTAAAAATAAAAACGTGCCCCTTAGATGAGCAATCTGGAAAAAGGGGGTTGTAGCATTATTGGAAGCTGCTTTCCCCAACTGGGCACCTTTCAGAGGTGCTGGGACTACAACACGCCCACTATGTCCAGCTGATAAGTTTAAAGGATAACTTTAATTTCCTCTTCAGAGTAATTGTTTCCATTAGTCGAAACGGGATTATTTTCTGAAGGTTAGACATACTTCGAAAGACCAAACCATAATTGTTGGAAATTAGTTTGCTGTACCATCCATTGTGTGTGCTGTTTCAGTCTGGGCATGGAACATCATGACCCTAAGCCAGGAGTCAGCTTACCAACGGGTAACATCAGCCCTCTTTGCATTGCAGGTGGCAAATGTTAATGGAAAGCTTTATTATTAAAAATAATAAATATAACTTGTCTTGCCTGCCTACTGGTCACAGAAACTCAGCATCCCATCCCTTACTTTTTCTTTACAGCCTTGGAATTTGCCTTTTCCAATTTCCTTCGATAAGGGCACTGTTTCTTCAAGCTAGCTGGATCAGGTTGCTCTACAAGGGTAGGTTGGATGAGGTCAGGATCAAAGGAGTAGAGTCTGGTTCTATATTTGAAAGGACTACATGGGTAAGTTTCCGAAGGTATCTAGATGGAGATAAAAACAAAGATCACACAACTTGCATCAGGCACAAAGCACAGAGTTCTTGTTGTCAGACACGTATTTGTTGTCCACTAAATGGTGTGGTTGTCCCAGCACTCCTAGACCACCATGGCTGATTTCAGAAAGCTGAGCAGGGCTGGATTTGGCTGGTTCTTGGATATGAGACTAGCAGGAAAGTCTAGGGCTGTAAGCTAGACTGGAAGGTAAATTAACAAACTAACCAACTAGAAAGCTATGGTGAAATTCATCCATGTTATTGCCAAGAGAATTTCATGGATGTGTCCATGAAATCATCAGGAGTTGAGCTCTACTCAAAGGAAACTTATCTTGGTTTTAATGACTGGTTATCTCTCTCAGAATCCTTACACTAAAATTCTCATTCAGTCTTAATGATTTAGTTTCTTTATTTTCATTTAAGTCAGTAATTACAATGCCACTCCCTATTGCTGGAGTGGTGTCCTGGAAATAATTTACATGCTGCTTGGGCTTGTTGCTTCATGAATTGCAACTGAACTTTTCTCAGAAGGGCAACACCAAGTGTGATTTGTGGGAAAATGCAAGATAGTTAATCAGGGCCTACATCAAGATGTTGCTCTTGCTCATGAATGGCCAAGCTTATCTAGACAATTTTAGGTCAGCTCTTGGTAGAAGGTAGATTGGAATCCATTACCAGATCACTGGATGACCTGCAGAAGGTCTAGAAGGATTGCTAGCTCCCAATCATTTAACATGAGCAACTTCTTCAATCTTATTTTATTACACAATTTATATATTCCTGGCTCTAAGCAACTTATAAACGTCCATTTTAAAATGCACAGTAACAATTAAAAGCTAAAGCAATTAAAGCCAATTAATTTAAAACAATTAAAATAAGCTCCATTAAAATGCAAAATGAATTTTTCTTCCTAAATTAGTCTGCTCTAATCAAGAAAGCTTGGCGAAGAAAATGAAGAATGAATTTATGAAAGCCTTGTAATCATATGTTTGGTAACAAAAGTGAATTCTCATATTTGGCAGATATTCATGGGTATTTTCTCTGGACCGCTGAGCTACTTTTGAGCCCCTGGCTGTAGTTAGCAAAACTTGAACCTAGTAGAAAAGAAAGCTGACTTTGAAAATTCCAAAGTCTCACTCTTTCTCTCTCTCACACACACACACCCCGCCCATCCTAGTTCTGGATGGTGGTGAAATTGGTCACCCAGTATGACTTGCTTTCTACAGAACCACAGATGTCAGAGTTGCTAAAATATTTCCTATGCAAGGACCAGAGGGGGAAACATTGCCAACTCAGAGCCAGAGAGATCCTGAGCCGCTGATAGGATTTACAGGCTCTGTAGCTTGGTGCTCTCCAAAGGTAGACCACAATTCCTAGTCAGCACAATGGGAATATTGTAATCTAACTCATCTAGGAGGAATCAGGGTGAGGAAGTTGACCTCAGAATATTGGTGATTGTCAGAGACCATTGAAGAACTGGGGTTAAATCTAGGGATGGGGGAGCAGAACTTGAATTTCAAGTTAAACATCAATCCTGCAATGTTTCAGAACAGTCACATTCATATACCTAAAGACAGGGAACGGCAATGCAATAGGAGCTCTAAATGGAGAATATAATCTTGCCGTGCTATTGTTGTTGCTGCTGTCCACACGGTAGGTCAATCACTATTGGGAGCAATGGAAGAGTATTGTTCCTGCTGTAACATTGTACTGTGTTTCTGTTCTCCCCAACGCAACAAAGGGTAGGCATTTTTGTGCTATCATGTGCTAATAGACCGTGCTCACCATTCCAATGGAGCCCAGATGTGGTGAGTTGGACCTGAGTTGAGAGTGATCTTGCACTTTTACATAGATCAGTAATAGAGTTTAGGGAGGGCTACCATATCTGAGCTGCAAACCTCCAGATGACCACTAGATGGCAGCAAACCATAAGGTAGTTGACTAGCTACCATCTAAAGATTATCTTGACAGTGGCTGGTGTGGGTCTTCCGGGCGGTGTGGCCGTGTTCTGGAAGTTTTGTTTCGTAACGTTTCGCCAGCACCTGTGACTGGCATCTTCAGAGTGCAGGAGCACAGGCAGGAGCAGTTCTCTCTGTGCCCCTCTGTGCTCCTGCCTGTGCTCCTGCACTCTGAAGATGCCAGTCACAGGTGCTGGCGAAACGTTAGGAAACAAAACTTCCAGAACATGGCCACACAGCCCGGAAGATCCACACCAGCCATTCGTATGCCGGCCGTGAAAGCCTTCGACAATACATTATCTCGACATTTGCAGCTCAGATATGGTAGCCCCATTATATTGTCATTCGTTGGGTTCATGCAGAACCCAAGAGTCCTCCAGAGTGAGCCATCCACCATTCTGGACTTGTCTCCTGGGATGCTTCCAGATATAGGACTAATGTGCAATAATGTAACCTCTTTCACAGAATGTTTTATGAGCCACTCTTTGTTTCCTTCCCAGGTTCTACTCTGATTTTACACTGAAAATCTAGTAAGGCAGAAAAGAGAGAAGAGCTGCACCATGAGGTCCTCCTAAACAAACCATATTTGGTATAAGGTACAAACTGTAAATACTGCTGTGTGAAAGCACATGTACGTACTGTGGTATGTATCAGGGGACTTCAGAACTGCAAGCCAAGGTCACATACCTGGTGGAAGGAGTCCTTTGGTATTCTGAGCTGAGCTTCCCTGGCCGCTAAAGGAGTGAAGCACAGGAGATGGAGAAACCACCACAAGTAGTTAAAACAGGGCTACGTATTTGCTGAACTGCATTTATTTGTTTGTTTATTGTTGTATAAACGTGATTGCATACACAGAGCTCTTCCCTTATTTCACTCTCACAACAACAACCCAGAAAAAGATAGGGACTAGCCTAAAACTCATCCAGTGATATCTGAGGCAAGCAGGACTTGAACTGGGTCTCCCCAGTCCCAGTCTGAGACCATGATCATCATGCTGCATTGGTTTAGTTACCAAGTACAATACCATTAATTGGGGCTCCCACTTTTTTTTAGCAATTGAAATGCATCTATGCATTTAATTAAAAGGAAAAAAAAAGCTCATTGATCACCAATTCAACAACTATAAAGTAAGAATAAGAAAAGTTAACATTAAAGGAAGCACATGAAAAATAAGAGGTACAATCCATGGAGTACATGTCTTAAAGCAGTGTAGGCAAAAGAGGATGTTGGTTCCTCCTATCCTCTGATTTCTGTTTTCTATTTTGTAATACTGTTTTGTTTTATTTTTTATTTCATCTTTTCTCCAAGAGCTAAAGGGGATATATTTGATCCCCCTCCCTGCTATCTAATTTCATCCTAATAAGTATTCCATAGAATAGGCTAGGCTGAAAGATAATCACTTAATAAACATTATGGCTGTGTGAAAATCTGAATGGGGGGGGGGTGTCTTTCTAATCCTAATTCAATATTTTAATCATTGCACTATCCGGTGCTGGGTCTCCAAAGTGCTGAGCAATGTATTTAATATTAAAATTCTTTCTTGGCTGTAAATCCCTTTGAATTTACTTTTGAGCCAATGCGTATAGGGGTCAGGCTGTTAAATCTAATTAGCAGCCACAACTTAACATCAGAGATAGAGAAGATATCTTAATAGTCACTTACACCCAGTCATGGTAGGAACACATCCTGGCAACATCCTATTTCTACAATGCTGCCATAACTTTCCCTTTATCTCTACCACGGCCAATAACTGAGACACGTACAAGTCCATCTTGAGCTGTGCTGGGTTCTGAGTGGTGTTTTCCTGCTTTAGCTGACAGTGTCCAATGATTGCTGTAAGGTGAGCAAAATCTGTTCTGCTTTGCCACTCCCCTGTTATGCCAAAGGCAAACTCAGGGGACCAGTAGTGAGTGGGACTGGAATCATGCTTATTGGCCATTTCGGATTCATGTGGGCATTATAACTCTCCCCTCTAGTTCCTGCTCAGCTTTGTTGGCTGCCACTCTGCTCTTGTCTCACTGAACAGCTGGAGGACACAACAGGGCTGCGCTAGAGATCTATCAGAATTGTTCAACAGCACTAAACTGCCCAGCTGACAGTACTATTGGTACCTTTAGATGATGGCCCTTACAGTTTAGCACATGGCTAAAATAGAGTAATAAAGGGATGAAGAGAGGATCCCGCTTCCCATTGACTCTCAGAGAACAGAGGAATTGGAAGTTGACATTTGTTGTCTATTATGAAGAAAGAAAAGGAAGGGAAGAAATATCCTAAATAGAAGCGTTCCCTGTAACTCCACTTCTTTATATTTAGTAGTGTAGTGTATTTCCACTGTCCCTTTTCATATGCATATGCATATGCAAATGTATTCTATAGGTATTCACTGGATAAGCTCAGCAACAATTCATATTACAGTAAAAGATGCCATTACCTCAAATGCTAACTTACCTTGATCTTCTGGTTTCTCTATCATGGAACTCCATAATGGCTTCTGAGGTGGTTTGATATCACAGGTTAATTCTGGGATCATCTTTGACCGACCCATTGCTAGCCTTTTTACTGCAAATCTTTGCTTTAATCAAGGTATCACTTCAGCAATTGTCAGATAAAATGTTTCAGCAGATGTCTAGTGTTTCTTAAGGACTATTGTTTTTCCTGAATTGGGAGTGGGTGAATGATGTCATAAACCAGTAGTATTATTATGTTTTCATTGTACATATGCCCAAAGTGATGGCAACTGAACTCTAGGTGTTTATTTAGGTATAAATCAAATGTATATGCCACCCATCTCACTATTTCTGGATTATATTGATTATCTGAATTTATTTCACTCTGGTTTGGCGGAATTAGATGTCCTTGGTCAGTGTGATAGGGATAATCTACTCTGCAGTGATACTATCAACTATTGGATAATATGGACGTATCGCCAATCCATCTGGATTCTGGGGGTTTCTCAAGGGTAGGTTTCAGAAATTGATGCTGGGAGACTACAATAGGAGATGGACACCATGCCCTATTGCCTAAAATATCACGAAATTCCATAAATCAAATCCCTCCTCACCTCCTAACCCTCCTTTCAATCTCTCTTCACAGGACTTAATTTTTAGTTCCCTGATCATCCTTGTTTCCTTCTCTGAACCCCTTGTAGTTTCTCAGTACTGACAGGCTGCCTAGACAGTAATTCCTCAGATCCTCTAAGATGAAAGAAAAATAGGTTAAATTGCCTAAAGAGGAGGACATCATGGGGATAGTGGTGCCATGCCAAGGCTGAGATGGCATAACAGCTGCACGTGGAGAACCCTCTGTGTGAATCCTTTGGACTGGCCAATCCTTAGATCTTTATTGATTCACTTTCTTGTTGTCTTTTCTTGATCCTCTGATTTATGTTTCCTACATTGTTTCTAATATCCATCATTTTTAAATTTTTTCTTAAAAATAGTCATGGTAGATTTTTTTCAGAAGGGCAGCTATATATTTTCAAAATAAATGAGCTTTCCTTTCATTAACAGTATATCTAATATTGAGGCAATCTCACTACTCTATCATGCTGAATGTTACTTTAGAAACTGGTCAAGTCAAAAAGTGGAATAAGCAACGTTTGGGTGTGTCTGTGTGTGTGTTTAATGACAACACTAAAAGTAATATAGCAATCTTGATTTCAGTCACAGACAAGCAAAAAAGTCATAAAATTACACAAACATAACAAGTGCAACCATTTCAGTAACTGAAACTTAATATTACTAATATAACATTGTAAACCTTACAGTTATGACTGTTATGCTAATGCTAAGTTGTCTATGCAATAAAATACAAGCTGAAAGAGATAATATTTTAAAAAATGGTAATAATAACCATTAATAAACTCTACATCTAAAACTAATTTAAAAATCAATATTGATTTAGCTCTCATTTATAAAATGGAAACATTTATGTACTGTAATGTTGTTTCAGAATTTACAAAATTTGCTTATACTTAATCAGCTTCTGGTGAGCCGTATAAACTACAACGCTTTACATGTTATAGAGAAATTCTAATCCATCGACCACATCAGCACGCTCTGGCAGTCTTGTCAATATCAGAGAGAGAAAAGTATTACCCGTCTTTATGTAGCAGACACTGAAGGACTTGCTTGGCCATCTCAAGCTGCCCAGTCCTTGGGGGCATAGCTATTCCACGCATGGGATTGTCTCATTACCTCTCCTCTGCAACCACAGAAGAGAACGTGTTCAAATGCATCGACCTTACAACCCTTTGGTTCTCTGGCACATTCAACTTCCTGAAGAATGGCCCCTGCACCGCTATGTACCTCCAGTTCTCAGAGACTACATCAGGCCCCTACCTCCATCAGACTGTCCAGAACTCAACCCAGTACAAGTCTTTTCATATCCCGAAGAGCAGAGGCTAGCTGGAGAAAGCCTCAGAATGCTAATTCACCATTGATATCTTCTTCCACACAGATGGCAAACCACCTCCAAGGACAAGAAAATGGGACAGCTTTAGCCAGCATTTAACCATAGTTATTCATGCTCTAGCCTTTACTCTCACCATGCCTGCCTCGAGATATAGGACAAATGACAGACATATCTCAGGGCCCGGAACACAGACCTTAAAAAATCAGCCTGAACATTGTTTAGGGATTTGATAATGGAGAAGGAACCTAATTCCCTGTAGAGCATCTGCACCAACCTTTTTACTTGAAATAGCCTAAGGGCCAGTAGCAGATAATTGCTACCTTTTGATCTTTGCAATTTATGGATGGTAGTTGTGGGCATTTGGGCCGAATACATTGCCTGTGCCTTCCTGCTGCCAGAAGAATGAAATGCTGTCTGCTAACAATACTGTTACCAATCTATCTATATGAGCTGGCAAAGTTCATAATTTTATTTTTTTAGATATAACTAATATCCAATGTCTCCTTACAGAACTGCACCAGGGCCCTTAGGACTCTTCTAAGTCCAATAAAGATTCTGGAAAAATGATTGATTCACCTGCATTCAGCAAGATGTTAACCATTCCAAATTATTTAAATAATTAATAACATTACATATATAACAGTTAAATAATAATGGAGCCAGAATGCAGCCCCGGTTCATTCTTTTTCGGGTGCTAATAGCAGTTGTTAAGTGTCCCTGAGGGCTGTATCTAACTTTTAGAGATGTATCTGCATATAAAGTTCACAAATAGCAGGTGTCAGTTAAGCTCAAACCTTATTACAATAAACAGAATCTAATACTGCCTTAAAATCAATTCAGGCTGCACACAGTGAGCTGATGGAACACACAGCATATTTCTCTAGGAGGAGTAATTGGACCAAATGCTTCTCTAGGAGGAGTAATTGGACCAAACTCTGCTATGTAGCAGAATGTCCCTCCCTCAAATGTGCTGTTCCTCTGCCAGGAGATTGTCCTGTCCAATCCAATCCTTCAGTTTCCAGGATACGCAGCTAGCATAATGTTTGCTAGTAGGCTTAATTGTAATATCAAGAAGTTTACAGTTCGCAGAGTCACCCCGCTATCTTTTTTTAAAGATGGGGCTGATGGCAAGCTTCCGGTCTTTAGGGACAGGACCATACTGAATGACAATAATTTTTTAAAACTACCACCCTACATTTTTCTGAATTTTCTTGGGTTATTAAGACGTTTCCTGGATCTTTTATTAAACTCAACTTGGCAATTACATTTTTGACCTCTATGATCATGACTTCTGGCCATTCTGGAAGCAATTTATGGAATCTTTCAAATTCTTTTTATTACTATCAGGAATTTCTATTTTTGTTTTCTCAGATGAGCAATTTCATATTGGATTTAGCTGTATTACAGATTATATCTCAATATGTTTTTGAAACATCAAAAGTACAATAGGGGGGAAAAAGAGAAGTCTTGGTATCAGTTACTGAATATAAAGGAGAAACATGAGTATAAGAATAATGTTAAGCTCCCTTGATTGGGGCGCAGGGGATGGGGGAAGCAGGAGTTTTGAAATGTTTCCTAGAACAGAGAAACTGGCAATATTCACTTTAAAAAGATGAAACAAAATGTTTGAAGGGTGCAGTATGAGAAAGGAATGTGACAAATGACACACGAGGTCTTCCGCCATCTTGTAATAGGACCTGTAGCTCAGCTTCATGGGTCACTATAATGTGTGAAGAGAGGCTCTTTCCCATCAGATGTACTGCCTTCCTCAAAACCTCTCTCTTATTTCTTCTGAGGATAATATTATGATATATAAAAATGCAAGTTATTTATATTACATTTCCCCAAGTTGATCTCATTCATAAGGGCCTCTTTTCATTTTCAAATAAACTTGCATTTGTTCATATGAATTCATACAAAAAACCCAAACAACAAAATAGCATATTGATTTTATGTATGCTCCTGTTTTTTGCTCTTTAGAAACTACTGCACTGTACAAATGGAACAAGGACAGAAGCTTTGTTGCTTCTGTAACCCTTGATTGCAACATTGCAGAAATCTGGTGTTAACAAGCCTGAAAATCTAGAGATGTTTGTAACTGGACGCTCCTGAGAATTTCCTGAGTGTGGTCTAGTCTTCCCTAAGAACCTGAGACTGGACAACTCATACCTCCAGCAATGAGTTCTACAGCAGGATAACCTCAGCAAAAACCTTCCTTCCTTCCTTCCTTCCTTCCTTCCTTCCTTCCTTCCTTCCTTCCTTCCTTCCTTCCTTCCTTCCTTCCTTCCTACCTACCTACCTACCTACCTACCTACCTACATCATTCTGTACCTCTCTGAGGACAGGAACGTGGCTTTGTCTGTGCTCTAAGTGAGAACAGCATCTCAGCCATGATGCGGCTTTGGGAAGAAGCTTCTACACGAGCTTTGCTGGGTTAATGTATTGTCGAAGGCTTTCACGGCCGGCATACGATGGCTGGTGTGGGTCTTCCAGGCTGTGTGTCCGTGTTCTGGAAGTTTTGTTTCCTAACGTTTTGCCAGCACCTGTGACCGGCACCTTCAGAGTGCAGGAGCACAGACAGGAGCAGTTCTCTCTGTGCTCCTCTCTGCTCCTGTCTGTGCTCCTGCACTCTGAAGGTGCCGGTCACAGGGGCTGGCGAAATGTTAGGAAATAAAACTTCCAGAACACGGCCACACAGCCCGGAAGACCCACACCAGCCATCCTTTGCTGGGTTAGATGGGAGGCCTCCTGGGCTACTTCCAGCTTCCACATCCCTGCTTTAAGGAAAATCATAGTGTGTGTGCGTGTGTGTGCATAGATCACACACACACACGGATATTCATATTAGTGCCCTGATATGGCAGAGCCATATTTTGGGGATTGTTTCTTTCCATTATAGTACAGTTGAAAAGAAGTGGTCAAATTCCATTACGCCACAGCGATACAACCATAATTGAGGATTGGAAATGGTGTCCAGGTATGAAAAATGGAGTACAACACTCCCCAAACCCACCCTTCATCTAAGATTAATTTTAAGGAACAGCATAAAGGACAAGGATGTTCTGACCTCAAAGAAAAGGAAGCCATCAAAGTCTCTTTCTAATTTGTCAAAAAAGACCCACGTCTCCCCATTTGTCACCTTTAAGACATCTGCAACTATTCCTTGCTTGTGGTGAGCTGTTCACTTATATCTGATAATAATGTGGGATCCTGATGCTACAGTTCAGTACAGTTTAGGACTGTATTCTCTATGGCAGTTATGAGTTATGTGCGCCTCCCTTGTTAGCTTGACAGCCACATTCCAGAAGAATGGATTCCAAATTGAAAACAGTACAGAAAACACACTGACAATAGAGTTGCAGGAAGGCAATTTAACATATATTAAATCAGCATTGCATTTAAATTTGCTGTAGGCAAACACTACACTCACAACTATTTGCCAGTAAAAAATCATGATCTAAAGCACAGAAGCTGGACACAGAAAGTTGTTTTTAAGAGGACTGGAAGTGTCCTCCTACAGAGGGTATACACAAGGACATACCAGAAACAGCACTCCCTCTTTCAAGCCACCTTTCAACCCTCTAGATGTTGTGGGCTAATGTGAATATCTGTTTCCAGTTAGCCTGACTACTGACACTCTTGGTACATAGTACCTAATAATAGCCTTGCCACCCATTTTCACATGCATCTGATGCTAGAAAACAATGCTGCCTCAGCAGTTGACAAAGAGCTGGAATAATGGATTGGAGCCTGTTTCAATAAGGAATGAATAATTTAAAGGAACAGTTGCCTTCTAAAGATGACATGCCAACCTTCTTCAACCAGGACCCTTCTTGATGTGGTTGACTTCAGCCTTCCATTTTCAGACAGATTTCCCATTCTCCAACACATTTCAAGGGCAGCAATTTGAGGAAAGTTTCTGTGATTCTAGATGCTCAAAGCCAGCCACTGGTTTACAATGAGCAAGATGATGAGTGTGTGTGTGTGTGTGTATAAATAAATAAATAAAGCAAGCAGCAAGCAACCAAGCAACCAAGCCTGAATCTTAAGATCTTGGAATTATAATTTAAAACATCCGGGGGGGTATCTGGTTGAGAAACATAAATTTAGGCCTTTGTCATACAATGTAGAGGAAGAATTCAGCCCACGTTTTCCTTGCTGTTCTGTACAATGGAGCATGGCCTTCAACCTTGATGATGATGATGATGATGATGATGATGATGATGATGATGATGGTTGGCACTTGTATCATGTTGTGAACCTTCAAAGCAATTCTGTAACCTTGCAATGATGTTGTACGTAGGTCCACATTACACAAGGGATGTAACTTAATCTGTTATTTTATATTATTTATCTGGAAGAAAGTTAGTGCATTCAGAGAATTTATGGCAGATGAGAACACTGAATTACAGATTTCCTGATTCAGACTGTAGCATCACCATCTCTTTCAACTCTGTTTACGGCTAGCGTGTCACACTACCTTATTCCTAAATTCTTTCTCTGTGACTTGAAACTTCATTCAAGAAAGAGTGTCAAGAATCTGAATCCAAATAATAGCAAATCCTGGATAATGACCTGAATTACCATAAAAACATTTAACTCAATGTAGCATTTCAAAATTGTTGGTCAGAAGTGAGCACTCATTTCCTTGGAGAGTTCTTGAAGACTTCAAATCATGCCCTCTGAAAACCTTAGTGAACTGTGACTGACATTAAATAACCTAGTTAATTCATAATTCACAGTTCATTAATTCATAATGTATAATTCATTAATTGTTGACTTCTCAATTCATAATGTGTCATTTGTAAGAAGATTTACAATTTGCATATTTATGGAACTCTCCCAACGTATGTTATTTGTTTAACAAGACACAGTTCAAGATTCAGTGTTTCTTACCTAGTCCACCAAGTATATCCACTTGGTTTGCAACTTGACAAAAACCTATCCAAATGTCTACAGTCCATTCTCATGACTTGGGGAGCGTGTATCTGTAACAGATACCTTTAATCTACAGGAAAATGTTGATATGATTGAATGCTCTTCCATTAAAGAAAGGCTGTAATTCTGTGAAACTCAATAGGAAAATGCTAATCTACTTTTCTCCTTGGCATGTACCCATTTGTGTGCATGATTATTTTTTGGAGGGGGGGAATCGGTTGGTTGGTATAGAGAAGCAATTTAGTAATGTGAGTCCCTACCTGGCATCTGAAGTGGTAAACTTCAAACATGCATTTACAGCTTGATTAGGCCACCATCAGTATCCAACATCAAGTGATACATATCACCTGATACTTAACTGCATCTTGTAACTGTAGTTCAGCAGCTATTTCTGAGTGTTGCTTCCACTGGAATCTGTGGCAGATAAGCCAGTTTCCTTCAGCAGTGCTGCCACAATGGCTTGAAAATCAAGAAGGAATCCAGCTTAACTTTGTCACAGAAAAGTAACAGCTCCTTCAGGAATGTTCTCAGAAGGAGTGGTGGGAATAAAAGAGACCCAAGGAATATTTTCACCTACAACTAGCTTGTCCAAGAATACAGCAAAACCAAGAGACTGTAAGAGTAGGGAAATCTGTCACAGCAAGCATGCAGTGCAGAAGCCCTAGGATCTCATTTGGTAGCCAAACAGAAGAATCCATGTATGGTAGCTGTGGGAATCTTGTGATCAGAACTTTTTGGATTTACAGATCCTTTTCCTTTCTTATTCTGTAACTTACTTACTTACTTACTTTATTTATTTATTAAGTTTGTATGGGTCAGCTAACAGTGAACAATTAAAAAAAAATTAAACCCAAATATAAACAGAAAAAAAGTCTATATAAAAAACCATGCACACTGCAGACCCCATCTGCATATTATAAAACACTCTCCTCTTATGCCACCAGAAAAGGGAAATTTTTAAAAGTTTCTTAAAGCACAGAAGGGATGAAGAGGACTGAAGCTCTACTGGTAGAGAGTTCCAAAGAATGGGGTGGTGATGGAAAAAAATCCGCTTCTGAGGCTCTGTCAAATGACAATCCCATCTAATTAGCCCTATGAGAGTGAGCCCTAACTAGTTAGGAGATAGTTAGCCCTGTGAGATCTGGTTGGATAGGTAGATGAATGCCAGGGGAGGTGGTCCTTCAGATAAACCAGGAATAGAGCCATGTAGGGCATTAAAGGTAATAACCAGCACCTTAAATCACACCATTGACAAATAACGGAGCTCACAAAGCAGAGAGATCAACAAAATATATCAGGGCATGCCCCTCACTGCTCGATCTGTCCCATTCTGTATCAGCTGTAGCTTCCAGATGTTCTTCAAGGATAGCCCAAAGTAGAACACATTACAGTAATCCAACGAGAAGATGGGTAAGGCATGAGTGACCAGAAGTAGCTATGTAGTAGGTACTAGGAATGGAGGGATCTACTTGCAGTCTTCTACTTTGTGGTGTGTTTTGAGGATCTCTCCCCACTTTTTTTCACCCCCACCCCAATCCCTTGGATGCTGTCCAGGATACCATGGTCAATAGTACCAAAAGCAGAAAACAATACCCTAATCAAGGAACTACCAAGGAGAAAATGATACCCCCCCCCCCAACGCTGGCAGGGCAAGCTACTGTATATAAACAGGGAGCAAACCCCACATTCACTAGCACTGATGATGTCACCTAGTCAGTAATGAAGCATCTGCAAGCAAACAACCAAGCTCAGAGAGCACCAAGGACTCCACAAAGCTGTGTTTTCTTTTCCTTATTTCCTCCAATTTATTTGGCTTATTTCTTATTCCTTTTCTATTCTCTCTACAACATTGCTTACTCCAAAAGGGAATAGCATGATGGGTATGTATGTTAAAAAAAAGAAGTTCAATAAAATTGGCTTGACCCTTAAACTGGTTAAAGATGTTTGGCATAAGTTATGCTTCTGTTGCATATACATCATGAAGTTCTAGCAACACCTTTGCATGATAAATAAACTCGATACATAGTAAAGGAAGCCACATCAATATCTGTACAGTCAGGAATTAATCATTTGAGTTTAGAAAAAAAAAACTACAGAGGATTAAGACCTAGATCATTACACTAACGTGCTGCTGTAATATAAACATGTTGTACTACCTTTCAAATAAGAAAAGTTCAAACAGTTCAGAGAAAGCCCTTCCTCGTTCACACCTAACCATGGCACAAGCATTCCCTGGCAACATTATTTTTCTACCACAGCCACTGATGTTGCCTTCATCTTGACCCAGCCCATGGGTAAGACAGTCTCAAATCATCCTTAGGTGTACTATAGTAGTTTCCCTCTTATTCAGACATAGTCCAAAGGCAGCCTCAACATGCATAAAATCTGTGATAAGCTTCTTTGTTACAGTACCTGCTATCTTGGAGGGAAGTCAAGGGAGTCAGTGATTAGGAACAAAGACACCATAGGTAGGATCCCATCAGCTCTGGCAGGAGGGGCATGTTGTGGGCCCCATCAGCAAAGGAGCTTCATTTGGCTGGACCCAGGAGAGCCTTTTCTGCAGTGGCACTTGCCCTCTGGAACGTCATTCCCCCCAAGGTGAGATTGGCCCCAACCTCATTAGCTTTTCAGAAGGCCCTTAAATCTTGGTTCTGCCATCAGGACTGCGGATCCCATGGAAATGTGGAGCCCATTAAAAGGCTGCATTGTTTGTAAGTATTAGCATTCTCCCCATCTTTTTGTTATTATAGTTTTTAATTGTTTTAACTGTATTTTAATTGTTTTTAATTGTTTTAACTGTATTTTAATGGTTAATTGTGTTGATTGTTTGGCTTTGTTTTTAACTGTGTGCACTGCCCAGAGTCACAAGGGTGGGATGGGCGGTTATATAAGTTTAATAATGAAAGAATGAATGAATGAATGGGATTGACCATGAAGACAGCAAACTTCAAGCCAACAGAGTTTTCTACCACTTCAGGGATGGATGGCAAAAGCTTCAGCAGTGGAAAAAGACTTTAAAAAGACAATCCAGGATAAGGATAGCATGGCAACTATCCCTACTAGCAGGGCTACAAATATGGAAGCTTCTGGATGGAGGTGATGTGTTTTACCAATTAAAAAAAAATGTAACCATTCTGTCTTTTCTTCCTTAGCTGATGAGGGGTGGGATAAGGAAATAATGGAGAAAAAAACAGCAGTGGGATCAACACTGAGACATCATCTTTATTATTTGGTACATCCTCTTGTGAACTTTGCATGAGACTTTCTCTGAAAGCACTTTAATGCCTAGAAAGAAGCATTCAAACCTAAAGACTGTAATAGACAAGCACAACTGTTAGATTGTGAAGGTAATACATGCTGAAGATTCAATAAAATGCTTGGAGGGAAAAGAATCAGATGGGGAAGGTTCACAGATAACAATCAAATAAAAATCAATATGTAGATAAGTAGTTATTTATGGCATAACTAGAAAAAAAGTACAAAAATGTGGCCTGCCAGCATTCCTTTTCTGTCCCCATAGTAATTTTGGGAAATTTTACAGGGCAAGACAAGGGCCTTAACTCTTGCCAATGATTAATGCGCTAATTTCACCGTATGAAACTCCTGAAACTCTTTCCTCAAAGGCCCTGGTCCCCCTCATTTTGGAATTAGGCCCTTCCCAGGCCACACAAAGCTTTGTGTGGGCCTTGACCACTCCCAATTTGAATCCTGCCTTTCCTCTAGGATGTAAGGCAGTTGACATGCTGTTTGCCCTGTCCCATCCTCTTCCTTCCACTTTTGTTTTCACAATTATGTTAAGATAGATTGACCCTGTAGGAGGAGAGCTGTGTCAAATCTATGGTGGCAAAAAAGCAAAAGAAATCTGGTAGCACCTTTTCCAAGATATTTTATTAAAAGGCAAATTGTTTTGTGAGCTGCAGGTAGGGCTGAGTGACCGATCCAAAGTTCCATAGAAGAGAATATACGTAGCTCAGGGTTGAACTGTGGAATCCTTGGTGCTCTCTGAGCTTGGTTGTTTGCTTGCAGACATTTCCTTACCCAACTAGGTAACATCATCAGTGCGAGTGTGGGGTTTGCTCCCTGTTTATACACAGTAGCTTGCCCTGCCAGTGTTGGTGGGGGTATCATTTTCTCCTTGGTAGTTCCTTGATTAGAGCATTGTTTTCTGCTTGATTGTTTGCCTGGTGTTAATCCCTGCTTATCTGGATGTTGGCTGCTGGAGAGGATTTGTTCTTAGCTTTTTTTACTGTCTCTTTTGATGGTGTGTAAATGTGGTTTATCTCTATGTGTCTACGGATGGCTGATTCGTCTGAATGCCAAGCTTCCAGGAATTGGAACAGGGAGTAAACCCCACACTCACTTGCACTGATGACGATCCAAAGTTACCCAGGGAAATTTTTGTCTGAGTAGATATTTAAACCTAGATTTTTTGGTCCTTGTTCAGTGTGTTCTTTTATATATCCAACAAAAATAAATTGCTAGAAGGTGGATAAACCCACCGTGCAACTGTGGAATACAAAGTGAACAGAGTTGTAACAATGATAGAGAAAAGAACACCAAATACATTGCAGCAGTGGATCCCTGAATCACACCATATTGACATTTCCACAAACATTGCCCCTAGCCAACAAGTCCATATGTGAATAACATCATAACACTTGCACATACTCATAGCGTGCATGTGAGCAGTTTGGAATTCATATTTCCAGAACAGAGAGAGAATGAGAGAGAGAGAGAGAGAGAGAATAAACTGGTCCAAACAGCTACACAACTAAAAAAAAAAAAAAAAAGAGTGGTGTGTCTCTTTACGAACTGCTCCCTTCCTTTAATATTTATCATATTTTCAATCTTCTTTTTCTTCAAAAGATCTCAGAATGGCATGTGTTGAGCTGCTCCATTCAGGTAGATTAACCTGTGAAAGAGTTCCTGCCAAGGTCACCCGGTGGGTCTCCCCCGCCGCCGTCCAGAAAAGGCCCCTGCTTGTCTCCCCGGCCGGAACAAAAGTTATTCGCTACCTACACAATGCCCGTGTTCTAGTTTTCCTCCTGTCCCCAGTTTTGGCTCCGTCGCCGATTCCCTTTGAATCCCTCCCCAGTACCCACCTCTCGTACACAGGTAGAAAGGGCTGCCGCGGGATGCGAGCGACCTACCGCCGGCGTGTAGCGCCGGCGAATTCCCCGGGCGAATGGACGTTCTCCGGCGCGAGCGCGTTTGCACTTGAAAGGGGAGAAGGGCGAGGGCTCCCCTCTTACAAACGCTGCCGGTATCGTAGCTCCGAAGAGCCCTTTGGACAAGGATAAACGGGGGGGGGGGCTGTTAGACATTCAAGCAGTGAATTCTTTTCTTCTCCGGGAGGCAGAGGCCCTCGCCCGTGCCTCCCCCCCACCCCCTTCCCCATCCTGGGATTTACAAAGCACAGCGAAATCCCTGCCTCGCCTTCTCGCAACTGTTCGCAGCGAGCGGGTTGCGAGCTCCGGCCCCTCCCCTTCCCCCCTCCCCGCGTGCGGGTGTCCGCGCTGTGCGTGCTCGCGCCCGCGGTCTGCAGGGTTCTCAACTCTGCCGCCCTCTTCCCTCCGCTCTTCCTCGCCCTCCTCCCACGCCCTCCCCTTTCTCCGCCGCCTGGAATGAAGATGGTGGCGAGTGTCCGAGTGCAGAAGCTGGTTCGCCGGTACAAGCTGGCGATCGCCACGGCGCTGGCCATTCTGCTCATCCAGGGCCTGGTGGTGTGGAGTTTCAGCAGCCTGGAGGAGGACGACCAGGGAGAGGTAAGGGCAAGGCAGAAAGGAGAAGCGGGAACCTGCAAGGATCGCATCGCGCGGGAGAGCAGGCTGTCCCCGGGGAAAGGAAGAGGCTGGCGCCAGGGAAAGTGGGCGCTGGAGGGTCGGTGCGGGATCAGTGCCAAGAGCAGCCTGATGGACTTTCTGGTCTGGGGCTGGGAGGACGGTAGCTAGTGGCGGTGCATCGGGTCAGCCCTGATGGAAGGGTGATGGTGCTCTCTGGAGTGGAAAGGCGTCCGTCCGCTCTTGGAGGCGTGCGGGTGGTTGATGCCTTAGGGTCAGGCGTCACTAGTGCGTGAAGAACTGAGCGGGGTAGAGGTGAGGGGAAGGAGCGGAGTACTTTGCCACGGGGAATTGTACTTGGGAATTGGGAGAGTGACTGAAAAGCCAGGGCCGCCTGGACGGTCGAGTTGTGATCCGGGGGTGGCGGGGAGAGAATCAGGTACTTTGGAGAGTGGATAATTCGTGTGATAAAAGCAGGACTGAATCTTGGAACTGGCCTTTGAAAACAGAACGAGGAGTGTCATACAGTGAACGAAGCGTTAAGGATTGGCATACTGTATCTGTTTCTCTGAAGGAGGACTGGGAGCTGTCTCCCAAAACCTCGGAGCCTTGTTGTGAAGTTCCTGTAATTGGAGCTTGGAATGAGTGCAAGGGAGACCTTGGCTTGGTCTTGCAGAGGAGAGACGGTGCTGTTTGTACTCCCTCTGAGAAAACTTCGGGTAGCAATCTAGACTCAGAGGCAGGTAGTATCTACCGAGCAGTTGGCTGGTTTCCCTGTGGATCGTTCTGCAATTAAGAACATGGGATTTGAAGTCCAGCTTTCCTTTGGGAAGAGTGGCCATATGAAGCTCCAGATTTCTTCTGGAACTAGAAATCTGAGGATTTGAAATGTGTTTGGCAAGTGAAATGTGGAAAGGTGGAATGTGAGATGGTGTTGCATCAAGAGGGAATAAAGGCATGTTAAGTGGGATTAAATGATCATTAAGTACAGTACAGGAAAAATGGGGAATGTCTGGGAAAAATTGGCAGCCTCCTCTACTTTAGGACTGGGTTACATTTCAAAATTGCTCCAAGTTGCTTTGTGATGCTACTATATTGTGAGCTGGGTCTATATAGGGATTTTATTTTTGTCATTCTGTAGGATACAAAGAATCTCTTTAAATGTTTGGCTTGGTTGTTTCCACTGGGCATGACAAACATAATCTTACCCCAGGAGGTGAACTGCTGCTGGATCTAGACACTCATAGAGCTACTGAGAGAGAGCAAGGCCTACAGGGTGGATGTCTTACCCTGAGCTTTAGGATAGAGGCTAATGACTCAGGCCTATGACTGGCCGTGTAGAAATGTAGTAACCTAGGAGGGGAAGTATACATTATTTCTAGTAGGAAGAAAGTTAAATGGATGTAATTCATGCTAGGCCTTGGCTAAGATATTATGCCTTATCCTATCTACATTACCATGTTTATTGTTCTCCCCCAAGCTTTCAGACTAAAGTTAGTTTGGCATTTTTCTTTCAATCGCTCTCAGGATATATATCCTCATGTTCTGAAGATACATTGAAAAATTCACAGCAGGGATCTGCATAGCCAGCTCAAATTCACTGAAATGAAACAAACAAAAGTAGTAATAATGTATATCATTACTTTTTTGGTTTCATTTCTTTAGTAAATGTTTATGGAAAAAGTATCCTTTGAACATGAATTTAGAAGCATCAACTTGGAATAACTTAGAAATGTTCATTTTGTTACATATGAGAATTCTGAAATTTGGTCAGGCTGAATCATTCCACTATTTTCAACCTGCCTTAATCTGAGCATGCATGCATGCATGTGTGTGTATGAATAAAGTAGAGTAGTTATGATTGGAGTTTAATCTTTGTAAAGGCATTTGAGCGCCTGAAGAATTTGAATTACTTTGTGCTGTGAAGTTCTCCATTATTCATTCCTAATTTTTGCTGTTCAGAATTTGCATTTTTTCCAGATTTTCTTAACATATTTGTGCAGTTTTTTTTCAAAACTGTACTGGATGTAGCATATCCAAGTTATAACTTGAGATACTTGTACTATTTTTATGTATGTGTATAAAATAGCCTGTTTGGTTTAGATGGAGTAGGTCCTTCCTGTGCCTACCACAAGAATTGTTAACATGCCTCTGATGTCACATGTGGCAGGCTAATTATGAAGAGATCTGTGTTTTGCTTTTTGCTTTGGAAAATCAGATGTTATGGGTGTCTTAAGAATGCATTCTCTAAAAACCAAGGGAAAATCCTCCCAACTCTCTTATCCCTTATTCTCAGTTGGCTGCTTTCTTGCTACTTGTCTTCAGATTCTGTGACCTTCAGAAACACAGCATTCACCCAAAGTATTGTTTGGCAGTATGACCTTAAATTAGAAGGAGCTTGAGTGTTAACCTTGTGCATTCTCCTGTTGCTTCCTAATTAAACACGACTGAAGAAGCCATAGAAAATCAAACTTTTTTACAAGAAGCTCTGCCATTGTGATTTCCACCTGGGTCTATGGATGCAGACAGATAGTCTTCAAGAAAACTATTGTCCCCTGCTGCATCAGCAGCTTTGCCCTACTTGTTACTCTCCATACGTTTTTGACTTCAAATTGCATGTCAATAGGGCAATCACTCGGGATTATGAGAGTTGAAGTCTAGCACATCAGGAGAGTGAAAGGCTGGACAAGGCTCTTTCTTCCAGTTAGAGAGCAAGTTAGGTAGATTACACAAAAGGTAGATCAGTGATATTGGTTGGGGCCTGAAAAGATGGTGTTGGAGAACTATGTGCTTCCACTGGCCTTAATTAATTCACTTTGGGCCAAATAATCATATGGTAAAGCTCTCCTAAGACTGTTGCTTAAGAAGAATAGGCTAGGATAGTAATATTCAACCTGGCAACCTCCAAATGTGTTGGGCTATAGTTTCATGAGTCCAGCAAACATGGGTAACAGCTATGACTTCTGTCCATAATATGTTTTCTGAATTCATCCAGCCTGCCTGTTATTTTAAAACCTTGACACTGCCCAAATATTAGAAAGCTTTTTAGAGATCCAATTTGATGTCTTGCCATCTGCTGTGCTAGAGGGCACTTTCAACAGTCTACCATATAAGGAACATGTTTGCCGTATGGAATTGTTAAAATGGTTGGACAAATCCTTCTGTATTGATCCTTCCATGGGAATCTTTTTATGGAACTTGTTTCACTAGTATGGACTTCAACTCCATGCTGGCTGGGGAATTCTGGGAGTTGAAGTCCCCGCATCTTAAAGTTACCAAGTTTGAGAAACCCTGTTCTAAAGGAACCTCTCTCTGTTGTAAATTGGATATTATATTTAATGATATTTCTGTTGCATTTTAAATATGCCCCATCTGGGTAAAACTGGTCTTAGACCACAGTGTAGAGTTATTCTAGCTGTAGGGAATTCTTGATATGGAGGAGTTTGGCAGCACAAAAGCATTTCGAAGTGGAAAGTAGAGAGACCAGCTTAATCCTGAAGTATAGAGACCTCTTTTTTATATATAGCAGAAAAAGAATAAAATATTATTATTCCCAGGGTAATGGGGAGGGGAAAGGGGCAATATTTTATTTATTTGTATTGTGGAATAGTTTAGTTTTGCTGTCTGAATGGGTTTATGTGTCTTCTCATCCCAGTGAAGGTGTGGAAGGACACCTTTCCCAAGACTTATATTTAGACTCTGATCACTTTATATGCCTGTCCAGAACTCTTTTGAAAAATGCAGTAGCTGCATTACCATGCAGATTAAAACAGGCTAAAAAAAGAGAAGTTGGCATAGATTTAATCAACCCAATATAGGGCTGTGATTCACAGTACATATAATGCAATTAATGCAGAATGTGATGATTGTACGTTTCTTTGGCAGTTTTTTATGCCAATAAACTAGAGACTTACCTTTTATCTGCTATGATTTTATCAGGCTTTGATTGGACGGTTCCTTAAGGGAGTTCTATCAAAAAATAAATTCCCAGTGTTTATTTACTGCTTCTTCTGAAAAATATCCATTAAGCCAATTATATCCTAACATGTAATTTTAGTCAATTGCAAGCAAGATAACCTATTGATTTTGGAGTTGTTGGATGGTAGGCAGGGAACTGATACTACAGTCCTAAGTACTTCTGCTCAAGAGTTTAATGGACTTACTCAATAGAGGAGTGCAGTTTGAATTAACAGTGAGGAATTCAAAAACTATCCTAGTCATACTCCAAAAGCCAGTTGCCAGCCGAGCCTAAACTCCAATACATGGGCCCTATATTTCAGGAGAGATCCAGCTGACTGTATTATGGAGATTCTGGAGCTGTAGTCTTTGTGTATTTTGATATTTAAGTATAAAGAAGAAACCAGCTTTTCCCAACACACCTTTTATCTTTTCATGATATGTGAAAACACCAATCGTTCCCTGCAGCTATGTGTGACTTCCCTAAAGAGACAATTGTTTACAAAGTGGGCTGTTTAAATCAAGCCTTAAAGCAGCTGTTTGGGATTTTCTGTTTTCAGAAAACTTTCCTCAGAATCTACTGCCATTCCTAATTTCTTCAGGTTCTATTTTGAAAAGAAAGGCTTTTGCTAAGTATAGTGTTTGTGTGGGATAGCTTAAGAGAAAGCCTGGATCCTGTTTTGGGCTGTGTTCATGGGCAGAAATGGAATTCTGGCAAGAGGAGGAAAAGAACAACCCTTTAAAGCAGTGGAGGGCCCTGAAGGCTATACCTTGGGTGGGGCCACATTAGTCCCATGGGTGAGGCTGAGTTTTTAGAGGCTTTCTTTTTATTTTAGAGCTCTTACATCACTGCTTTCATGTTTTCCCATTTCAAAATTGCAGGAAACTACTGTCTTGGTGGAAGGGGTATGAAGATTCAGGAGTGGGGGCCTCACATTTCCCATCCTTGCTCCAGTGTTGCATTGGGCAAATACACAAGAGTCCAAATTTTACCATCGTGTGTTGAGCGGTAAGGGGTGGCTTTCTCCTTCATTTTAGAAGCTTGCAGCAATAAAAAGGGCATTATTCATATAGAGGAACTACTAGGATGTGTAATATCTGCAAGTAAAAATATAATTTCTAAGTGACCAAGACAGCATACCTGTGCATACATAGTCCCATTGTTGAAATAAGAGGGTGCTCTTTCCAAAAGCAACATGAAATAGAATATAAACAGGCTTCATTCTAAAGCATACATTCAAGAAGTAAAGTCCTTTAAATTCATGCAGCACTTCAAAGTAAACATGTATTCCAGCTGTGGGGTCCTCAGATGCTTGAAGCTTCTCTTGGTTGCATTGTTTGTTTCATCTAAATCATTCACTGAGAGTTCAAATTGGAGAGATAAGAAACACGTCTATGAATACTTAATGCTAATTTTATTTATATGCGAATATCTCCTAAAAGGAAATTAGACTATTGCATTAACTTTACAACTTGAAATGTTGAAATGATTCCAAAAAGGGGGGGGGGAGCAATTAAATCTAAACAAGATATCTCAACACCTCTATATTGATTGATTGTCTGTCTGTCTGTCTATCTATCAATCAAAAAAACCCTAAAAGATAATATTTCATTAGGTATTCTAGTTCACATATTTGGGGCAGTACAATATTCAGCTGACCTGGAATACTTGCTTCTGGTATCTCCAAACTAAATTACAGAATCTAGAAGACAGCAGGAAGGAATTTCTAAAGTACTACATTTACTAAGTACCAAAATTCTTCTTAGATTTGTGTGGTGTGTGTGAGTGCCTGCCAAAACATGCAGGGATTATCATTATTTATGTAATGGTGAAGAATGCTGTTCTTCATTTCATACAGTTTGAGTAAACCCCCCCCCCCGAAAAAGGTTTTTCTAGACCCTTACATTTCTACTTAGAATTTGGATAACTTCTCATCCAGTCTGTAACTCAACAAAAGCAGCTTATGTGCTCTTTCTGAACATAATCTGTGACTCAGAGAAATCCCTTTTTCCCTAGCATTCATGACTGAGAATAAAAATTGCTAATGCTTCAGAAATCAGGGAAGGTTCTCCAGATTTTGGGGTGGCTAGGATGTGGAACAGTCACATTTTGTATGCCTCCTTTATTTTTCCCAGTGTTTTGCAGGTGGGGAATTGAAGCTTGAGAGAGAAACGTGATGGCTGGGGTGGGAATGACTTAATTGTGTTGTACGCCACCCAGAGTCACCCTTTTGTGAGATGAGTGGCTATATAAATATGATCAATCAATCAATAAATGTCCGAGGTGGGTTCTGTATATGGAGACCTCCTTTCAGACACAGAAGGGAATAACCAGAGAAGGAAATAACAATTCTTAGGTAGTATGACATCTCTGTGGAAATAAATATAAATTCTAGAAGCCCAGCTTTCTGCACTTCCTTGCTAAACTTTAGGCTCCAGCTGATATATAGTAGCCGATCTCAGGATTCCTGCTTCAGGTCTGGATTGGTCTGTGCTGCTTTCATGCACAAAACCTTCTTTTTATACATGCTTCAATTTCTCTTCTGGCAAACCCAGGTACATTTTATGTGGAAACCACAAAAACCCAAAATAATATCTGAATGAATCTGTTGATGACTGGATGAGTTGTTCAAAGTATCCTTAAAGCCCTGTATCCTAAAAGTTGTGGATAGGATAGAATAAATCATTTCATTATCAGTGGTATTTGATTGTTCTTAGATCTCAATAAGAGTTCATTTAAAATAAAGCATGGAAGGGGATCAAAAGACCATGTACTATTTGTCCCAACAATGGCTATTGCATGATAGATCTTAATTTTCAGCTGCTTCTGTTTATATACAAATAGGTCAACACCTGGCTCTGGACAGCAGCAGGAGTATGCGAAGACATGTTCTTTGCAGCACGGGGAGTGGGACTGACCACAAATGAGTTGGGTAGAACATAACAGAGCAAAAGTAATAGCTACAAAACTTATTGCTTACAGCATGGGTCTGGAAGGTTTCTGACGTAGAGTTTAAAGCCCCAGATCATTTATGTTGCATCCCTCAAGTTACTAATTGTACAAACAAAAGAGGAAAGGGGGAGGTGCCTTTTTGGTTATGAGCCAAGGAATGAAACGGTAAAAAATTGAGTTTCTTAGTAGTAAGGTGGTATAAGCCATAATTTCTTGGTTATGTTTTAAATTACTGTCATTCTCCTTGTATTTGTCTTAGATGCTACACCCTCTTGTTCTCCCCTGCCCCCAGTCAAGTGACTTGAGTATTATAAAAAGTATCACTGTATGTTGTTGTATGCAAAAAGCTGGAAAAGCAGTAAAATGCTGTAGGGTAAAAAGTATCACCTTATGCTTTACTAAGAAACCTGTCTCTTAATGAATGGCCAAGTAAACCCACAGTCCACCTGTTCTTCAGGTATAGGAATTTGAGCTGTGACAGATGGTAAAGCAGAGCCATGAGAACCAGCTGGGCACAAGTAATAACATCTTCTGTGTTGTCTGCAAAGATAAGAGGCTCTGGATGCCTTGAGGTTGTATCAGATGCTCTGTTCCTTTTGCTTTTGAAGACTATATGGCTGCCCCTTTGGTGTACTGGGTGGAGGTGAAGCAAAAGGGCAAGCAGGGGGGTGGGGTGGGGTGGGGTGGGATTTAATCTGGACTGAGGCAGCTTCAGCCCAGAAGTCTGCAGACGTTGAGAGCAATGTATTTCCTTTCCTTCATGACTAAAGCGGAAGAGATTGCTTTGGCATTACGGTATGCAGCAATTAGGATCCACAGAGTTCCTTAACTGGCAGCTGGTGGCAGGAGTAGAACCTGGAGGGAGGTGCTTTTGCCAGTCATGGTCCACCTGAAGAGCTCCTTTGGGGGGGAAAGGTCTGCTTGCAGCTGTGTCTGGAGGCAATATTTGGAAGGCCTCGCGTTAATGCTTCGCAGGGCACATGATGCAAGAGGAGCAGGAAGAGCCACAAACAGGTGTTTTTATAGCTCGCCCTTCCTCACCTTGTCTGTTGGTGCTCCGCATTGAGGGCTGATGTGGAAGAGAACTTTTCTTTGAAAAGAAGATGCCATGGGCTTGATCACAGGAAGGTAGAGGAGAATGTAGGAGAGGAAGCTTTTACCCTTGGAATTCAAATCTTTAAATAACATGATTTTGTTTTAGAGAGCAATGGAAGTAATTGCATTCTGTGCTGCAGGCTGCAAGACATGTGGTCCTTGCTTGTCCGGCCTGAAAGGTAAACAGAGTTCCTTCCTTTCCAAAAAAGTCTCTCCTTCCTAGCAAGGATGCCTGGGCTCATCCTGCCAGGATGTGTGGATCTGAACAGGAAGCAAAACTTCTGGTGTTTGCCTCTCTCCTTCTTTGGCTTCCACCTCCTGAATGGAGAAAACAGGCTTGCAAATCTGTTGATGAAGGCTTGCAAATCCTGGAACAGATGGCTCCGGCTGGTGACTAATGAACTGTTATCTCTGTCTGTTCTGGCATCTCTCTGGGATGCACATTTGAAGTAGAAACCTGAGGAAGTTTTTGATCTTTGCTTTTGTTTAGCTTGTTCAGAAAACAGAACTGCTGATTTAAAGGGAAAAAAACCCTCTGTAGGGTAAGGTGGATCAGTTTGATCACTGATACGTTAAAAATATGGTATGTGTAAAAATCAGAAAGGCTAGTTAGTGCAAATGCTAAAAAAAGGCCCAGTTTGGCTTCTAGTACATTGTTTTCAGTCGATCAGAAGTGCCACTTGTGCATCACGTATATCTCATTTGGTTGGCATTTATTTCCATCCTTCCATATTTTATCTTGGTTAGATCTGTAACCAGCCTTGTTCAAACAGCAAAGCTAAATAATAATTGTAGAACTCAACCCAGGAACAATAGCGAGCACTTTCCACACTATAAGTCACACTGTGACATCAGTGAAGAGCTGTGATGGAATGAAATTATGAAGGCCAGGCTCAGGGAGATAAACATTTTCTTACCTCACCAGAACCGTGTGAGAGGAACAAGAGGATGAGACTGGCACCTCCCTGAGGAATTCACACTGTTGTGGCTGGAGGACTTTGGGAACTGGGGTTTTTAGTCTGGGAAGATTCTTGCTAGAGGTTGTAGCTAATAAACATAGCTGGACTGAATTGGCATAGTCTCTTGGAGTTCCTTGGGCTAGGCCTGACAAGAGCAGTTGGTTGTCCATGAGTACAACAGCACGTCTGTAGTGGGGAAGGCTTCACATGCACTGCTATACAAGTGAATACTTCAATGTAATTTCAAATTATCAGGGTTCAAGCCCAACACCAAGTTATTGTGTGATTGTTTTCTTACACTATAATAGTGAAGATCAACTAATGGACTTAATACCCTAGCTGTGCTTCTTTGTAGAGTAGACTCTGCATCTATCACTTAGTAGATAAGAATTTCATAGTTATAGAATCTACTAAGTAATAGATGCAGAGTGACTGGCTTGAGTCAGTATCAATAGGTAGTGGAGTCCTGGCCAATCTCCATGTCGCCCAGATGCATGGACTTCATATCCCAGAATTCCACAGCCAGAAGGAGAGATCAAGATAGAGGAAGACTAGTCTTTCATACCTAAGTGAGAAGATAATATGACTTTTTAATTTTCAGATTTTGTGGGTTGCTGTATAGTTCTTATGACTGGAGTTTATCTGTATTTAAGATTTAATTATTTTTCCTTCCCTTTTGCTAGGATGATTTTTTTTTTAGCAAATCAATTTCGCTTCAATCAGATGTAATCCTTTGGATATTTTTGAAATGCAAACTATAAATTTAAAGCTGAACCCAGGGTTGCCACAAAAATACAGTAGATGAGTCATATCCTAGGAGATAGAATGTGTGTAGAGTGGATTTGTCATATCAATTGTGTGTGCTGGGACAAGAGACAATAAGGCGTTTTCTTCCAGGTGGACAAGCATGTAGTTAAAATGGGTATTTTAAGAAATAATGCCATCTTTTCCGGTTCTGCATTCCCCTTCCAGCTCTCCTCTTGGAAGGGGCAGCTTCAAAATTGTTTTATGCATAACTGGCCCTAACTCTGCAAGCTAACTTTAAGAAAAAAGGACACTTTTCCATTAGTCTGTGTATGGTCGTGATGGTGGTGGGATCAGAAATGGTCACTTGTGAGTCCTATATCGTGGTGAGTATATGGATGTTGATTTTTAACCTTGTAATTCAAAAATCTTTAGAACTAACCTACATCCAGCCATCGCTGGAGGGTTAAAATAGAAAAGTTAGAATGTGAGTCCTCTTTTTGACTTCTTGAGCAGGTTGACTTGTTTGCTGATACCTTCTTCCTTGGTTTTTATACTTATACCTATACACAGGGTAATAGCTTTAGATTATTGTAATAACAAGCTCCAGCATAACTTTATGTTGCCAGTAATTAAGTAATTGGCTTGAAAAGGGGCAAATACTGGGAGGGATTAGAAGACCACAGTATAGTAGGCGTAGATACGCCTTCTTCAACAGTCTTTCTCAAGCAAAACACTTTCCCTTGAGGGGACATCAAGTAAGGTAATAATGACTTCTAATAACCTCTATGGTGTATAGTAAAGGAGATTATATTTCAGTTCCTGTGTAAAGATGGGTGCCCATGTCTATACAGGAATGTGTCAAGTGAGCAGTTTTTTGACACACTCCTTTTATATCTAAACTTGTTCCAGGATGCTAACGTTTCCCAAAAATATGGCTAATCCAGTTGGGTAACTTTGTCCCTTCAGTTACATGCAAGTCTGGTCTTGCTCAAACTGAGAAAGACCAGGGAAATGGTACGAGAGCTTTTCTCTCCTTGGCGTGTTCTAGGCATACTGAGATCAGGAATCTCATGGACGTTAGTAGTTGGCAGTTCTGGGAGGTGCATCCAAATACACCTAAAGGGACACCAGGTTGAGGGAAAGGTGCAGAACTGCTTCTCATTGTCTGACTGAAACTGGATAATGTATTTGTAGGAAGCCATTCAGATGATACAAATCCTTACTGTCAAGCAAAGAGAGTTTGACTTATTCCCAGCCCATCCTTTTCACTATAGTAACTTAGTGTACCAACACTAAATGCTTAGCCTACAAAAACAGTGCCAAAGAAGGTTGACATGGGGAGTGGAAAGCCTTTTTTTTTTCCTAGCACAATTCCATAACTGTCTCTGTGTCCCTTAATGGAGTAGTGCATTTAGTTATAGATCAGCCTTCCAACTGCTTCAGATTCAGTCAGTTTCAATGTGAGGAAGGTACTCTTGTGGTTGAAGAGAGCTTTGTGTGAACATCCTGCTCCTCCCCCTTCCTCCCCAATTTGCTGGATAAGGAGAACCTCATGCAGCCCAAATTAAAAACAAATTGTGAAAAATGTTATGGAAATGGTGGAATGTCACTTTTGGGGAGCAACATACTTTTCTTTTTCCCTTTGTACAAGCTCTCAGAGTTATAAGCATAAGGAGCTATCTTCTCACACACTTAAAAAAAACATTGAGTGGGAGGGACTGTATGAAAAGCTTTGCAGTCAGTTGTTATCTAAAATGAATTCAATCTAATCATCTTTCTTTCTAATAGCAAAGTCAGCTGATGAGCGCCAACAAGATTGTAGCCAAAATGGGGCCACTGAGAAATAAGAGGGATATATCACCATGCTCCAGGGAATGATTGCAGAAGTAGGAAAAATATTTGCAGGACAGGGAAGGAGAGAAAAATAAACCAAGCAACTTAAGGATGACTGAGTAGCTACTGTAGGATGGGAATGAAAAGCAGAATGAGGGAGAAGGGACCAAGGAAACTAGAAGACTTTGAACAAGAGCACTCTTTTTTTGTAGATTCCAATTGTCAATTGTTGATAAACTGACAATAAAAACACCTGAAAATGATCCCCGAACTATTCTGAATATAGGCAGTGATGTAGGATGGGGAGTGAGGTAGGAGGATTTTTGCAATAGACATTATCCAATCAATTCAGTCGTCGTACCAAATCATGAGGCTGTCTATTTCAAAAGTACTGGTTAGGACTGTGCAAAGTATTCAGGGGGTTGCATAGAAGACATGTTGGGTTAGATTGCCACCAAAGTACTTGCTAAATGCTTTGTGGAGCCCTAGAACTAATTTGAGAACCAGTTTGTTGTAGCAGTTAAAGGCAGTGGCCTAGACACTGAGAGACCTGCCTTAGGCCCAAAGAAGTCAGGTGACATTGGGCCAGTCACTCTTTCTCAGACTTAGGAAGGAGGCAGTGGTAAAACACTTCTAACAATGTTGCCATGAACACTGCATGGACTTATCCAGGCAGTCATCAGGATTCAAAGTTGACTTGAAGGCACACACATGCTAAAAAAAAGAACTAATTTAGGCTTCTGGGGGCTATTCTTTGTGACCTTTGTTAATTCTAATATAACAAAAGCGGAAAGAAGGACACAGGTACAACAATAGAAATAATAAAGGTAGATCAGGTAGAAGATTACATTGAACCAGTTTAAAATTATATGAGAATAGGGCATCTGACCAAAAGAAGGAATGCATTGACAGGTTGTTAGCTCTTCAAGGTAGTCCAGACAAGAATCACAACTATGATTACTAGCTCTATCTTTATTGTAAGGTTGCATTAACAAAATCTTGTAAATCTGAAAGTACTCCTCCCTTCCTTCACTTTTACTCTCCCAAAAACCAAGGAGGGTCCCTTCTGTGACATTTTCACCATCCCTCCTCTTTCAGACACAAATTTCGTTTATCATACCATTGTCTAGGCTGCAGCTCTTCCTCCTGTCTCCCAAAGTGATGTCTGCATACCATTACGCAGGTTAATGGGTTGTGTAGTTCAGGAAGATAGAACACATTTACAAATGTTCTAGAATCAGAATGTCATCCTTTGTGTGCCATATTCAACTGAATGGGACTTGCTTTGGAGAGAACATGCATAGTATCTGGCTGTAGCCCCAGTTCTATTTGGTCTCGTAAGTGCCTTATTCATGCAAGGAACACACATTTTTCCAAATGTGAATAAAACTGTGACTGATTTACATTGAAATGCATTGCATTTTTATCTTCTTCACTATAAATCCACTTCTGTCCTTCATATCTAAGCCAGCCTTCCCTCATCTGGTACCTTCCAGTTATGTAGAGAATATAAGTCCCATCAAATCAGCAAGGTCAATTGCTTTGAGAGAATCAGTTGGTGTGGTTAAACACACTGGTCAAGGAGACCTGATTTTCTAGTCCTCCATTAGGCACAAAAGACAGTGACTTTGGATCAGTCACTGTCTCTTAACCCTAGGAAGAAGGTACTAGCAAACTACTTCCAAAATGTTGCCAAGAAAACTGCATGGACTTTCCACATAGTCATCAGGAGTCAGGGTTGACTTGAAGGATCATAACAATAACAACAAAGCCAATTGCAGCAGATTGGAAAAGACAGATCTATGCTATGAATCAGTGTCAATTCACAGTTAAATTGAATAGTATACATTGGACCTGTGGGGCCATCAATTTATTTAATGAGTGTACTTTTGAGAGTTTAGATTTTTCCAAAAGGATGTTAAGGAAAAAAATGAGAAACGGTTTGTCTAGAGACTCCAGTAAAATAAAGCATGGAAAATGAGCACTGCAAAAAACAAGGGCTCTATACTTTCAGCCTCTGAAGAACCTTTGAATGAAAATTGTCAGGACACGTAATTTTGGATGAATGCATCATTGGAAAGAGTTTGTTATCCTTAGTCCATCTTATCCACACAGCCTCCTTGCTTTGATGTCCATCTTAGTGCTAGCCAACTGCTGAGGCAAGCTGAAGCTGGATCAAGGTGATCCAGCAGAAAAGTGTTGTTTGTTTTCTATGGAAAATGGAAAAAATACTCCCATGTTAGCCTTCTAGAGTGCATGGAGGAGTAGCCTTCAGAAGCTCCAGTTGGACCCCTGCAAGAGTGCCCCCTCCTATTTGGTTGGAAGACACTAAACAGTTCCGTTGTGGCTGCCTGAAGGATTGACACTTCATCAGCACAGCCTGTTTCTGAGTTAGTTTGTTTCACTCATGGGAATTCAGTCATGTGCTTATAGACTGATGTCATGTCTACCAGGAAGTCAAGATTCCCATCAGCACCTGAATCAAATCGCTTTGCAGGACCTGGGTGGGAGGAGGAAGAAAAGAAGGCTGGGCAATGAAGGGAAGTGGAGGGAGGCTATCTGTCAGCACCTAACAAAGGGGAAAGGCTGGATTCCAGCCAGGAGGTTCATCACCTTGTCAATGATTGCACCTTCCCCTGTTTGGAAAGAGATCAAAATAATCACAAAGTTGCAAAAGATTTGGAGTCCTCCTGGTGGAAGCATCATTCTCAACAAAGACAATGAACAAACAAACATTCTAGGCAGGCAGCAATGCTACTTGCATCATCCTTGAGGACAACCATTTTTAAGGCCACATTCTTTCCTCTTCTCTCAACGTGGTTGTGTGTAGATGAACCCTTTCATTTTGAACTATCAGAACTGGTATGGTTCAGCAGATAGGCTTGAAGGTTTTTCTGCAGGTCCTGGGTTGATAGTTACCTTCTCAGGGTTGTGTAGTTCAGGAAGATAGAACACATTTACAAATGTTCTAGAATCAGAATGTCATCCTTTGTGTGCCATATTCAACTGAATGGGACTTGCTTTGGAGAGAACATGCATAGTATCTGGCTGTAGCCCCAGTTCTATTTGGTCTCGTAAGTGCCTTATTCATGCAAGGAACACACATTTTTCCAAATGTGAATAAAACTGTGACTGATTTACATTGAAATGCATTGCATTTTTATCTTCTTCACTATAAATCCACTTCTGTCCTTCATATCTTCCTTTATCTGCATAGCCCAGGGCCACATAGTCTTTCTGCCTCATTTTACTTTATGTAAAATGGGGATAATAGTCCCCTACCTTAGGGAGCGATTGCAGACGTGGAATGCCAGTTGTGAGCTGTCTGATCATGTCATGAATAGCTAAGTATGTACTGCATTTATTCATGGCTGAAGGGAGGATTTGAACTGGGCTTCTCCAGCCCTACTGTGCTGTCCTAACACGATCGTGGCTGACAACATATGCAAATGCTATATTGTTTAATCCTGTGTCATTCTACAAACTTGATTAATAAATCCATATTGGTGCCGATTACTATTATTTTTCCTGGCCCATTGTCAGTACTAAACAGGATGCATTATACAAGAGGTTTGTGAAACTTTCAAAATAAACTTTTATTTAGAAAAATACAATAATGTTGTCACTTGAAAATACACCGTGGAGTAGCTTAGTGATCAGTCTTCAACCTAATTCTTTCTCTATCCTGTCTGTTGTGTGTGTGATTCTCTCTCTCTGATTGGAACTGGAGCAGATTCAGCAAAGGAAGCCCCAGCTCCTTGAAAATAGCGATGGGTCCAAGGATTCGGACAGCTCCGCGGGCCGACGGGGCAGCCTGAACCGAAAGCATGAAAAGTGGAAGAACCATCTGGATAGTCCTGGAGCGCTGGTTGCCAAAGTGGTGAGAGCTGTCACGCTGAAGCATGAGCCCAGCCACAGACTGCCAGTCTACTTGGATTCTTCCAATCGAAGGAACCTGACGCAGCTTAGAGGGGATGCCCAACTGGCCATGTTCCAGCACGGAGACACCGGCAGTGTGGAAGGGGCCCCGCAGCCTACAGAGAACAACTTCACTCCCAAGTGTGAAATCACAGGCAAAGATGCGCTGTCTGCCTTAGCCAGAGCTAGCAGTAAGCAGTGTCAGCAGGAGATTGCCAATGTGGTGTGCCTGCACCAAGCCGGGAACCTGATGCCATGGTCAGTACCCCGGCAGTGTCAGCTCTCAGGTGAGAATGGGAGGACCTTGGGGAATCGTCCCCCATGAACTGAGTGATGCTATTGAGAGTGTGTGACCCCTTGTCTCTGGACAGGGACAGTTATCCTTTGCGTGTGCGCGATTTAGGAATGTGGCTGCCCCTTGGCTTATGCCCGTTCACCAGCCCGTGAGTTGTGACTCCTGGGATGCCAAACCACAGTGCTGTCCCAGCCTTGCTGATTGGGAACCTTCACCTCACGCTGCCAAGGCTTTGCCTTGGAGTGCAGACCTTTTGCGTGCAGAACATCTGCTGGGTCACGGAGCTGTGGCCACCAGCATAATAACCTGTAACAAACTCCTTGATTAAAGGAGGCACAGACTGTCCAATTAAGGCTGTTCTGTTAACTAAATGAATCTTACTTGTAATGAGGTTGGTCCACTGGTATTACTTCAGCACCTGAGAGGTTGCCAACTAGCCAAGGGGGTGGAAAGGAAAAAAGGGACAGTCTGGCTGTTGCAGGACTTTTAATCAGGAAAGCTCATCTTTCTGGGGAAACTGGTGGTATGTGGGGAAAAGCCAGTGTTGAGATAGGTCATTGGCAGAGTCATATTCTCTCTCTCTCTCTCTCTCTCTCTCTCTCTCTCACACACACACACTCACACTCGTTCTTGCCATTGGTCTTTCTGCCACCTCATCTAGCACGCTTCTGAGAAGAGGGACAGATAGATCTTGTTGAAGGTGTAAAGGAATTGCTTGCAGAGGCTTTTGAAATTAGGTTGAAGGTTTTCCATTTCTGCTAGGAACAGTTCAGATGTTGGTCAACCCAAGGTGTGAGACCAAGGCAAACCAGAATGTTTTTGTGCAACAGGACTTCCTTTCCCCTTTCCCCACTTTTTCCAGTGCATAGTAACTGCTGTGAGACATCCTATTCTCAGACCTCTTGCTGGAAGGATGAACAGTCCTGTTTCCTTAAGGTCTGGCATCTGCAATGATATAAGGGCTCAACTCCCCAAATTTTGTCATTAAAAATTGAAAGCAGTGCTCCCTAAACTTTACACTTGGCAAAAATAAAAAAAATAAAAACATCTGCAGCAAAGTGACAACTTCTGAGCCCAAAATGTTGAATCTTGCACATATCTGGACAATCATGCTTGACCTCATCCTGGGCTCTGAGTTTCATGGGGCCCATTACATTTTTGAACCCATGCTCATAGGATCTACAAACATGTATGGACTGATGTAGCAGCAGAGTTGAGCCTTTAGGGTGAGAGATGGGAGGACTTAATCCTCTCACCCCAGAAATCCCCGCCCTGCCTTCCTGCCTTGATGTAGCTGTTTGATCATTACTTCTGCAGTCACTTATCTTTTTGGTGGATGACTTTACCTAATTTTCCTTCTTTTAATCCTGGCCTGTGAGAATGATAGGGATCCCATGGCCTAGGCGCATGACCGGCAAATACAAAGGTAAAAAGATGGGGGGCAAGGAATGATGTAAATGAAATACATTCTGTAGCCCCCTTTTGGCTGACGTGCAACTGAGGAAATCACTCTTCTCCTATGGCAGTTGGATCAAAAGTACAAAGTATAATTTAAAATCAACTTTATTAAGAATAAGAACAAAGGAAATGCAAACCTCGCTTTTTAACTTTATGTAGTAAAACATTCCATGACAAAAGAGATAAAAATAGAGGGCTGCTAAAAATAAAGACGGGAATCGCCCATAAAAAGCTGTCACAGCAGATATAACGTTGGGAGAGATCCAAGGTGTAAGGGCTGTGCTGCCGAAAGAGCCCAGGGTGTAATAACTGGGCTTGCACAGATACAGTAATCCTCAGAGACAGGACAGTAGTTATCGCAAAGATTGTAACGAGCACACACATTACAGTAAATCAAAGATCTAATCACAGATTCTTGGCAAAAACATTTACCTATACCTTAGAGACAAATTGAGTTCCTGAACTGAAGGATTATTCTTTGCTTCCCTGCAGTTCCCCAGTTGGAACATTTAATCAGGGTCTCAGGAGCATTCTTTCTTTTTAGCTCCTTTCTTCCGGCCCCACTAGGTTCCTCCTTTCTCCTTTTGTTTTCCCATTTCTACTTTCAATAAAGGCTTTTTTACCTGAAAAGTGAGCTACTAGGGGGAATCTTCTTGACTTGGTGAGCAAGAGTGTGCCACTCTCAGGAAGCTCCTGCTTGGAAGTGTGGTGGCTTAGCCACCTGGGTGACGGGGATATCCTCACACCAGCTAGACAGAGAGGGGTAATGGTACATTAAGAATATGGCCTTAGCTTGCCTCTCTTGGCGGTTCTAGCACTGCAGAATCTTCCCTGAAGCTTCAGGTTGGATCAAAATAGGAAGGTGCCATTTGTGCTGGCTGTTCCATATTGTGTGTGTGGGATTGGGACAAGTTTGGCTTGTAATCTAAAGGTCACTTGGCCTAAGGAGCTTGTTCAGTGGCTCCCTTCCTTTTCTGTCCAGACCATGCTGATCCTTGATGTAATCCCTTTTAATCTTGCAGGGAAAGTTAGTCCTGTGATCCAATGGGATGAGAGCAGAATGGTCCAGGCCTCTGTGAACAAGCCAGTTCGAATTGCATACATGCTTGTGGTTCATGGGCGAGCAATTCGCCAGTTGAAGCGCCTCATCAAGGCTGTGTATCACCAGCAGCATTTCTTTTACATACATGTGGACAAGGTATGTAAATTTTAAGAGGGGAGTGGGGAGATAAAATGAGCCAAGGGTCCACAGATCTCTTGACCATGCTATTCAGAACAGCTGTCTCTGCTTCTAGCCTCTGCTATACCAGATATGAAGATCTCATTTCCTGCTTATCTGTGTGGTATGCGGTATATAAGAAGAGGGGATATTTGCTTACTCATTTCCTCCCTACATGTACAGTCAGGATTCATTTATGAATAAAAGAATGATAGGATGAAGCAGACCTGATGGTTCTACTTTCTTCCGGAAAGACTGACACAAGATCCCTGTCCCAAGCCATCTGTCACCCACAAGGTGGGTTGGCACTAATATCCAGGGGCAAACTGATGTCCACTTTACCCCTTATGTCTTGTTGTAACTAGCCAAAATCCAGTCAAAGATTTTGGTCCTACCTACTTCATGGGTGTCCTGATGCACTGGCAATAACCCCTGAGGTCCTTGGAGACCCTTTTTAAAAAGGAAAACAGCACGGGCCCTGGGTCCAGAAGGAAAGCTTTCTTTTATACTGTATCCTGAAGAGGGGACTTGGGTCATTCCATTTCTTTTCCTATTCAGTATGTACAGTAGTTTAAAGCTACAACTTTCACTGTCCTCTGATGAGCCTTTAGGTCCCTGATGAGAGTTCGTAAAATTCCCCATTGGTAGGCAGTCCTTGTGCACCTGGATAAAGCCAGCTTTCAGGGTCAGTAGGGTGTTTTTCTTTCCTCCACACTCCAGCTACTTTGTTCCCTATATTGTCTTGAAACCCCCAGAATTCTGTTGCAAAAGTCAAAGCCTCATTCAGTGAACAAAACAACTTATTTGTGGGAGAATTCTGTTGCAAAGGTCAATAGAAAAAGGCTCATTCAGTGAACAAAATAACTTATTTGTGGGGTACTGGGCATTTTTATTTCAAGGCATCCCAAAGGAGGCTTTTAACGCTACCTTGTTCTTATTTATATGTTTATTTTTATACTGATTCCCCAGAGCTTTTCATTAGCCTTGCTGATTGGATCTCAAGTGAAAATGTAGGGGAATACAGTCGAGAGGAAACATTCTTTTCCCCTCTGTAAAGTTTTCTGCAAATGTGGATTTGGGGGAATGGAAGAATTTGCGGCCCTGATGGAAATCCACAAACACTAACTGGCCACTAAGCTCAGTCAGCATTGCTGGACCTCTGAGGATCAGAATAGAACTGAGAGCTCGTCATACAAGCAACACATTCAGAAGTACATCTGTTCTGGGCTGCAAGACATCAGGTTGTCTCCTTCACAGGAGAAAAAAAGATCCCTACACAGAGAAAACTAAAAGGTGGATGGGGATGGATGGGGGCCTATCATCTAGGTCAGTGTTTCTCAACCTCAGCAATTTTAAGATGTGTGGACCAACTCCCAGAATTCCCTAGCCAGCATGCTGGCTGGGGAATTCTGGGAGTTGAAGTCCATGCATCTTAAAGTTGCTAAGGTTAAGAAACATTGATCTAGGTAGTGGTCTTTATGAGTTTCTCTATTTTAAAGGAAACTCATGGAAGCCTCCACCTGCTCTCTGTAATAGTACAACAGCCCAGATGCTGGTTAACTGCTTTGGCAAAAACCTCGAAGACACCCTGCAGTGTATGTTGAAATAAAACATCAGTTTAAATATACAAGTTTAAGCCAAAGCATGCCTTAAAATAACAAAGCCCAGAGTCCAGGATAAATACAGTTTCCTGATTTCCCCGGGCTTCCTGCTAGTCGCTGTTTGGGCTGTTTGGTTCGGACACAGGGAAAACCTTTGGGGAACACAAGACAAATCCTAGGATTTAATGCATTATCAGTGGGAGTCTTGCACTTCAGATGGTTTAGAGTACCAGTATTTACCATGCTGTTCAAGCTAATTGGGTTAATTAACCTAATTAATTAGGTTAATTTCAGTGGAAGGGCTGCAGAACTTGAAAGTGTAAAGCAGAGATGAGGGTAGTGCAGGAAGCCGTTGTTTGCACAGTTAGCAAAACAAAACCTTTGAAGCAAAGGATAAATATAAAATCTTGTGTGGATTATCAGAAACTCTTATCTTCTTGTAGTAGTTGTGGGATTTTGTTTTGAAGTCTTTTTTTTTTTTTTTACAATAAATAGATGCTGCCAATATATTGCTAACTTTATTTTTAATGTGAAAGCCAGACATCATGCAAATGAAAACTGACATGTGAAACTTTTGCCCAAACTGGCATTTCTTTATTTATTTCCACCCATCCATCCATTTGTAAGTGATCTCAATACCAAGGTAACTCTAGGTGACTTAGATAAATAGGATTAAAACAAACTGTTGGAAAAACAAAAGGACAATAACAAAATATAATCACCTCAGTGGTTAAAACAACAAAATAAACTATAGTACTAGTGAGTAAGTCTCTGTGGCATGTCCAAGGACTTTCTGGAGCTTCCTTATGTGCCTGTGGTTTGCACTACCACCAGTGTAACCAGGTTCTTCCTAGGAAAGAAGAGGCCAAACGGAGCCGTGGTGGTCTTCGTGACATCCTAAGACCTGGGATTCAATTTCCTCTCTGTGTTCCCATCTCCCTTGCAGCGTTCTGCGTACCTGCACCGTGAAGTGGTAGAGCTGGCCCAGCATTATCCTAACATCCAGGTCACCCCCTGGCGCATGGTCACAATCTGGGGTGGGGCCAGCTTGCTGAAGATGTACCTGCGCAGCATGAAGGACCTGCTGGAGGTGACAGACTGGGCCTGGGACTATTTCATCAATTTGAGTGCCACAGACTACCCCACCAGGTCAGTCTTTAGGAAAGGGAAAGGCCCAGCAGGCAGCAGAGGGTTCTGCTGCTGACCTATGAACATTGAGGTCATGTGAGACAAGCCTGGGATGACTTGAATGGAAGGGATCGGGGCTCCTCCTTCTCCCCCCCCCCCAATCTACTGGAGAAATGCAGGTAGGAAAATAAGATGGAGCTTAAGAGCACACAAGAGGCCACAACCTATCAGAAGTTTTGGTGCTGAGTGGCTTGATTTTGCCGGTTTTTGCCAAAAAACAGTCCACAGCCTTCTGTAAAGCCACTCAATAATTAAATAGCCCCTGTTGTTTTAAGATACAGGACACAAGGAAAATGACAAGGAAAAGGAGGGGTGGGGAAACATATTGGATGTAGTTAATTGGGGACCTAAATAGATGGGAATATATTAATTCTGCTCTGTTTGCATCTCTTCTCTGCCTGAGCTGGCCTCTTCCTGTTTTCTTTCTTCTCTTCTCCCATCCCTCTTTTCCTTTTGCTTTCTTGTCCCTGAGCTCAACCTTAATCTGCTTCCTCTCCCACCCTCTTAGAATAGGACAGTCCCGCAGAAACCCTTTTGGAGACAACTGGGGATAGAGGCACTGCCATTGTACTGGGGAGGGTTCACACATCTGGAGAATACCCAAGTTGGGAAGATGGCCTTAAGGTTTAGGCTTGTTTACTATGCATTTGATGTGTGCAAATTCTACTTTTCCAAAGAAGGTTCTATGAGCTCTAAAAAATTTCCTCTTTAAATAGATTTGTTGCAGTATTTGTTCATCCAGAAGCCAATTCATGTCCCTGATAAGTGTTTGGTGCTGCATTTCCTCTTTTGTTGTTTAAAAGATTAGTAATCATTTCCTTAAGGTCTTATTTGTGTACAAGTGTATAAACAAGGTTCTTTGTGTGATGGGAATCCTGACAAAATAGAATTTCCACTAATGTGGCCATAGCCCTATATCTGGTCTGTCCTCAGTGAATGTGCATAGATTGGAACTCCACTCTCCCTCTCTTCTGATCATGACTAAAAAAGGTGTGTTGGACCAACTTTCATTTGTCCCAGCCAGCATAGGCACTGGCAAAGGACTGTGGGTTTTGTAATCCAAAACATCTGGAGGTACATCAAGTTGCCTAACTTGTTTCCTGTCAGTGTTCTGCTTTTTCTAATTCTTCCTTTTGATTTGCTGCCCCCTGCAGGACCAATGAGGAACTAGTGACATTCCTGTCAAAATATCGGGACAAGAATTTTTTGAAGTCTCACGGACGAGATAATGCTAGGTAATTCAGAGATGCTTGGCGTTGGGGAATAGATTAAAAATGCCCCCCCAAAAAAGAGCACAGAATCCCAGATAAATTGTTGTTAGAAAGAGAGCATTCATGTCCCAATTTAAATACCCTCCTTAGATCATGTGGCACTTGCTTGTTTTATCTTTTCAGACCCAGATAAAGACTTTCTAATATTAATTATACTATCTTCTAGTGGTCTATAATTCTTTGAATATTTATGGACTTTTAAAATGCATAGAAGCCTTTTTCGCCACTGTTAACCTTGTTTTCATTTTATACTCTGCAGCTGTTTTTATTTTGTACTTAGATTATATGGCTTTATACTTTTTAAATAAGTTTTTCTTTTTAACATTTGTTGTTTGCCAGCTAGAGAATTGTTGCTATTAGGTATTATATATAAAAAGAGAGAGGGAAAGGAGTGTATAAACCAATGCATGGTTAAAAAGACACCATTAGGTGCTGTTCTATTGCATTGCTGTGGCCCTTGAATAGATACTGTCGCTTTATTCATCTGAAGCTAAATATAATTGAACTCTATATCTGAATTCCCATTACAAATAATGGTGTTTCTCTTTGTTGGTTTTTGTGGAATCGGGTCTTCAAAAAAGAGCTCCAAACTTCATAATTTAAAAAAGAAAAGCATTTAAAAGATGTGGAAAGCTTTGGAGCTATTTTTGATTAAAGGCTCTGGTTTAAAGGAGCCTATTGTTGTTGGGTCAAAAACTGTATCTTCATTGTGCAGTTTCCACTCCCTGTTGCTCTCTCTGCTACTATCCTAATTCCAGTAATTACCAAAAAATTATCTTTCAATATCGCCCCCCCACACACACACACTACTGGTTTCATTTGCTCCTTCTTAAATATTGTCAAAAGAGGCTCTTGTAACTTGTAGTGTTAGCAGAGTCATGGCAACTTTGGAAGCCTCCAAAGGTTAATCAGACCAAGCTAAAATCTTGCAAGCAACCCAGTTTCCAAAATTTAAGCTGAAAGATCTAGTGGCTGTGAATCGATATAATTGTGCCGATTGTCTGGAACACTCAGACTACAGAATCTAGAGTTTAGAGAGTGTAGTGTTCTAGAACGCTCCTTGTTTGAAACTTAATCCCTGAACTCCACGTTGCTTCCGAGTGAATCTGAGGCATTCATCCCTGCACAGGTTCATCAAGAAGCAGGGCCTAGACAGACTTTTCCATGAATGTGACTCACATATGTGGCGACTGGGTGAACGGCAGATCCCGGAAGGTATTGTGGTGGATGGTGGTTCAGACTGGTTTGCTCTAACTCGCAGTTTTGTGGAATATGTGGTGTACACCAGCGATCAATTGGTCTCCCAGCTGCAGCAGTTCTACACGTACACCCTTCTCCCAGCAGAGGTAGGTTAATCAGTTGTAGAGGCTTTAGGGTGGCTGTGGTGTATGGGTAGAATTTTGGTGTGGGATGGAAGTTTTGTCCCTAATACAGCCAATAACTGGCTGATTACTTACCTGCCCTGTAAGTGTTGTTATCCCAACTTATGTAAGTAAGGGAATAAATCAGGCTTCTAATAGCATTCCTTCCCAGCTTCTCCAGTCTCCATTTCCTACATCTTACTATGCTTAACTGAGATAAATGCATATTCTTCTGCTGCCTCCATCTGCTCTCCTAGTGATTCTTTATCGTACCTCTCTTTGGGCGAGAGATCTAGCCTCTCATATTTTGCAAACCCTGATGCTACTTAAGTAATAATCCTCTCTAAGAAAGCATTTATTGCTTAACTAGGAGAAAGGGAACAGCCTGGCATGGAAAGCAGAACCAAACATTGCACACTCCAAGTAATTTTATGCTCTAGTAGATGTAATTTGGCATTGATGAAGGATTAAATAGACCCACTTTTTATCCAGATGTATTAAGATACAATAAATACTGCCAAATGAGGATCTTTTTAAGTAGTTTGATATTGCTTTGCACCTGCTTTGTGCAGGTGCTAGTACTGAATGCTGTGGGGGGAAAAGATGTCCATGTTGTAATTGCTGCCATATCAGTACCCCAATGGAGTTAATAGTGGGAAATTCCTAAGGGGTGTTTGGAGGACAGAAAGCAGATTTTTTTTTTTAAGAAGTTGGCTTTCGTACATGCCATTGAGAAAAGAAATTGGGTTTTTATATGCTCACATATTCTCATTCTGCTTCTCCCTTATTTTTTCTAATGAGTAAAGAAATTATCCATAGTGCAGTTGACATTGTTCCTCTGGTTTTCTTTGTGTGTGTGTGTGTGTGTGTGTTTAAGAGGATATTCTACAATGCATAGAAGGATGTAAGTGCATAGAGCGAATATTATTCCCAGTGATTTAGAAGAGGCTGGTTTTAGAGAGGATGGCTTTCCCAAGAACATCAGTATCAGGCTCATATGTGAACCTTTCTCTCAATTCATTGCCAACCCAGATGCTTGGGACGCTTGAAAAAAGAGCATGTTTGCAGATCTAGGGATATTAAGAACTATCCTCTCTCCATCTCAAATATCTGATAAATTCTGCAAACACAAATGTATGATATGCCAGTTGTGGACTGTTCCCATCTTCAAAGGATTCCTACATAGTCCTGACTTTATAATTGCAGAATGTGAGGCATGAGACCCGGGTAGATCCTCCCCTGCAGAAACTGTTGCTAATGCCATCGTCCTGTTATTTTGACCACTCTCTGACTGCTTTCAAACCCTTGCAAAGTGAATCCAGTAAAAAGTCAAGGCAAAAATCTGCTAACTGACTGAGAGATCTGTAAAGAAATTGGCTGGCTAGGTGGGGGCAGCTGGCTGGCTGGTTGGTTTGTTGCAACAAAAAAATAATCTGATCACCTACATTGGAGGTTCCTTCTGCAGAGTGTGGCTCTTCTTTCAGAATGAGAAAGTGTTTTGCAGAATGCAAGGTCCTCTTGGACCTGCCCTTTAAATAAAGTTCTAAGTTAGAATGAGTGTCCTGCGGGCAAGTGGGCCATGGTGATTTATGCCTGGGTAGAGCCATATTTCTCACGATGCTTCTCCTCCTCTCTTACAGTCCTTTTTCCACACTGTCTTGGAGAACAGCCATGCCTGTGAGACCCTGGTAGACAACAACCTCCGGGTGACAAACTGGAACCGCAAGCTGGGTTGCAAGTGCCAATATAAGCACATAGTTGATTGGTGTGGATGTTCCCCAAATGACTTCAAACCACAGGACTTCTTGCGATTGCAGGTGCCCCAGACATTTCCTTTTTGTTATAATGTAGCTTTATTCCTGCTCTCCAGAAGTTATTCATAGTTCTTTGTTTCATTTGCACAAATCATAGTAGCTCAGGGCAGGCAAAATAGCATAACAACAACATGCCCTTGAGTCAAACTCAACTCCTGTAGATTTTATAAATTCATCCACACAGTTTTCATGGCAGCAGTACGGAAGTAGTTTGCCATTGCCTTCCTTCAGGAAGTGTTTTCAGACTTCCCAGTCTAGCTTACAGCCCTGGAATACCCTGATAGTCTCCCAACAAAGTACCAGCCAGCTTCAACTCTACTTAGCTGCCACTCACCTCTTCTTTGCTGAACAGCTGTAGCTCCTGAGGCCCCCAACTATAACATGGACCAGGTCACTGCTTTTATCTTTTGCTTTCGTTTTTACAAGACCCGTGTTCAACACTGAACTCTTTTGTATTGGGATGAAATCGAGAGATGGTTTTAATTCCTTAAGTCCTCTGCTCTCCTCCCCCCTTAAAAACAAATAGAATACAATAAGTAAAGACTAAAAAACAAAGGCCAAAATAATAATCATAACTATAACATAGGTTCCAGCCTTATGTACTTTTTCCTATCCCAAAGTTTTATATTCCAATAGTTTATAAATAATAACCATGTTTATTATTATCCAAGGTCTGTTGACCTCTGCAAAAATAGGTTAATTTTAAAAGCAGCACTAGGTCTTTTTCCTGTACCAGTCCATAGGTTCAGGTGCTTCTATTAGTTTCCAGGATTTTGCAAGACATATTTTAGAACAATTATTATGTTGGGAAGTTTTAGATTCCAAGTGCACACTGCTTTCTGGTAAGTTTCTGTTTTTAATGCTGCAGATTTAGCATTCAATCATGTTGTGAAACTTCTCTCTCTCTCTCCCATTTTCCAAATGTCTGTTTCTTTTCAGCAACTCTCCAGACCTACATTCTTCGCCAGGAAGTTTGAGTCAACCATCAATCAGGAGGTGCTGGAAATCTTGGACACTCATCTCTATGGTAACTACCCACCTAACACGCCAGCCCTCAAGGCCTATTGGGAGAGTGTCTATGACCGTGTGGATGGGCTGAGTGGGTTCACCGACGTCACCCTGACTGTGTACACATCCTTCTCCAGGCTGGGGCTACAAAAAATGATCTCTGCGCAGACCCAGAAAAAAGACAGGCCATGCAGGTAGCGCAAGGGTTTGACAGATCCTGGGGTTGTTTAGAGGTTGGGAGAGCTTGATCTGGAGTTCTGGGCCATCGGTCATTTGGCCTGAGGGAAAGGGCACTCTCTATTCTGCTTGAAGGTTCACTCTCTGACCCTTGGGACCTCCTTTTTGCCAGAAGGATAGGGAGCTTTACTCTTGGAGAAAGATCAAGACCCATCATTCATGGGATGCAGGTTTTACAAACTGGCAATCCAAGTTCTGCTCCTAATATCTGCATGTAAAACATCCTTCACTATTCTATCTAGAGATTGCTCTCATTTGGAATATCTAAGATGGGATGGTGGACTTATTGGCATAAAATAAGTTCACTTTTTTCAGTGGCATTGGATTCAATTTTGAACTAGGATCAGGACAACTCAGGTTCAAATCTACCTTTAGCTGTGGAAGCTCACTGAGTGACTTTGGGTGAGTCACTGTGCATCTTACTTAGGAGGTGAATTGTTGTGGGGATAACTTTGGAAGAGGAACCATGATGGATACCATCTTCAGCTCATGGAAGAAAGACAGGATCAGATTAACAAAATAATATTATTCTGAGAGGTCTCCTTGATCTTAAAATAGTTAAGGTCCCATAGATATAGAAGAGTCTGTGAACGCGTCTTTGATGTTAAAAACTATCATGTCAGTTTTGAATGCTGATGTTTTAGAGTGGCTAAAAGACTGAGACTTCAGTGGAGATTAAACCTGTTGGACTTGTTGGGACTCAGAACATATAAGATTCTGTTGTGAGTTTCAAATCTGGAAGTTGGCAGGTTGGATCTCACCTCTACCGTTTAGGTAGGCCAAAGTAAGCAGTCTTTCTGCCTGCCTCAGCCTTCCCATCTGCAATATGAAGGATAATAATAATAATGAACTTTTCAGAGCTGTTCCTAATTATGCATATGAAATGTTCTGACCATTTGGAAGTGCTACTCAGGGTTGTTATTACTATTGTTATTACTACTATTATTATTAACATTATTGTAATTGTTATATTTCTCTAGGTTTGAGCCACAGGGTTTTCCATCCAGTGTGCACTTGTATTTTTATGATGACCATTTCCAGGGCTACTTGGTGACTCAGGAAGTTCAGAACTCTGCAACTCAGCAGGTGGAGTCTGTAGAAATATGGATGATGCCCCGTGGGACTCTCAAATTAGCAGCTAGTGGCAAATCAACCAACCGTTTGCAGAATCTTGAGGTAGGATTCCTGTTTAGCCATTCTGTTGTTCTTTCCTGGCTCTAATTGGTCAAAATTTTCTCTCTCTACTTGGATCAACATATCCTCCTTTCTCCCCGCCCACATTCTATCAATATGCAGCCAGCATCCAGAAGATGCAATAATTAACTTAGTTTCTTGTAGGAAATCATGATACACGTGTAGATGGACTTGATATTGCTGAGCAAACACTAGAATGCACCATTGTCTCAATGATATATAACAATTTCACTTGATCTCTATTTTCTTTCCATTTGAGAAGTCCTTTCTTCAATATTTTGCAGCTTCCTCCAACAATTCTGTTTCTTCCTGACTATGACATTGAGTAGAGCAGCAGGTGGAGACAGTGATTTAGTCTCTACTTCCTGAGCTGTATTATTATTAAAAGTATTGGGCAAAGAAAAAATGACCTCCTCCATTCAATATAAGATCATTCAAGAATACTTGGGCAACACAAGAATTCTGTTGTTGAGAGTGTGGTCTGTGAAGCAAAACCCAAAAGCAAGAATATAGGAATAGGAATTGAATATGATTTCACATTTTTCTTGATTCTGTCCTATGTGGCTGTGGGTGTGGGACATATAATTAACAGGCTGCTATGATGTGTAAATCTTTCCTACCCAGACAATCTTCTAGAAGAGGATGGTGTCAACCCAGATTGAGCTTTCTGATTAGTTCTGCCCATGTGGGATAGGACCAGAGAGACGTGAGCCTTCTTATGGGTCACTGAAGGCAGATTCTAAATCTTCTCCTGTGGGGATATGCTGGCAGAATAAAGGAATTTTTCTAAGAGCATTTGGAATAGAAATGCATACAGCAATGTATTCTATCTTTGTATAGAAATATTTTTTCCAAGTGCTTACTCAGTGAAATGTTCTAAATATTCTAAATGTTTCCTGCCTGTTGAAGAACATGTTTCCCATGCTGTGGGTGTGTGTTCTTCCCCATTATGAATGCCTCTTTTCTGTCCTCTCCTACAGGTAGGTACTGAGTGGGACCCCAAAGAGAGGATCTTCCGCAATTTTGGTGGCCTGATTGGGCCTTTCGACGAACCAGTGGCCATGCAGAAATGGGCACGGGGGCCCAACCTCACAGCCACTATAGTTTGGATTGATCCCACCTATGTCATTGCCACGTCCTATGATATCACAGTAGATGCAGACGCAGAGTACACACAATACAAACCACCTCTCAATCGGCCCCTCCGCCCAGGTGTCTGGACTATCCGCCTTCTCCATTTCTGGGAGCCCTTGGGAGAGAGCCAGTTTCTAGTGGTCCCCCAGACCTTCAATCACAAGCAGCCTCTCCGGAAAGGTAGGTAGCCTAAACTGGGAGTGGTACTACTGTGTAGTAATTGCCTGGCAACAAATAAAGGAGTGTGAACTCAAGAGAAAGCTTCAGCTAACAAAGGGGCTCTCTCCTCTGTGTGTGTGTGTGTGTGTGTCTGTCTGTGTATGTATTAGAGAGAAATCCCATCTTTCTTGTGCATATGGCTCACTCAGGACACCTAGCAACAATTAAGGCATATGCATAATTAAATGCGTTGAAAAGAAAAACCAAAGGAAGGCAAAAAGCCGTTACAAAAAAGAAGGCAGATACAACAGTTAAATGTATCAGGGAATACGTTACTGTGCCTGAGGAACAAACATCTTCCAAAACAGGAAGGCCTTGATCAGACAATGACCAAAGAAGTTACCAATTCCCTGACTCACAGTTCCATAGTCAATGTGCTGCCAGTGAAAAGACCCTTCTTCTTCTCTCACTAATCATACTTCCACTATAGTTGAGACATAGAGAAGGGTGTCTCCATCAGAGGAACTGTCATGGGAGAAGGCAGTTCTAAAGGTATTCTGGTTCTAGGCCTGCAGAACTCTCAAAAGGCCATCACCAACACTTCGATCTGTATTAGAATTGTCCACCAGTGATCAGTTCAAGACCAGTGTAATATGCGAGTACCGTCCAGTGTTCTGGCTGCTGGATTCTGGAGTAACTGCAGTTCCCAAAGCTTCTTTAGAAGGAAACCCAAAGTAGAAGGTGTTGCAATACTCTAGTCTGGATATAATTAAGATATGTATCACCATGGCTAGATCTGACCTCATTAGAAGTGAGCACAGATAGCACCCAAGTTGAGCAGGAGCACCACTGGCTGCAGCTGTCTTCTGAACTTCTACATATAAAGTTGAATCCAAAAGAACTTCTGATTCTTCAACATCCAAGATAGGCTGAAATCAGTTTCCTGAGTCCATCTGCTTCCTGACGAAGAGCACTTGTCTCCCTCTGGAATAATGTAGGGTTTATTAGCCCATATCCAATATCCATTATTGCTACCAGATACCAATTCAGTACATCAGCAGTTTATTGGTAGTAAATGAAAAAGAGGTATAGAGCGCTCTCTCTCTCTGTGCATACACACACACACTTATGCATGCCTCTATTTTAAGGGCCTCTATTGCATTCACATATTGTATTTATGACCTTAGGCTTTTGTGATGCTTTGGAGTGTATCTGTGATTTCCATCACTCTATTGTCTGCAAATGTTGTCCTGTGGTGTTCTCAGAGGTTTGCATTAAATTCCTCTTGCAGGAGGAAGAGGATATTATGCAAATACGACTCTGGTCAAAACAGCAACAGTACAGTACAGTCCTAAGAATGGATATTTGGAACTCTTACCATGTACAGCAACCTTAGAAATGTAATGGCACACACACTATTCCCCAGAAATTGCTGTTGAGCCACAGCAGCCAATGATATCTCCTCTTCCCAAGTTAGGTTGTACATCATAACTTTGAATACGTACAAATCTTGATCTTGAATCCATGTGGGCACATGTGGGAGGAAGGCTTAGGGTCCTGCCCCTGCATCAGACAAACTCCTTCAGAGTGGCCCCCAGGATTTGGACACCCTGCTTCTGCAGCTGCACTTTGTACCCTCCCTACTAATATTTCTGAGGCAGTGAAAACTGCATGATTTAGTCAGGTGTTCGATAGATGACTTTTATGGTTTTTCTTCACTCTACGGATGAGATGCCAGGTTCTTTTCATTTATATTTATTGCCAAGTTTTTCATTGAAGTGGTTTATTTTTGTATTTTAAACCTTACTATTGTAAACTGCCTGGAGTTATATGCAGTATGTGAATAAATACCTCTGGAAACTGTTACAAAACACTTGGTAATGACAACGTGGAGGGAGAAGGAATCTCAGTTCACTGATCCATTTACATTAGTATGATGCTATTTCACATTCCTACTTTCCTAACGTAGGTGTCCTGCCCCTTGCAGAGATTGAATATCTTGTCCGTGATGGGGGGAGATACCCAGAGCCTTAAAAAATGGTGCAAGTTTAGGTTTTGAACGATGGATGAAGTGGATATGGGTAGAAAGTAAAGAAGGCGACTTTGAGAGAGATAGGCTAGATCCATTCTCAAAGCAACAAGGGGGGAAACATGGTTTACGTCCAAAGCAAGAAGAAGGAATGTGCAAGTGACTCAGGCAGACATGTCCCTCATTCACATGAATATAAGGTGGGGGTTGGGGAAGTAAAGCACAGTCAGACTTGCAAGATTCTGTTACTGTGGCCAACGTTAATAAAAGTGGTTTTAGCCTTCTTGTGGAGTTGATTTCTTGTTTGGTCTACATGGTGGGAATGATGGCATGCCTCCTGTTCCCCACTCATTGTGATGAAATAAAGTGGGGAGGGAAGGAAGGCGTGTTCCCCTCCCCCTTCAGTTTCATACTCTGGCAGCCAGTTGTTTTGCCCAAAGGCCACCAGGGCTAAGGAACAGGAGGGATGTGAGACTAATGACCATCTGTTGAGTTGATTCTAGTAGACTTGGACAGAGTGTTCCATCATGGAATCTTCTTTATTGTTCTGAGTTTGGACCACTTCCAGAACAGTCAGAACTTAACCCAGGTTGTTAGCTTGCTTCTAGCCTACTATATGATTATTGCACACTATTTGGGGATATTATATAAATAAATATATATGTAAACACACACATGCATACATAAAATGTAGGCAGATTTATAAGAGCCCTTTGTCTTGCTAATCTCTTCTCCTTCTATGTTCTGACTCAGATGATGGCAAGTGGCTGCATGCTGGCCCTCCCCGGAATGAGTACATGGAGCAGAATTTCCAGGGCCTGGCTGGGATCTTGAGCCTTCCCCATTTGGATGAAATGGGACGAGCTTCCCACCAGCACGCACAGCTCTTTGGCCACGCTCTGGAGAACTGGACAGATAATAGCATCAGCAGTTTCTGGTTGGTAGCTGGTATCTGCATGGTAAGCCCTTCCAGCTGCTCCCCCTTGGAGCTTTGCAATAAAACCTCCTGGAGTTCACTGTCCCCAGACCCAAAATCAGAACTGGGGGCCATCAAGCCTGATGGACGACTGAGGTAGCAGGGGCAGCCGGCAGCACATTCTTGGGATCAAGGACGCATCCCCCATGGAGGGCATGGGGTGAGGTGGGGATATGTGTCCCTCCTCTCTGCAGGGAGAACTCTTTATGGCTTTAGCCTGTGGAAATGCACCATTGTCATGTGGGACAAACACGAGGACAAAAACTTTTTATCGTGGCAGGAAATGGGCTTAGTGGTGCAAGATGTTGCAGAGCAGAATTCCCTCTCACCATTCTCAGGATTTGCTGGAAAGAAGTGAAGACAAGGAGGAGGAGCAACATATTTATAAATCAGATCAATGGAAATGTTCTTGGCTGACAGGTTCAACTGATAGCTTCCTGGATCCAGTGCGCATAGGCCAGCATGACCTCCTCAATCACGGAGTATGCTCTGCAAGAGCAGGACACTTTGTTCCCAAATGGTTGCTGGCAAAGGATTCTGGGAAATGGCAGGATGGAGCTGAGGAATACCGGAAGCCAGGCTGCTTGACAGACCTGTTTTCCACCTTTTTCTTCCTCCATCCTTTTGGTACTTTTTTTTTTCCTTTTCTTTCTTTCTTTTTTCTTTTTTTATAAAAGTGCATGTGTATATATAAGACAAAAGTGCAATATAGACCACAGTCATCTTGCCTCCTTCTCCTCTGTGTCAGTGTTTCCATTCTCTTCTCCAACTTGTCTTGATGTTTTATAGCGGTAACAAAATTGAGTGCCCTCCTAGGCATGCTGGGTGCTTGGATCTTGCTGCTAAGATTTGAAAGACAGTTTCTTCCTCTCGGGGGGCAACACCGAGATGAGCTCTCCTTCCTGGCCTTACAAGCAAAACAGGAGCTGGGCCTCTCTGGCTGATGTGCCAAGCTCCCCTTTTAATGGAACTGCCAGTTGTGCCAAGCCCAGTGTACCCACTAATACCTGTTGTAAAGTATCTCCACTCTTACTGTCTCATCTGTCCTTCTTCCTCTTCCAGTGTGAATTCTAGCTATAGTTACATATTGGTGGAGCTAGGCTAATGGCCCTAACTATCCTTTCCTAAAGGGTCTCAAGCCATCTGAAGCAAAGCATTATATACCCTCCCATTTGCCTCTTTTCATTGGATTGCTGGACATCTGCTGTCTTCTTCTATCTCCCTCGGATTCTCCTAACCTGTTTCCTCTCATCCCTTAGATGGTTTCTTCTAAGTTGTTTCATGTTTCCTTAATTTTTCATTAATCCTTAAGCTTGTCAAGTTCAAACAACATTGTGTCCTGTCTACATGTGCTCACACAGTCCTGCTGGAGAAGCTGTCCCTCCAAAGCTGTAGCTCCTCCAGCCAACAACAGATTTCCCATCCTCAGAGAGTGATACTGTTCTGTACTGAATGTGGTCCAATGTCTAAACATATTTCTTATTCTGATCTGCTGTTTCAGATTCATCCCAGAAAGCTGAGTGAACCACCCCCAGTTGAACTGGGGCCAGCAGTGTCTGAGCTTGTTGTCTTTTCCTAATGGTTATTGGAGGGGGGAAGTATTAAGAAAAGAAGCATCTTCTTTGGAATATTTTTAAATGTGTGCTGTATCAGAGAACATACTGATCATACTGATCCGTCGTGGGCAGCTGATGCCTTCCAGTATAGTTGGGTTCCAGCTTTCATAAGACACTACTAGCATGGCCAGGGGTTAAGAATGATGGAAGTTGTAGTTTGACATTGGGAGGGCAATGTGGGGGACCCGTGACTTAGATGAGTTCATGTAGAGAGGAGTTGTTGCTGCCTGTGAAAAGGGATTATAGAATGTGGCTATACCCCACCTCCATCTCCAGCTGAATTTCTGAAGCAGCTTCAGAAAGATTTTAAAAGGACTCTGACTTCAGGATTTGGCCCAAGCTTTTCAACACCTGCTGGTGGATCAAAAGCATAGAAGACCAAAGTTGTCTGGGTTTAAAAATTCCTTTTTAAGACCTGCGCTGGTGTAAAAAGAAATGAAGCAAATGGAAATGTTCATTGATGAGGTCTGGCAGACTCACAGCACAAATGGTTAGGATCAGTTCCACCACTCGTAGCATAGACCCTGGGGCTGGAGGGAGAGTAGCCCCTAAACCGGGAAAAGGGACTCATGAAGCCTGTTCCATAGACTAAGCTAAGGGGAATAACTAGGCAGAGCATCAGCTGAAACTCTTTCCAAAGAACAAGTGCTGAAAGATGTGGTGTCAGAGCATTATGTAAAGTTGTCTTATATATGCAACACAAATATATCTATATCTCTACAGTGTGAAGAGTGTGAATTCTTGCAGTTGATTTCCTTGACTCACTCAAGAAATACCACATTGTGTTTTGCGGGGGGTGGGGGGTGGGAATCAGTAGCAAAACAACCTGGTGTCATGAGGCTATTAGAAGGCAAACACTGGAAGAAGGGGAATGTATTCCAGTGGCCAAAACTGGCTTCCCAGAAATTCTACCACCTTTGCCAGAAGGAAGAATTAACTGAAATCTAGCCTCCATTGGCTATTACCAGCTTAAACTCTTTGAACACCAGACAAACTGTGCTTCCAGAATGAGCACTGAATGTGTCCCTATTTCCTCCTCTTTCTCTGAGTAATCTTAACCGCAATTCTTTACGGATAGCCTTTATTTAATTAGGGTCCCCAAATCCAGGATATATAAAAAAAACTGGATAATCACTGAATGGCACCCAGAGCACTACAATTTTCTGAATCTATGCTGCCAACAAATGGTTGTCCAGATTTTTGTAGCTCAGATCCGGTAGTCCTAATTTAATCAGCTTCAATCAAGTAATTGCATCCTCTGCAATTTGGTTAACTCCAGATAAGTGGGCTTCAAGTCTCTGGATTTTGAGGAATAACTAAGGTAGCTGTGAACTCTGGGAAGTAATGCCCACCTATCTGAAGGGTTAGGCTGGGAAAGATTGAAGTAATTAACTTAAATTATGCAAATTAAGCAATTCACTGTCAAGTTGCATTTTATGTTCTGCATTTGTGCATACAGAAATCTGGATTACTTTGTAAAATTTGGAATAAGCCCTAAATAGAAGTCTTATGAAGCTCACTAGGCTAGATCAGATGTTTTAAAATTATAAAATTCTTCCACATTATTTGTTCATCTTATACTCCTATCCAAAAATTAATTTTGTCCAAAGCAAGATTCTGGGGTTCTGTATGCACATAAGACATACTACATGGCATGGAACCATTTGACACAGAATCTGATTTCAGAAAGATTCTGTGCTTTCACTTTTTAAAGTTTCTAGTTCTCATGGATGTAGACATGATGATTTCATCAGCAATGGGGTAAAATTTGAGCAAGGTTTTTAGTAGTCAGATTGGATGGATCGTAGTCTCTTTTTAATTTTGTACATGTCTTCAGCTGTTGTAAGTAAGCAGACTTGGGATCTACTCAGGATAATTAAAGAAGTACATGTATATATTGGGTGCAAAATAAAATCAGAGCTAGTAAGCAAGTGGAGAGCAATGCAGAAAACAAAGTATTTGTAGAATCTGCTGATAACATATCAATAATTTGAAGAGATCTTTGTGGGACTGCAAAGTTACCGTGTTTGCAGACCCTAAATGCATTCATTATCCTTCCACTGCAAAGGAGATGAATGAACTTATCATTTCAGAGTGCTTAAAGGCCACTTGTATAAAACCTGGTATAGAGCTGTCAGGTGTGATTAAGCTTGCCATCTCCCCTTTTACTACCATGCACTCCAGCGACGCTTCCTACCTTCTGATACTATCATGTTCTTTTAATGAACCTAATGAGAGCTGATTTAATAAATATGGCATTGTTCCAAACCATTCAGCAAGTAGACTTTGAAACACCACCAGGGAGATTTATTTTCATTGGCTGGTCAGTTGTATGGAAAGGGAGATGGGGTGGAATGTTAAAATCAATGTTGGGTTTGTAGCCTTATATTTAATTATATGGTCAAGCTCTGAAATGTGGGACTAGTCTGTTTAGTAAGTGTTGCAATAGTTCTGGCTGTTATCTCAATGGTTTTGTTCCATAGGGTGGATATAGCAACAGTATTCTCAGATCCAGGATGGTTAGCGTGGGCATTTTTGAGGACCCAGTGCTTGAAGGTGACCACAGCGTGACTCTGTACTGAATCCTTCATACTGCAAGGGATGCACAAGGAAAGGCAGCACTTCCCCTTCCATTGGTTCAGTGCCTGCAAACTCCTACTAGAAGTATTTGCAGATACTGGAGTCTTAGCATGCAGTTACTGTAGCTTCATGGATGGAATGTTGGGGTGGGGGGTGGAGAGGAACATGGATTCCAAGCATAACCCTCAGCTTGGGACTCTCCCACCTTTTCCTGCCCTCCTGTTTCTGACATTTTATCTCCATTAAAAAAGAAAAAAACTAAGAACAAATCTATTGCGGGAAAAGATGGAATAGTTGCATGAAGATCTTTGAAATAGTTGGACTAAAAGAATCTTCCTTTTGGAAACAAAGATGCAAAAGAATAGTTAGGTTTCCACAGCCATTTTATTTATTTATTCAGTCAGTCAGTCAATTTATATAGTTGCCTATCTCAACAATGACTTTGTTTAGGTTGGGCTTAGTGTGTTAAGCAAACCCAGTTGTTGTAGTTTGGAAACCAGAATTTAGGGCAGAGCAAACGGTGGAACCCAGCAATACAGAGTCACGCTGTGGTCACATTCAAGCACTGTGATTTAATAGCTGATTGTGACTGACCTTGAAACCTAGCTAGGATCATTTGTTAGGATCTCACATGAATGGTAGAATATCAGAGCTGTAATCTGAACTTGCAAGTCAGAATAACATCCCAGAAAACAGTAGCAAACTACTTCAATTTTATTGCCAAGCAAATGACATGGACACACCTAAGAGTCAAATTCCACTCAGTGGAGGGTTTAGCCATCAGGAAATCATGGTGATGTACAGAGCCAGCCAATGAGTTGAGGAATGTTTTTTTACAGGTCTAAGAAGTTGTCCTTTTGTTCTATAAAAGCAAATAGATCTCATGTAACCACTATTTTGGACTCAAGAGGATCTTCTCTAAGATCAATTTCCCTTACACACAGTTTGCCTTCTTATATGTGCCCTCTGCAATTATATTTATGAAAATACTGACAGTGTTAAATTCTTCTAAATCTACAGAGGACAATGTTTATCCCTATTTAGTTTATTCTAGGATAATATTGTATGATATTGAGGGTAATAGCCAGGCACGATATTGACCAAATTGCATTTCTAGCTTTTATAAAGTTTTACCTTCTTTCCAGCTTAAAGCTGCAGTGTAAAATGTGCTGGTAACTTTATTAATTTTTGATGGCCACAGATTACAAATTGATGTCAGCTGTTTTCTACTATTTGGTCACCATTTTTAACATCTGTGAAGGAAAATCAGCAAATATGATAAACTTCCTGTCTTAAAATTATTTCATTCATTTATATAGGGAAGATCAGATATATAGCTATACATGAAGTCTGTGTTTATGGCCTGATGGAACTTGCAGCCAGATTGATGCCCTGAATAATTTGCAGCAAAATGAAGTATGATGTTTCTCTACTCAATGTGTCATATGTAGCAGCTCTTGTGTAATTGATTGTAATAGTTCTATCATTATGGCTGTAGTGATGATAGGCCATGAGGTTCTCAAATATTAAAACTACTAACTAGTTTAGCATCTTGGGTTACAACTGCAAACCTGTTTGGCTTACAAATGCAAGTATTAGAAGCCATACCCACTGCACTGAAAAATCATGGTTCAGCTAGCAAATTGGATCCTAATATGTCACATCAAAGAATTGACTAGTTCACTACCAGAATGTAAATAGACTTTTTCCTTCTCTGTTTGCAC